>NW_028327172.1:18585879-18894533 GCF_987537825.1 Furipterus horrens
GCTCTATTTACAAATATCACCCCCAACATTTGTGACATATTGTTTGGAATGAAAAACAAAACTAAACTCTATTAAACCAATTTGTATTTCTTTTTCTTCATTTATGTCACCTCCATTTAACTACCTTGGATAAGATTAATTCACTGAACTGTTAGGTGCTTATTTCTATGTGCACTATAGTATTTTCCTAGCCACCATGGAAGACACTAATTAGAAAGCAACATCTCAGCATATAATGCCTATAATAAGTTTGTAGGGAATGCATTTATCTACAAATATATTAGAATTCAGGATAGAGAAAGACTGGAGGAAAAGAAATAAAGTGACAGCTTCACTAACGACGTGACATCTGAGCTCAACCTTTAAGACTGAGATATGCAAAGGGATGGCATATTTTCCAAACACAGCTAGCAGAGAGGAAGCCGCCCTCCAACTGTGATAATGAAAATAAGCAGACCCTGAGAACACCCAACAGCACAGTAAAGGAAAATACATCAGCAGTGATGCAGTCCTTGGGTTAGGTTGCTCTCTGGGGCAAATACCATTCTATCAATCAGATTCTGTAATAATGGGCAAATTGACAATATCAAACCTTTACAAATGCAGAGTAAGCACTTTGCCTGGATACGCTGTGATCATAGAATGTGTAACAAATCATAAAACACACTGCATGATCATCTCCCCAACGAATCCTTCCTAAACCTTTTGAACTGGACACACATTTATCTAGTTTGGAACAACAGTATTTTATTGACATCTTGAGAAAATAGGAGAGAATTTACATAGAAAATGAAGGTGCAAGTTCTTATAAATAACTGCAAACTTAGGTGTCACGAGTTAGTCCTTAAAATGTAAAAGGCAGACTTGATACTTGAAAAAAGGAATAGAATGAAGAAATAGAACTTGGAGAAAATACTTGCAAACCTGCTTAAATGACGTTACTCCTAAACATTCAGCTAACTTGTTTTCTTACCATGGTGGAAGTAAAAAATTTTTTAAATATATTTGGAGATGAGAATATATATTCAGTATTTATTAGCTCTATTTGCATTATTTTATTTTGTATTTACCATTCTGACCATTTCATCAATGTTTTTTTGGCAACAGTGTGGACCTAGTATGATATGGCCTATCACAGGAAAATTCTTAATATCCATATCTGTTCCAAAACCACCCCCTCATGAGATTGACTGAGTCCTCTGCTGAGGATGCATCACAGGCCAACTCATTTCATTACTCAGACCTACTTCCTACACCTGAAGAATTGTTCTTAAGAGCACTCACCAATAAACTTCATGAGTGTAAATACTAGTGTACCTGAGCCCATATCACAGAGAACCCAACCTAAGACAAATGTCCATTTTTCCCAAATTGATCTGTAAATTCAATTAATCTTAATAAAATCCATTTTTTGGAGGAAATTGATGAGTGAATTCTAAAAATTTGTATGGAAATGACTAGAATTAATATAGAAAATTTGGGGAATAAAAAGTTGGAGGACTCATTCTATTTGATTTCAGTATTTATTCCATAAACCAACACAATCAAGAGATGGTGGTATTGGTATAAGTTTAGACACATAGATAATTGAATGGAATTAGGATACTAGAAACAGCACCATACACAGGGTGAACTGATTTTTGACCAAACCAAGTCAGAGGAAAAGAAAGTCTTCCCAGCAAAGAGCCTAGACCCACAGGGAGTAGATTTGTGGTAAGATGAAATACAAATTTCCCAAACAGATCGCTAGGAGTGATGACAAATGGGGTTACTACTACTTCCATACTTTGCTTACTGAACGCATTCATTCTACTTATTTAAGGCCATTAACTTAGGGGAAGTGCTCTATCCTGATTAAATGGAGCACTGTTCTTGTAGCATAAGATTTCAAAGTGGGAACCTCAACTGTACCTTCAAAAGACCATTCCATCACTCTTGTCAGTGTGGATCTATATTTCTGTGGAATATTACAAATGAAAGGACAAACAAATATCCTAGTCATGTGCCCACTGCCTTACCATATTGGTTCTTATGAAGGTCAACCTCGAAAATATTGCCCATTGATTTTTATTCCCATGTATTGATCCTTTTCTGTAGTCTTCTCTCATATTGAATGGGGCTAACCTATATAACCAATAGAATATTGTGAAAACGATAGTGTGTGACTTCCAGAGGGATTGAGCGTCGGCCTGTGAGCTAAGTGTCGCTGGTTCAATCTTCCAGTCAGGGCACATCAGAGAAGGAAAACTCTGATTCCAAAAAACCTCCGCTGCCTTGCGGCATACCTCTTCAGGGGAAAGGCTAAGGGAGTAAACCCCAACAGAAAATCCGGAGCCGGAGTCCCTAAGGCGGTTTGACGTTGTAGTCAACACCGGCAACTCCTGCGGCGCACCTGAAGCCAAGCTGTATTGACTCTGTCTTTCCCCTTGGATCCTTCAGCTGCGAAGAGAGGGGGGGTCTGCTGCATGGGCAACAGCTGGCCCTCCATATCACCCTGCCCAGGCTTTGTAGCTTCACTGGAGAGGACACTCCAGCGTCATCGCAAGATGTCGACTCAACACGGGAGGAGACAGATACCGGTTATAAGCTCATCCGATTGGCGAAGGAAACAAGCGCCAGGGGTCTCCTCTGATGGTGGGAGAGGTCATCGCACCTCACTGGACAGCTACCGCCTGCCTCAAGCTGAGCAGCCCCCAGCCAATTAGGTGCCGTCTTGCCATGGCTCGCCTGCCCCACTGGGTGCGTGGGGATCAGAGAGGCGTCTCTCGAAAAGTGGGCCACAAAACACTCGCACCAGGCAATTCCAAGCAAAAAACAAGAAAGAAGCCTCCAGCTCTTCGCCTCGCTAGCTGGAACATCAGGACCATGTGTCCCGGACTTACTGCAGACTTTCCGTAGATCAATGATGCCAGGAAAACCGCCGTCATCGACAGGGAACTGGCACGACTAAACATCGACATTGCGGCTCTACAGGAGACCCGGTTGGCCGACAACGGAACTATCAGAGAAACCAACTATACCTTCTACTGGCAAGGGAAGTCTCCGGACCAACCAAGACAGCACGGTGTTGGGTTCGCTGTGAAGAACACGCTTGTTAACTCCATAGAGCCACCCACAGGAGGCACAGAGAGATTATTTGCCCTCCGATTGTCAACAACTTTCGGCCCAGTCAGCATTCTTAGCGCGTACGCCCCAACCCTCTGCGCCACCACCGAAGAGAAAGAACAATTCTACCATGCACTGGACGAAGCGTTATCCAAGATCCCCAGAAATAATGCTCTTTATCTCCTTGGAGACTTCAACGCAAGAGTAGGAGCCGACCACATGGCCTGGCCCACCTGCCTCGGAAACTTTGGGAGAGGAAAGATCAATGAGAATGGTCAGCGACTGCTTGAGCTTTCGTGTCACCACGGCCTGTGCGTGACAAACACATTCTTCAAGTGCAAAGAGATCCACCAGGTGTCATGGAGGCACCCCCGCTCCCGCCACTGGCACCAGCTTGACCTCGTCATCACCAGAAGAACGGATATTGGCAGCACCCTCCTCACCCGCAGCTACCACAGTGCAGACTGCGACACGGACCATGCCCTCGTGGTAAGCAAGGTGCGCATAACGTCGAAGAGGTTGCACCACTCCAAGATGAAGGGTCGCCCACGCATCAACACCAGTTGTGCCAGCAACCCAGTTAAGACCCAGCAATTCATCAACAGGATGGAAGATGCACTCGGCGAGGGAATGGCGGCAGATGACATTATCGAATCCAATTGGTCACGTCTCCGCGACGCCGTATACAACTCCGCAATTATTGCTTACGGGAAGAAAGAACGGAAGAATGCTGACTGGTACGAGGCTCACTGGGAAGAAATGGAACCCGTGATCGAGGCTAAGAGGAAGGCCCTACTGGCTTACAAGGCCACGCCCACTCCCAGTACACTTCAAGCTCTACGGGCTGCCAGGAACAAAGTCCAGAAGACCGCCCGCCACTGTGCCAACACCTATTGGCTAAACCTGTGCAGAAGCATCCAGGAAGCCGCCGATATAGGCAACGCACGAGGAATGTATGAGGGTATCAAGAAGGCAACAGGCCCAATCCCCTCCAAGATTGCCCCCCTTAAGTCCAAGACAGGTGAGGTCATCACTGACCAGGAACAGCAAATGCGGCGGTGGACCGAGCACTACCTCGAGCTGTACGCAACGAAGAACACCGTAACAGACACTGCTCTTAACGCCATCCCAGACCTACCAGTCATGGAGGAGCTAGACACCCCACCTACTGCGGCAGAGCTCGGCAAAGCCATCGACCGCCTCGCTTGCGGGAAAGCACCAGGAAGCGACGGAATCCCTCCAGAAATCCTAAAGAGCGGGAAACCAGTCCTGCTACAGCCGCTCCACCATCTGCTCTGTCTCTGCTGGAAGGAGGGTTACATCCCCCAGGATATGAGAGACGCCAACATAATCACCATGTACAAGAACAAAGGAGACCACAGCGACTGAAACAACTACTGGGGCATCTCTCTCCTCAGCATCGTCGGCAAAGTATTCGCCCGGGTCGCTCTTGCCCGCCTGCAGACCCTTGCTTCCCGCGTCTACCCAGAGTCCCAGTGTGGCTTCAGAGCTGGCCGATCAACAGTGGACATGATCTTCTCCCTACGCCAGCTGCAGGAGAAGTGTCACGAGCAGCATAAACCACTCTACCTCGCCTTTATCGACCTCACGAAGGCGTTTGATCTGGTCAGTCGAAGCGAACTCTTCAGCTTGCTACGGAAGATTGGCTGTCCACCACATCTGCTTGCTGTGGTCATGTCCTTTCACGACAACATGCACAGCACGGTGTCCTACAACGGCGCAACCTCTGAGGCCTTCCCAGTCAGCAGCGGAGTAAAGCAGGGCTGCGTCCTCGCGCCTACGCTGTTCGGAATCTTCTTCTCCATGCTCCTCCAATACGCCTTTAAGGACTGCAGCGAGGGTGTCTTCATTCACACCAGATCCGATGGCAAGCTCTACAACCTGGCCCGTCTACGAGCCAAGACCAAAGTCAAAGAGGTGCTCATCCGTGAGATGCTCTTCGCCGACGATGCAGCCTTGACATCACACTCCGAAGAGGGACTCCAGCAGTTAGTCACTTGCCTTTCCCACGCATGCAAGGAGTTTGGACTAGCCATCAGCCTGACGAAGACGAACATTATGGCTCAAGGCACGGGGACTCCCCCATGCATCACCATCGACGGATACACCCTGGAGGTTGTCAACGACTTCATTTACCTCGGGTCCACCATCTCGAGCTCTCTCTCAGTCGACTTGGAGGTCAATCGGAGAATCGCCAGGGCAGCCACAGTTATGGCCAAACTGAACCGGCGAGCGTGGAACAATTCCAGCCTCACTGAGAAAATCAGACTGCGCATCTACCAAGCCTGCGTACTCAGCACTCTCCTCTATGGCAGCGAGACATGGACCACCTACGCAAGGCACGAAAGGAAACTCAACAGCTTCCACATGAGGTGCCTGCGACGCGTCCTGCATGTCGCCTGGCAGGATAAGGTTCCCAACACCGAGGTGCTGAAGCGAGCCAACATGAGCAGTTTGCATGCAGTTCTTAGTGAGAGACGCCTCAGGTGGCTCGGCCATGTCAAAAGAATGGATGCAGGCCGTATTCCCAAAGACCTCCTCTACAGCGAGCTAGCAGAAGGCCAGAGGATGACAGGGCGCCCAAAACTGCGGTTCAAAGACATCTGCAAAAAGGACATGACACAATGCTCCATCAATCTCAACACATGGGAAGTTCAAGCAGATGACCGCCTAGCCTGGAGGCTCGCGGTCAGGCACGCGCAGAGGCTGCGCGCAACGAGGAGGCAGTCCAGAAAAGATCGAGGCGGAAGCAGTGTCAGCAGCAGCAACAACAGCCATCTGCCTTCACCTGTACCAAGTGCGGCAGGGATTGTCACTCCCGAATCGGACTGCACAGCCATTCTCGGCGGTGCAGATAGACTCTCAGGAAGCTACGCCATCGTCTCTCGAGACGTACGGCTGCCGCCGCCGACGACTTCCAGAACTATTCTGTTTAATATGTTTCTTCCACTTTGCTCCCTACTAGATCATTTTCTCTGGGGAAAAGAATTTGTCAAGTGTTAAATAAGCTTAAGAAACCTTATACTGGGTCCATGTGATGAGAAATTGGGCCTTCTCTACAAAAAAAAAAAAAAAAGAAGGCACTTAACTCACCAGGTACATGAGTGAGACATCTTGGAAATGAATCTCCAAATGCAATCAATTCTTCAGATATCTAAAGCCTCAGCTGACATGTTAGCACAACTCTCACTGGCCTAGACTCCTGACCCAAAGAAATTGTGGAATAAAATAAATGATTACAGTTTTAAGCCATTAAATTTGGGGTCATGATATACAGCAATAGATAATTAATATAGCTATAAAGTGGAACCCTTAATATAATGCAATGGGTAATCGCATGTATGACAGTGTATTTATCTATTTTTAACCTAGTTTTGTTTTGTTATGTCAATATATCTTATAGTTCTATTATTAGATTCAAAGACGTTTAGGATTTACAGATCTTCTTCAAGAATTATCCATTTTATGATTCTGAAAGAGTCCTATTTACCTTTTGTTATACTGTTTAAATCCACTTTGCCTAATATTAACAAAACCATGTTATATTTTCCATGCTTAAAATATGATTAGCATATAGTTCTATCCTTTTACATTCAACCTGGTTGTATCTTTGCTGACTCTTCAGACCACAAAATATTAGGTCTTGCTCTTTTATTTAGTCTGACCATCTCTGCCTTTGAATTAGAATGTTTAGCCCACTTACATTTAATGTTATTATTTATATAGTGTGTTTAAATTCAATGGTTTGCTATGTGTTCTGTATTGGTTTTGGTTTTCTCTTTCTCCTTTCCTGGCTTCAGTAGAGTTAATTTATTTTTATTATTCTACTATCTTTATAGAATTTTTAAATGTATTCTTTCAAATTATTTTCAATAGTTTTCCTGAGGGTGATGACGTGTATCTTCACTTGCTAAGTTTGCTCAGATTTAATATTGTAAAATTGCAGGTAAAATGTTAGAACAACAGTGAAATTTTATTTATCCCTATTCCTGTTGCTGTCACATATTTTACATTTGTTTATGAAAGAAGTCATACCATATACTTTTTGCTTTAAATAGTCAGTTGTCTTTAGAAATATTTAAAGAAAAAATTGTATTTTAGTCCTGGATGATGTGGCTCAGTGGATTGAGTGCTCGCCTATGAACCAAAAGGTCACCAGTTTGATTCCCAGTCAGGGCACTTGCCTGGATTTCAGGCAAGGTCTCCAGTTGGGGTGTGCCAGAGGCAACTGATCAGTGAATCTCTCACACATTGATGTTTCTCTCACTCTCCTTCTCCCTCCCTTTCCTCCTCTACAAAAATAAATACATACATACATACATACATACATACATAAATAAATAAATAAATAGTTTTTTATAGATTGTATTTTACATTAATCTATGTATTTATCTAGAAGACCTAAGTTTTCCTTTGCTGTCACTTCCCTTCAATCTCATACTGTGCTAGTGACACTTCCTCAGCTCTCATTTATCAGAAATGTCTTTATTTCTCTCCTATTTCTAAGGGATTCTTCATCACTTAAAGAATTTTAGGTTGAGCAATGTTTTATATTCAGCACTTTAAAGATGCTGGGCTATTGTCTTCTGCTTCTTTTGTTTTTGAGAAGAAGTCAGTAATCTCTCATAATATCGTTTTTCTATATTTAATTTTTTTTTCTCTGCCTGATTTTTAAGATTTTTCTCTTTATTTTCAGTTTTTAGCAAGTTAAGTGTAGTGTGCTTGGGCATGATTTGCTTTGACTTTATCCTGCTTGTAATTACAAATCAAGTCACATATTAGTTGACATTTCTTACAAATTTAGGAAAATTTTAGCAATTATAATTTCAAATATTTTTATTAACCATTACTTCTCTCATCTTCTTCTGGGGATCAAATTACACTAGGTTACATTGTTGGAGATTAACTACAAGTCACTGGGTTAATATGTGGTTTCTCTGATTTCTTCATGTTTTCCAGCATTTTTCCTAGTATTACTCAGATTTGCATTTTATCTGTCTAAAGTTTAACAACCTTTTCTTTTCCTGAATCTAGTTCTAAATGGTTCATTCTGTAATTTTTTTTCAGATACTGTATTTTTAAATTCTAGAATTTCTACTTGGTCTTTTATACTGCTTCTATTAACTATTTTAAGATTTGTCATCTGTTCACTATTTCTGACCAATTATCTTTTTCCTTTAGGTCCTTATACACATTAATAATAACTGTTTTAAAGTCTTGTATGCTAATTCTAACATTTGTGTTTATTACCTTATTTTAAAATTGGCAATGGGCCACATTTTCTGACTTCTTTGGTTATCCATTCATTTTTAAAATCGTATGCTTCATATTATGTCATATATTGATTATAACTTATGCCACCTTTTTAAAAGTATTTTAACTCTTTTGGCAGGCAGTTAGATTACTGACAGATTTTTTTTTGTCCTTCCAGGTTTGTGTATATAGGGCAGTTCAATTGTCATTTAGAACTTTGCCTTGGAGTAGATCCTTGCTGTAGTAAAAGGGATGTACTCACTACTAAGGTGTGACCTTTCAAGGAACGACATTGTATGTCTAAGACACTCAGTGAGGCCTTTCCATTCCAGTTGCTCTGGAATGCCAATTTCTCTCAGAACTGCACATTTGCTGGTTGCAGCACTGCATGCCTTACCTTGTACACGTGCAGCCCAGTTCTCGGATTCACAGTGAACAACCACACAGACCCCTGAAGTGCTCCATCTGTATAGCTCTTTCCGTTTCAACGCTGAGCTCAAAATGCTTAAGCAGTCCGTTCTAGTGTTTAATCCTCCTCTTGGGAAAACAGGGCTGCTTGGCCTCCACCGCACTGTTCCCTGGCAGCAAAATATTACTAGTTGATCCTCCTCTTTTAAGAGACTAACTAGTCCTTCAAAGCTTATTTTAATTGCTATAAAATGTTTCCGCATCCCTACTACCAAGAATCACTAACAGGTATCCAGATATTCTCTTTGCACAAATCTCCATAACCTTTAGTTAGTACATGGTCTTGGGTATAAATGTGTTCTTACTTAACTTTCCTTGTTTAGAGAAAGGTCCTTGAGGGTAGGTATAGTTGTGACAATAAAATGGAGGGATCATGGGTTTCAGTTTTAGGAGCTCACAGGTTTTCTAGTTCTGACTAACATATATATTTTTTAATTTACTAACCTCTCTGAATCTCAAATCTCAAATTTATAAAAGCTTTCTAAGACCAACCACCTCTTCTGCATATCAACTTCTTAGGAAGATAAAGTAAGATAATAAAAACCAATGAAATTGTTATAACCAATCAAGGGTCTATAAAAGTATCAAGTATGGTGGGTAGGTCAACATCATCTTCATATTCTTAATTATTCTAATGCCTCAGAAGGTAAAATTTTATAATTTTTTTAGTGACAGTGAAAAATATGTCACTTTTAAAAATTCCAATGCATACAAAATTCATAACACTGAAAGGTAATAGTTACTACTAAAATAAATTCAATTTTTCTTTTTTAGATTAAAAAATTCAACCTTGAAGAAAAATAGACAACCAAATGTTGAATGGCTAGATTTCCTTGAACAACTAAAAAATCAGGGATATAAACTAATAAAAGGCTACATTTCTATAGTGTTATTCATATACAACCCTGGCTGGTTTGGCTCAGTGGATTGAGCGTCGGCCTGCGAGCTAAGTGTCGCTGGTTCGATCTTCCAGTCAGGGCACATCAGAGAAGGAAAACTCTGATTCCAAAAAACTCCATTGCCTTGCAGCATACCTCTTCAGGGGAAAGGCTAGGGGAGTAAACCCCGACAGAAAATCCGGAGCTGGAGTCCCTAAGGCGGTTTGACGTTGTAGTCAATACCGGCAACTCCTGTGGCGCACCTGAAGCCAAGCTGTATTGACTCCGTCTTTCCCTTGGACCCTTCAGCTGCGAAGAGAGGGGGGGTCTGCTGCATGGGCAACAGCAGACCCTCCATATCACCCTGCCCAAGCTCTGTAGCTTCAGCTTCACTGGAGAGGACACTCCAGCGTCATCGCAAGATGTCAATTCAACACGGGAGGAGACAGATACCATGTCACTCCCGAGTCGGACTGCACAGCCATTCTCGGCGGTGCAGATAGAATCTTAAGAAGCTACACCATCGTCTCTCGAGGCTCTGTAGCTTCAGCTTCACTGGAGAGGACACTCCAGCGTCATCGCAAGATGTCGATTCAACACGGGAGGAGACAGATACGTGTCACTCCCGAGTCGGACTGCACAACCATTCTCGGCGGTGCAGATAGACTCTTAAGAAGCTACACCATCGTCTCTCGAGATGGACGGCTGCCGACGATGATTCATATACAAGAGCCATAATCAGTAAATATTCTTTGGAATCTTTGTCATAAAATAGATTATTGGCGTTTTTGTTAATATAACCCCTTCCTATACAATTTTCTATGAATACTAACACTACCCTCAGGTATGTTTGTAATACTCGGGGACTCACAGCAATATTATTCTGGTGAAAATAGCAAACTTTGCACCAGCCAAGGAGTAAAAGTAGTTAGTGTTATCAGGAAAATTAATCACTTCTTAATGTACTAGACAATAAGGGTATTTCTTCAACTCTTTAATAGAGGGCTCTTTAGAGGATTTGCTTCACACAGTGAAAAAAAACACTTTCAAAGTTCATAGAGTTTACTTTCAATGGGAGCTCTTATATGGTTACATTTATATAATGAGCTTTCATCATCACAGCATAAGAAAAGAGCACAGCTCTACTGGAAAAAACTCAACACAGTTGAATACTAGGAGGAAAATCCATTTTTTAAAAGCAAATAAGAATGGCTAACAGGTATAGTAAATGCGCAGAACTTGGTAGAATGCAGTCAGAAAACAATATTTATCTACTACCAGGACCTTCAAATGTTCTGTGAGATCTCCAATCCCTCTCCCTATATATCTTGAACAGTTAGTTTGTTTTTCTGGTAATTTCTGGATATTAGAAGAGTGCTGTTTTTCAGGATGAAAAAGTCTAGTATAATCTGAATCAAAACTAACCTCTCAGACAACTCAAACATGATCTGCCTACGCCAGTTCAAGATTAACCAAATGTTCGGGAGCAAACAAAAGAAAGAAGGATTTTGGTGTGGTCTCTCTCCACTCCATAGACATGGTGAGTCAAGGAAGAGAAGGAAAAGGGATGAAAAGGAAATGAGCAATGTCCTTTTACTAAGCCAATGTTGGCTGTAGGTCTCTGGTGTCTGCCGAGTCAGAGACCCAGTTGTTGGTTCTTGCATGGATGCGCATGGGAGGATTCTTGGATATCTCACAGGAGCCTGCTCTCTGTACCACTCTGACATCACGCACTACTTGGTGACCTCATTCAAATTCCCCAGTCACTTTAACTCAACACGTTGCCCCTGTTCCTTTCCCCTCAACACTCAGAGTCTTTTAAATACGGCTTAGTCATATGTATACACACACAGGGGCACTAAAGCGTCTTTGTTCTGCCAAATCTTCAATGGTAGTGAGCATTTCCCCTGCTGCTTTCCTCCTTCCTCTGCCATCATCAGAGCTAGCCTAAATTCTTTTCGGCTTTTGCAGGGAAGGAGGAATCATTCTTAGGTGTGCCCTGAAGAATTTCTTTGCACTTAGCGCTATTAGATGCAGTCTTAGTCATTTCTATAGCTCAGCTATGGTGTGAGTTGCCAGTCTCCCCTGGTGTAGGGGATTCTATCTCTATGAGTTTTTTGTTTTTGTTTTTGTTTCTGTTTTTGACCCTGACATCTTGGCCTGAGACAAGGGAAAATAGTCTTTCACTGACAGAAATGGGAGAGGAGCACACAAAACTCCTGTGTTTTATATAGTCTCTTCAAGGACAACTCTTTGAAAAAACCCTCTATTATCCTCATATAATTAGAAGAAAGATGTTTTCTACATGGGGAATTTGGTTGCCTCTTCCATGAGCCCAACAGAGAAATGTTTGTGGGCCCTCTTGTTAAAATGTAAGAATACTTTCAACAATTTACTTAATTTGAGGAGCAGTAGCCAAACCCTAAGAAAAGAGGTCCCACCTCTCATTATATTACATGCATCTATGGAAATCACTATTTTTGTTTCTAGTTGGCCAGAATCAGGGACAAATTCATGAAGTCAATGATATTCAAGCTTCAGTTCTCATTATGCATTGACCGCTTCTAAGACCCTATAACTAAGTGTGAAATTGTAACTTCCTGTTCTTGTGCTTAGAGATAGTCCCAAAATTGTATGAAATTGAGGTTCCCAATGTCTTGTTTTGCTATTGTGTAGAGGAATGTATTTGTGAAGTATTTAGAACAAAAAATAAAATAATTTAATCTGCACCAACACTGATTCTAAACTTTGTATCTCTCCTATCAATTCCCCCCTCCAAAATCCTACCCATACATGCATGTTGTGAGAAACACCCTCATCTCATCCAAAACTCAAGAAACGGACTTGGAGATAAAAAGTACAATGAAAGCGAGGCTTTACTGGCGGTCTTGCAAAATCGGGAGTCTGGTATGCAGGCACACGCAGTGGGGATACAGCGAAGTTTTTATTCCCTAGTTCACAGGTCCCTTCCCCCAGTTCCTCATTGGCTAAGTACCATGGGAGGTACAATCTCTCCAATTGTGTCTAAAATAATTGGCTATTCCCTCCTCACTTTGTTCTCAAAGGCATTCAGGGCAAGTCATGGAAGTTCCCAGCTCATAGCACTAACTGCCACATCCTCTCTCATGTATTCTGTGTCCTCTCTGTTATCCGATTCCTTCAGGAACCCCCATAACTGATATTTTGCTATTTGGTATGTTCACTCTGCTGTTTGTGCAAGCTGACCACAAGTTGTTTTCCATTAGCCATACTACCTTGAAAATAGACCATTAAGATCTCTATTCTTTACAATATTTAACTATTATGGGCTATACAGCATGACCCAATGTATAATGAATTGTGGGAATTTACTTAAACACAGATTAATTTACTGTGATACAAATTTAGGTAGCTGGACCACCATTTTAAGATCTCAGTGACTTAAGAAATTTGGTATTGCCATGAATACTTTAATACAGAAATAAACTTAATTTGAGGTTTTGAAGGAAGGGTTAGCAGGCAGGTGTTTGACTGACAAATCTAATATCATGGGTATTCAATAAAGTTGTTAACTAAATTAGGTGACGTATAGGAGACCCATTGGGATATTGATCACAAAGTGACAAAATAAGGAGATATGAATATTAATTCCCTCAATTTTAAATGTCGCCTACATTCTGACACAGGAAATCATGAGTGTGCACCTGTTGCTGTCTGACCTCAGCAGCCTATATGTTCCTGCATTCCTCCATATCCTCTAACCCTGTGGGTCAGATATAGCAACAGAGTTTAACATTGCCAACAATATTTGGTAGCAACTGCCTGAGCACTGTGTAAAGATGGCATTTGTCTGTCCCAGCTGTCTCTTGATTCCATCTAAATGCATGTCGTAGTCAATTAGTGATGCTGCCATCAGTACCACAATGAAGTGATGGCATTTATGGTATGTACCTGCCATTCATGCATGAGGATAAGCAGATGTGCTAACTGATAACTATTCTTATCATTACCTGGTCCTACATAAATGTATCAAGATATACTCTACATCATAGCTTGCCATTTTTATTAACGCATTTTGTACAATAATCTGAAAGAAATCCAACACCCCTATGTTTTGTGTATTCATTTTAAAACATGTGCAACACTCAGCAGCACATCACAGCAAACAATGATTGGGATGGAAATAACTGAATAGGGCTTTTTCTTTCCCCATTCCTAATTCCTCAGCCTCAATGTGCAAAATGTAAGGTGATGTATTATTTATCAACAGAATTGCAGTGCTGCCTACAAATGTCACTCAATGAGATTACCATATATATGGCTGTACATCAAAATGTTTCTATGTGGTTTGCGATTATCCAGCATTATGGAAATGTGAATAATAAGAGTTAAGACAAATAAGAAACTTTCAGTCCAATAGTGGAAAGGGAGAAATTTCCTCCATGACCAATGTGCTGCAAACAGCCCACATGAGGAGAAAAGATTCCTTTTAGCTGCCACACCAGAGCTGACAGAGCCCCTGGCAGTCCCAGTTGGCCAACATGAGTCACAGCTAAGCTTTGCAGAGGCCACCACTTCTTACTGTGACATCAGCCATGCACACTTGAATAGCTGCTTCATGGTGTCAAGTCAGGGGCACAACAGACTCAAAAGATAGACTCCTGAAACCAGAGAGAGATTGGAGCTTTCCTTCTGGTTAATGGGATTTTTCTTTGCCTTTGTTTAATATTTCAGTGTAAAATCACATAAGAGGGATGAAAGACACTAATGTATTTAAGACCTACTCTGCTTCAGGCTCTGGACTCAGTACTTTATACATATTAATATACTTAATCACATATCAATTCTCTGAATACTTTTATATGCATTTAAATTTATATTTTAAAGATAAAGAAACTGGACGAGAAAACTAAGGTTACCCAGAATTTGAACCTAGAGCCATCTAGATTCAATTTGCTTTGGCCATGGTGCACAAGGAAATGTGCAGATAATGTTTTGTTGACTTGTATGTGTGAAACCTGTCTAGTTTTTGAACCAATGTCACCCCAACAAATCACTTAAATAAATAAATAAATTCATCTGGCTACTAGCCTGGTATGCTTAACCATTACAGTAGTCCCTCTCTATATCATGGTTCACTTATCACGGCCTCACTGTATCGCGGGATTTTTTAAAATAGTATATTTAATTATTTATCATGGATTTTTCACTACTTTATACATATGTTGTTAAAGTTATGTAGGTTTAAAAGTGTAGAATATGTTTAAGAAAATAAGTAATGTTTATAAAAACAGAAAAGGTTAATAAGGGACGGGGAATGGTTTATAAGTGTATGGGAAGGGTTTATAAAGCCTTAAAATATATATAAGTACTAAAATAAATGTAAGGTTCCTACTTCACGGATTTTCACCTATTGCAGGGGGGTCTAAAATGTAATACCTGTGATCAATGACAGAATATTGTATATCATATAGCATGTATTCATAGCAGGTACTTCTTAAAATTATTTAATAAACCATCACACTTCCTGTTGCTAGCTGTTTCATCTCTGTAATTCAGATGAAGAATCTGAGGCTTGGATTTTATCTAAGTTCACAGTAAGTGAGTAGCAGAATGAAGATTTAGATCAGATTCCAGTTCACTTCTTATCTGTGCCCTCTCCTGATCACACTAACACCCAGCAGCGTATGCTGTTTGTTACATGTAAAGCTCTCTTCCAAAGGATGAGCAGTACGTTCTCAGAGGAAAATGTTTATTACTGTAACTATCATATGGTAGTAAGTATTCTGAATCAACCCACAATTCCAGAGGGCTAAACAGGCAGTTGCAAAGAAATGTCAAAATTGGAAATACACACGCATACATACACTCACACACAACTAGATGGTGCTTTGTAATTAGCTATTATTTGAAAAAAATAAAAGAAATTACTTTAAACTTGCCAAAACATTCCTCATAGGAAAATAAATTCAAATAAAAACTTTGGTAGGAACAACATGGAGACCAGGAACTTTTTATTCTTAATCTCTAAATTAGCTTTATATTTCTGTTAAATGCTTTTATTTTTATTTCTAACTTTACTAGAAACTTCATATAAGATACTCTTAATTGCCTAATAAGACCCTTATTGTACCATTTCTACCTACACTGAGCTTTGCCCACTCTCAGCTCTCCCAAATGACCTTGAATTACTCATTTTAGTGCATGGTCACACCTGTGGTATATTTTTTCCTGTGTAGCAAGGTGGTGTTGAAAATGATATATGGTGTCACAAAGACTTATGTTTCTGTCATATATAGAAGTTTGATTTTAAGTAAGTTACACATTCTCAATTTCAAAATGTGATAATAATGCCTTTATTTTATGGTTATTTTCAGTTAAATTAAATGTTTAATGGGTATTAGTTTCCTTCTCTTTTTCCTACTTCTGTATCTCAGTCAAGGTTATATTGTATCAAGTAGGGAAACACCCCTCATGCTAGTTTAAGTATAAAATGAAAGTTATTGGAAAGACATTCTGCAAACTCAAGTAAAAGACAACCCAAGTAAACGATAATCAACCGGTTCTCAGGAGAGGCAGGAAGAGCAAGCTTTTGAGAACCTAAGCAGACATTTTAAAATGTGTTCTCAACTGCTTCTCTTTGTCTATTTACTTCACTTTCTTTTATCTACAGATGTGTTTTACCTGCTTTTCTGTACACGTATCCGGCACAAATTTCATAATCAGTATCCCCTTCAAAACCTATACTTCAAATCTGATTACAAGTTCTGGGAGAGAGAATCTGATTGGATCCAGTTGTGTTAGTGGCCTGGCACTGATCCCATTGTCCACTGTGCAAACCTAATTTCATATTGGAGGAGCCAAGAACTACTCTTATGCTTAGCAATGCAAAATGATGAGTTTAAAGCAGGAATTATGCTCAATATTATGTTTCATAAATGAGTTCCTCATCTTTTATTTTTTGTGTTCTCTAGCATAGAATTAAGTTCATAATGAATGTTTTTGGTTTTGTGTGGTTCCATTTGGGTTTTTTTTCTAATTCTGTGGAAGTTCATCAATATGTATTGAGTACCTAGTAGGACATTCACACAAATTCATGGAGCTAATATTACCATCTTAATACTTTTGCATATTTACATACTGAGTCACAGAAATACTAAGGGACTTGCCCACAGTCACACTCAAAGCAGAAACATGTAGTCTCTTCTACTGTCATCCAGTGTCCACACTGCCAGCCACCCACTGAAGGACGTTGAGAAAGATGTGTGATAGATTTAAGAAACCCATCAGTTCTCTTCAGCTCTTCATTTGGTGTAGTGGCTAATTTTATGGAATGCATATTATTTCTGATTGTATGATTTTGTATTGGTGACCAAATTTCTCTGTTTTTCAATTTTTTCACTTGTGAGATGGAGGCAATAATAGTTTCTGCCTTATAGAATTGTGAGAATTCAGTGACACAATCATGTGGATGGTACACAATAGTAGCAACAGCTAACATTATTGAACTTCTGCTCTGTGACAAGTATGCTCTAATTAATTTTCTTGGTTAATACTCTTAATAAAATGACCCCATGTTACAAATTTCATACAAGAGAAAAACAAAGCAGAGAGAAGTTTTCTGCTCAGTTTTTCACTAAGTAGAAAGTGCTTGGGCCAGCATTCAAACCCAGGCAATCTGCTTCCCCCCAAACCAAGGTTCTTTATTGTGGTATTATATTGCCCTCCAATACATAAAGAGTAAGGCTTCCACAATACTAGCTGACCTTCTAATTGGGTCTATGATGGTTTTCATCCCTTTAGTGGTCTTTCACAAATTAATTACTTAATTTGATACTATAATATGGACATCTCTAAAATCAGAGAAGGAAAACTCTGACTCCAAAAAACCTCCGCTGCCTTGCGGCATACCTCTTCAGGGGAAAGGCTAAGGGAGTAAACCCCGACAGAAAATCCGGAGCCGGAGTCCCTAAGGCGGTTTGACATTGTAGTCAACACCGGCAACTCCTGCGGCGCACCTGAATCCAAGCTGTATTGACTTTGTCTTTCCCTTGGACCCTTCAGCTGCGAAGAGAGGGGGGGTCTGCTGCATGGGCAACAGCAGACCTTCCATATCACCCTGCCCAGGCTCTGTAGCTTCAGTTTCACTTGAGAGGACACTCCAGCGTCATCGCAAGATGTCGACTCAACACGGGAGGAGACAGATACCGGTTATAAGCTCATCCGATTGGCGAAGGAAACGAGCACCAGGGGTCTCCTCTGACGGTGGGAGAGGTCATCGCACCTCACTGGACAGCTACCGTCTCGCCATGGCTCGCCTGCCCCACTGGGTGCGTGGGGATCAGAGAGGTGCCTCTCGAAAAGTGGGCCACAAAACACCCGCACCAGTTAATTCCAAGCAAACAACAAGAAAGAAGCCTCCGGCTCTTCGCCTCGCTAGCTGGAACATCAGGACCATGTGCCCCGGACTTACTGCAGACCTTCCGTGGATCAAGGGTGCCAGGAAAACCGCTGTCATTGATAGGGAACTGGCACGACTAAACATCGACATTGCGGCTCTACAGGAGACCCGGTTGGCCGACAACGGAACTATCAGAGAAACGAACTACACCTTCTACTGGCAAGGGAAGTCTCCGGACCAACCAAGACAGCACGGTGTTGGGTTCGCTGTGAAGAACACGCTTGTTAACTCCATAGAGCCACCCACAGGAGGCACAGAGAGATTACTTACCCTCCGATTGTCAACAACTTTCGGCCCAGTCAGCATTCTTAGCGCGTATGCCCCAACCCTCTGCGCCACCACCGAAGAGAAAGAACAGTTCTACCATGCACTGGACGAAGCGTTATCCAAGATCCCCAGAAGTAACGCTCTCTATCTCCTTGGAGACTTCAACGCAAGAGTAGGAGCCGACCACATGGCCTGGCCCACCTGCCTTGGAAACTTTGGGAGAGGAAAGATCAATGAGAATGGTCAGCGACTGCTTGAGCTTTTGTGTCACCACGGCCTGTGCGTGACAAACACATTCTTCAAGTGCAAAGAGATCCACCAGGTGTCATGGAGGCACCCCCGCTCCCGTCATTGGCACCAGCTTGACCTCGTCATCACCAGAAGAACGGATATTGGCAGCACCCTCCTCACCCGCAGCTACCACAGTGCAGACTGCGACACGGACCATGCCCTCGTGGTAAGCAAGGTGCGCATAATGCCGAAGAGGTTGCACCACTCCAAGATGAAGGGTCGCCCACGCATCAACACCAGTTGTGCCAGCAACCCAGTTAAGACCCAGCAATTCATCAACAAGATGGAAGATGCACTCGGCGAGGGAGTGGCGGCAGATGACATTATCGAATCCAATTGGCCACGTCTCCGCGACGCCATATACAACTCCGCCATTATTGCTTACGGGAAGAAAGAGCGGAAGAACGCTGACTGGTACGAGGCTCACTGGGAAGAAATGGAACCCGTGATCGAGGCTAAGAGGAAGGCCCTACTGGCTTACAAGGTCACGCCCACTCCCAGTACACTTCAAGCTCTACGGGCTGCCAGGAACAAAGTCCAGAAGACCGCCCGCCACTGTGCCAACACCTATTGGCTAAACCTGTGCAGAAGCATCCAGGAAGCCGCCGATATAGGCAACGCACGAGGAATGTATGAGGGTATCAAGAAGGCAACAGGCCCAATCCCCTCCAAGATCGCCCCCCTTAAGTCCAAGACAGGTGAGGTCATCACTGACCAGGAACAGCAAATGCGGCGGTGGACCGAGCACTACCTCGAGCTGTACGCAACGAAGAACACCGTAACAGACACTGCTCTTAACGCCATCCCAGACCTACCAGTCATGGAGGAGCTAGACACCCCACCTACTGCGGCAGAGCTCGGCAAAGCCATCGACCGCCTCGCTTGCGGGAAAGCACCAGGAAGCGACGGAATCCCTCCAGAAATCCTAAAGAGCGGGAAACCAGTCCTGCTACAGCCGCTCCACCATCTGCTCTGTCTCTGCTGGAAGGAGGGTTACATCCCCCAGGATATGAGAGACGCCAACATTATCACCATGTACAAGAACAAAGGAGACCGCAGCGACTGCAACAACTACCGGGGCATCTCTCTCCTCAGCGTCGTCGGCAAAGTATTCGCCCGGGTCGCTCTTGCCCGCCTGCAGACCCTTGCTTCCCGCGTCTACCCAGAGTCCCAATGTGGCTTCAGAGCTGGCCGCTCAACAGTGGACATGATCTTCTCCCTACGCCAGCTGCAGGAGAAGTGTCACGAGCAGCATAAACCACTCTACCTCGCCTTTATTGACCTCACGAAGGCGTTTGATCTGGTCAGTCGAAGCGGACTCTTCAGCTTGCTACGGAAGATTGGCTGTCCACCACATCTGCTTGCTGTGGTCATGTCCTTTCACGACAACATGCACAGCACGGTGTCCTACAACGGCGCAACCTCTGAGGCCTTCCCAGTCAGCAGCGGAGTAAAGCAGGGCTGCGTCCTCACGCCTACGCTGTTCGGAATCTTCTTCTCCATGCTCCTCCAATACGCCTTTAAGGACTGCAGCGAGGGTGTCTTCATTCACACCAGATCCGATGGCAAGCTCTACAACCTGGCCCGTCTACGAGCCAAGACCAAAGTCAAAGAGGTGCTCATCCGTGAGATGCTCTTCGCCGACGACGCAGCTTTGACATCACACTCCGAAGAGGGACTCCAGCAGCTAGTCACTTGCCTTTCCCACGCATGCAAGGAGTTCGGACTAGCCATCAGCCTGACGAAGACGAATGTTATGGCTCAAGGCACGGGGACTCCCCCATGCATCACCATCGACGGATACACCCTGGAGGTTGTCAACGACTTCACTTACCTCGGGTCCACCATCTCGAGCTCTCTGTCAGTCGACTTGGAGGTCAATCGGAGAATCGCCAGGGCAGCCACAGTTATGGCCAGACTGAACCGGCGAGCGTGGAACAATTCCAGCCTCACTGAGAAAACCAGACTGCGCATCTACCAAGCCTGCGTACTCAGCACTCTCCTCTATGGCAGCGAGACGTGGACCACCTACGCAAGGCACGAAAGGAAACTCAACAGCTTCCACATGAGGTGCCTGCGACGAGTCCTGCATGTCACCTGGCAGGATAAGGTCCCCAACACCGAGGTGCTGAAGCGAGCCAATATGAGCAGTTTGCATGCAGTTCTTAGCGAGAGACGCCTCAGGTGGCTCGGCCATGTCAAAAGAATGGATGCAGGCCGTATCCCCAAAGACCTCCTCTACGGCGAGCTAGCAGAAGGCAAGAGGATGACAGGGCGCCCAAAACTGCGGTTCAAAGACATCTGCAAAAAGGACATGACACAATGCTCCATCAATCTCAACACATGGGAAGTTCAAGCAGACGACCGCCTAGCCTGGAGGCTCGCGGTCAGGCAAGGTACGTCACACGCGGAGGCTGCGCGCAACGAGGAGGCGGTCCAGAAAAGATCGAGGCGGAAGCAGCGTCAGCAGCAGCAACAACAGCCATCTGCCTTCACCTGTACCAAGTGCGGCAGGGATTGTCACTCCCAAATCGGACTGCACAGCCATTCTCGGCGGTGCAGATAGACTCTCAGGAAGCTACGCCATCGTCTCTCGAGACGGACGGCTGCCGACGACGAATATGGATTATCTATAGCTATGACTTGTAAAGTGTGCATCAGAATCATGTTTGCAATATTTTTAAAACACAGATGTCTGTACCCACTGAGTTGTGACCTGCCAAGGGCGACACCAAAACAGGCTGGTAATTTTAGTAAGCTTCAGAGTTGATTTCCCATTTAAGAACCAATCAATCTGTTCTGGGGTCAGTGATCATTGCAGAAAGGCCCACTCACTATCTAGAGGAGACTAAACTTTAGTGTCTGTGAATTGCAATATCCAAGGGAATAAACTTTAGCAGAACAAAATTTGAGACTCGTTGTCCAAGGGTTAAGACTCGATGGTCAGAAGAATTTCTTTCCGAATGAGGCAGCGGGAAAGTCACAGACAGACTGCTGGTGATGTCTCCCTGTTCACTAACCCACCAGGAGGGAGTGCTCCCTTTATCCTACCACAGAGCAGATCATTTGCTTTGTCATCTTTCAGGTTAGGGGAAAGGCTATGCAAACACAGTAAACTGTTATGCATTTAGATTGCCTTTAGGCATGACAGCCCCTACAGTGTTTCCTCCATCAACCTTTGGGGAGAAAACTTAGACTAGAAGGCGTTAAAGAATGCTTCTGAGTCAACCCCATGACTTGCAGTTTTAATTTGATGTGATTTATAAATTGCTGCTGTTATTGATTCTGTTGTTGCTGACAAGCCCTGCTGCTATATAAGGCAACCGCCTTCTGTAGTTGAGGTGCGCCTGTATCCATTAATGGATGTCATGGTCACAGACTACAATTTTATAACAGATGTCATTTACCTAGGCTGACACTGCATATGGAAATCCCTGCTGTTTTCCTTTTGCACACGAGTGAGAAGAAACTGTTTTCTTGCTGCACTTGAAGTTGTATCGCTGTCAGCTAATGATTCAGAATGCAACAGCTACCTTCTTTAAAAAAAAAATTCCACCAGGAGACATTTCTCTGTGCGGCAAAAATCACCATCTTTGCATCGCATTTCTTGTGAAGCAGACAAAGAATCTTGGTATAATAAGAAGAAGGGGAAGGGTGAGTGAGCATAAATAGTTGTACAACTGAAGTCCAAATCCTGTGTGGCCTTACCACTTCATAAGAATCATGGTGGTGAAAGTTGTTTCATTTCTTTTCATATTACATGCACTTTTTCAACTCACTTTTTTTTTTAAATTCAAGAACAACAAAGTTTTAGGCTATACCAATCATTTATTAGCAGCTTTTTAGGAACCAAAATTTTTAAAAGGAGGAAACTGAATTTACTTTCAGTTGATTATAAAATGCAACACAGACTAAGAAATATTAAAATATTAAAATTAAAAACTGCTTTAATCAAGCAAATATAGTATAATTATTATGATATTCTTTAGACCTCTTAGAAAATTTTGTTCTTGGTTGCCAGGAATTAATATATAATTGGGTTAATAGGTTTGCAGGCAATACTTCCAATCAGATATTAAAATTGACCTGCCTGGGCTCCAATCTGACATGCAGTGTGCAATTTAGTCTATTATATATTTTTTTCTTTAAAGAAAAAATTTGTGAGGAAACAGTGCTGCATATTACTATCGTTAACAGCTAACACTTGGCTATGTGACCAGTACTTTCTGAGCACAGTCTCATTAAATACACACCAAACCCCTAAGGAATAGGTATTATTGTTATCCCCTGGAGTATTAATTAGTGCTATTCACCAAATGTTTCTTGCTATGCACCTCCTGGGCAACTGGTATGATTCCACCTCCCAAATTACCCACAACCTTTGAAATTAAGCATGTGTATCGGCCTGAGTGACTGTAACAAGCAGAGCACCCTGTCAACCCCCCCTTGGACAAGAGAGGAAAATAAATTTTTCCTTTGCTAAGCCACTGGGAAGTGGAGGCCATTTGTTACCAGCACATAACCTATGGCATCCTGACTGATATACCCCATCATCTACTCAGAAAACTGAAGGTTAGGAGGATAAGAGCCACAGAAACTAGAACGTTTTTTCTGCTGTTTTTTACAGGCGCTATTCTTAATTTTCCCTGAAAATACACTTGTTAGCTGCTCTCTTTCTACAATTTGTTTAAATTCCTCCTCACCCCTTTTATGTTATGGTACAATTTTCTCAGCTCTTCTAAGAACCTCCTTTGCAGCTCTCTCCAGTCTTTGATATTTGATGCAAATCATCACCTTAAAGTGGGGATGTCGTAGGGAGGGGTTAAACGTTTCAAAGAAAATCTATTTTATCATCCATCTACTGAAAGATAAATTACAAAAATCAATTTCTGGGTCAGTCTTCAAAGAGACCTCTTCATTTTACTCGATAGCTTGAGAAGTGTGAGTAGCCTTACGGCCCTTCAAATATTGGTCGTGTTCTTTTGCGTATTACGTTTTTAATGCTAAGTAGCATCTTTAAATGTTCCTAAAAGATTACTTACCTAACAATTTGCCATTTTAGTCATTGAAGGTCAAAATAGAATTACGCAAGTTTACCTTAGCACTTGCTTAGATTTAAAAAGTGAAACTTTGCCATTTTCTTGTTTCTTGGACTTGAGCAATTTAAATAGTCATAATGCCTCAGTTTCTTTATAAATAAAATAGGAATTGGAATGGAATATGCCTTTTAAGGTAAGTGGAAACAACAAGTGAGTTAATATATCTACAAAAGTTTGGGCCAGTTCCTGAACACATCCTAAATGCACAATAAAAGTTAGTTGTTATCACTAATTACCAAAAATGGGACAGACTGCAGAAGCTCCTAAAATGACTAGGGCCTAGTCTATGCTATCAGGATGCTCATGGGGAAGAAGGGAAACATATCATTTCAATGTGATCTGCTAATTTTATAATGGCTATAGATAGAATGGTATCTGAGCATAGAGAAAAGAGAATTTAATCTTGGCTAAGGGAACCAGTCAAGGCAGTATTTGGGCATAAATCTGAAAATTAAATACGTGAATAAAGAAATTTCTGGCAAAAGAAACAAAAAACCTTTGGAGATATGAACATGGGCTTAACAGTATAAGGAAACGGGATGATGAAAAGAAACTGGGAAATTTTAACTAACAGCAATTTGATGTGGTGTGTGTGTGTGTGTGTGTGTGTGTTTTGGGGCTTTAGTTTTTTCTGTCTTTGTTTTGATTTTATCATAAGCCACTCCAACTCTTTTCTGCAAGGGTGGAAGGTATAAAAACAGACACTTTTAGACAAGCGTGCTTAACCCTTAACCCTTGGTGGGAGTTGTTTGACAGACAGCTGATTTTTGGCATTAACTCCTATAGCTTTAGCTTTGGAGTGCAAACTAGAATAAACTTCTTCCCACCAAATAGAAGAAATACTTTCTTCTGAATTCGGTACAACTAAATGACTCATTAAGAGAAGAACACATTACAAATTGCTTCCTAAGGAAAGACCTGGGAAAATGTTCCCTTATGTTTCCCAAATGAACGTGCTTATCTCAAACCCCGGGAGGAATGCCCCAGTATACCTCTAGCAGCCGATACATCCTTCTCAATGTTTTCAACCATGTTTCTGCCATTTTTCTAGGGTCCATGTAAAAACAGCTCTATTTTCCCTTTCTGCTCTTCATCGCTTCCCTCCTTCCGTCTGCGGCACACTCAGTGACAGACCACTCTGATGAGGTTTCTGCTGCACAGAGATGTCTTCGCACCATTGTTTTCGATGGCTTTTATAACTGAGACCATCTGCTCTCCCCCCGCCCCTTTTTCCCATTGTGCAGAGCATTTCTGAAATACGGTGCAGAAAGGAGCCGCGATGCTGAACTGCTGTCCTGTGCTGTGTGGCGCATGAATTTTCAAGCTGCTTGGCTCCGCAGCGTTCATTTCTTCAGTAGAATGGCAGAGTGTCGATGCCTTGGAGGCCTGACTTTGCTTTTTTCTTAATCATAAGTAATTAGAAAAACTGCCACATGTTGTTTTGGATAGGGTTTCAGTTCAGAAATGCTTTGAAAGGGGGATGTATACAGCCAGATTAAAGACATCCAAAGGCAAATTAGTATCTTCAAAAGCTCAAGCGGGTTGATTTGTTACTTCACCCCGTGTTACACACCTGGCGCTGCATAAAACTGAAGACTCAGCCTGAGAGGAAAATAAGTAATGAGGCACCAAAAGGAAAATCATGGATCGGCTTCGTTCTCTGCTGTCTAATTAACCTGCTAGACAGGAAGGAGTCTACGTGTGGGATGAGGCAGGCCGTTAACGCCCCTCTGTAAAATCCCTTTCTCCCTCTTCCCCAGCACCCAAAGTGTCCTGTAGGAATCATTCCTTAGGGTCTTGAAAACATCTTACCTGCTAAAACTCCACTTCTGTATCATAAATATCTTCCTTAGATGACACTTCTGCAGGGATAAGTTTTATTTAATTTCCTAAACACGTCTACTAGCCAGAAGGGAAACTGTTGATAAATAGGAGTAAGTAGGTTTTGGGGGGGGTGGGGGGGAGGGTGAGAGGAGCAGGAGCCACACAACAATGGACAGGCAAGCAGAAGGGCTACAGTGAGTCACCAAAATCCCAAGGCAAACTCTTAGAATCTCACTGAGGGAAGAAAATTAAACATGATGGATAACCACTTATATTCCTTATCCTGTGGCTACCTCGCTTACAGTTTTTCCTAATGCAATTAATTACAAAGAATCTATTGAGAGGAGCCTTTTCCCCTGCCTCGAAGTAACCACTATGTCTAAACTCGATGTGTCTGACAAGAGAAGCCCTTTAAGATTTCAATGGAATGAAAAACACGTCCACCACTCTCCCAATCAAGCACCAGGGCCCTCTGCAGGGGCTCCAGTCACCGTCCCAGCCGAACAACATGGTTATAGGAAAGAGAATGAAAGAATGAATTCAGGGCACTCTACCCTGAAATACGGCACCCTGGCATATTGGATATTTTGAGCTTAAGGAGTTTGAGAATACAGAAGAAGCAGGAAGGTCGCTCTGACTGTCCCCACCAGGCTATTTCTCTCTGAACAGGTATAAAATCCTCATGTGAGGTGTCTCCTCCCTATATCGGGAGGAAAGGAGCAGATACAACAAGAAGAATCCTAACAAACAGGTCTTGCGACATTTCCCCCAATTGACTACAATTACCTCATAGTCTTTAACCACAACTATCTACTCTTCCTCAAACCTCGCATGAAAATACACATGTCTGTTTCTTTGGGTCTTCATTTTTATAAAAAGTCTCCTGGAACACATAAAACATATGATAAATAAACTTGTATGCTTTTCTCTTGTTAATCTGTCTTGGTCAGTTGAATTTTCAGACCCAACCAGGGATCCTAGCCAGGTCATGGAAAAAACTTTCCCTCCCTCACAGACTGAAGCAATAGCCAGAAAAATCAGGGATCTTCCCAGCTGTAACATTCTCTCCCATACATTCCTGACCTAAATCAAGGCAGAGTCCTGTAGCTGCATTGCCAGGGACTAGAGAAGTTGCCAGTCCATGGATTATCCCTTGGTGAGGCACACATGAAGGAAGCTACCTGCCTGTCTGATCTTTAAGAGAACTCAACATGCTTATAAAGTTATATCATAATGTAATTTGGCATTCATCTTGAATATAAATGTACTATTATTACCACAAACCTGACGCTACAAGCAGTTGTGAAAATCTAAATGTCTCCTCAACAATACAATTCCAACCTTTGGATCTTAAAATGAATTAAATTTGAAGACCCCTTATGACTCTGAAATAACACACACACAACCTCCATCCCCTCAAATGATAATAATAACAACAATAACTATAATAATGGTCAAGAAGGCATAGTCACTGCAACAACCAATGGTCTGCCAATGTTCTTGCCTCTGAACTCAGATTTCTCTAAAGACCTGACAATTTCGTGGAAACCTGAAAGTATTTCCTGGAAAAGCAGGTCTCTAATGTGTGAAGGGAAGCAGGAGAAAATGTCAGTTTTCATCCACCTTTCTATATCTGAGGGCTGGGGAGTAAAATGCCCAAGAATTGATTATTGTATGAACCTGATTAAATTATTCCTGAACTCTAATCCTCAGTCTCTTCGGTTGTGAAAAGTTGAAGACGGACTCAGCAAAACGCTTTCAAGTCCTCTTTGTGGGGCCTTCTTATTTCTGTCAAGTCACCTCAAAGGTCACCGCAGTGTTTGGGGAGAGGGCACCTGAGTGAGGCTTCAGTCACACACTGTGTCCCTTCTCCTACACCCCTGCCCTTAGAGGAAAATGGCCTCCTCAGATGCTAAAACAATCCCCCAAGGCACAGTTTTCATCATCAGTACTCCTCGAAATGGCCCCGCACTGTCCTCAAAATAAACTGGAATGAGAGGCCTGTGTATTTTGTTCCCAGTTTACTTTCTCAGCATTTTAAGACTCTGCTTTTGTTCATGTTCTTCTTGTGCCAAGAATAACTTATTTGACAATTTCTGCTTTTGAAAATTTTCTCTATCCCTCAAGCCCCAGATCAAAAAACATTTGTTCCCAAGAAACCTTTCTTTTTTCCACATTCCCATTTTTTACCATTTTTCCCACCTTTGTTCCTCTGTCCACTATATTGCTCGCTTCTATTTATAATCTATAAGCTCATGGACAAGCTCATGGACCACTACATGCTGTGTGTGTGTGTGTGTGTGTGTGTGTGTGTGTGTGTGTGTGTAGAGAAGGAGAAAGAGAGAAAGGGGAGAGAGAAGGAGAGAGAGAGATGCCTTTTAGTAAACAGAAACATGCCTGAGATGAGCACTCTATCTTATTCATGTTTATACTACACAGGCATATATACCCAGTAAATGTATATTAAATAGAAAAGCATTTTTAACAAAAAGTTTGACAAACCACATATGTGTGCAAATATGTGTGAAAATCAGCTAGTCAAATATCTAAAGGCTCTTTCTAGTTCTTAAGCTGTGGACTTCATGCAAAATGTTAATTTCAAACCAACCTGTATATTTATACAGATGTGGCTATAACAGTGCATCAGAATGCAATCTTCTTATAGGGACTGCCTAACATGAAACTCATCAGTGATGACATTTGGCGATGGCCCTTGAGTAAAATGAGAAACAAAAATTAGTTCTTATCACTGGAAATGATTTCTATGGGGTCATAGAGCTAGAAGGACATTACAAATATCTCTGGCTCAGCTCAGACCTCATCTTCTCACCTCCAATGCTGGACTCTGCACAGTTTCTGCTCTCAAATATTTCCTGTATGTCCCAGGGGACGTCACACATATGGTCATGATGAATCTCTGCCATCTGGGGACTACACAATCCTGCCAGGACTCCACTGCAGATCTGCTCTACCCATGCAGCCTTTCAGTGCTCCTTGAGAAGCTGCAGTTTTCTGCCGGGTTCTGCTGAGTCAGCCACTCCAGCTAATAGCCTAGGAGACACTGCTTGCCCTGGGTTGGCAACTCCTGGTGCTTGCCAAGGTGCTAAACCAGCACGGTTTCCCTCTCAGGTCTCACAAAGTCCTTCATGAGACTGATTTCTCTAGTTTCTGATTCTACCTTTCTTCTTGGAGGGACTGAACCCTGTAAGGGGAAGAAGATATATCCTGTCCCCTCCTCGTCACTTCTTTCTGTCTTGTGAAGAATTTCCTGCCCTCCATACATATATCCCTCGGTCAGAAAAGAAAGACAAATGCACAATAACAATAGCTACAACTACAACAAAGTCAGAACAACAAAATGTTTACCTACCCATGCTATAAAGAAACAGAGATCCCAGTAAGTCAACGTTTAGTGGGAAACCCAAGTTCTGAATTCCAGCTTTGTCTTAGCAGGGATTCCTATCTACAGAATCTACCTCTGTCACCAAAAACTCTCCATTAACAAACACCCTAAGGCTTCATGGTTAGGTTTGTTACTTTTCCTGTCATTTGTTGAACAATCATTGTGTCCCATATAGCTTATATTTAATGACTAGAATAACCCTGTGCTGCTGATGCCATTAGCCCTCTACGTTTTTCTTTCAAAGTTAACTCTGAGAGTCTCTTCAGTTTGATTTTACCTATTGCAGTTGCAAACAAGAAATAGATCCCCTAAGTTCCTCTGCAGGAGGCAGATACTTCCATATAAATAAACTTTCATGTGCTTCTACACTGTCTCTGCATTATAACCTCCAAATTCAAAATAAGGAGAATGAAGTCATACATTTAGAATTTTTCCACATGTTTATATCACTCAGCTTGACCTGATTTTGACTTTGGCAGGAGGCGGGGGCGGGGAAAAGCATCATTTGTGTGTGTGATGAATAATGTAAGTAACACAAACAGAATTAGAAATAGAGTGACTGATTAAACTATTGATTATCTCCACTGCTTAAACTAACACGTCAGTTGAAACCACAGAAACCACATTCAGATAATTAGGTAGAAAATCTGTTCTATACCCAGAGGAATACAGAAATATAAAGAGAGGGCTAGAATCCACTGCAGCAGGCTGCACAGAGAGAAGGTCAATCAATCAGATAAAATTCTCCCAGGATTTCAGCTGAAGAATGAGGCCACAAACAAGACCAAGTATATTCGTATTATGAGAATGTCCTTTTCTGCATTAATTCTTGAATTTGTATGGGCATGGTTTATTAGAATAAATTATGGAGATAGAAGAATTCTATTAAAACCACCCCAGCAATAAGAGTCATCAAATCTAGGTCAGAGAAGATTAAAAAAAAAAAAAAAAAAAAAAAAACAGTTGATTCCGTCCCAGGGAGAAGTAATAAAGAAAGTATTTGCTGAGGACAGAAGTAACCTGAATGAAAAGTGCACCAGTCTTAACCATGGAATAGGGCTTGAGAAGGAAAAGAAGATTCCATGAGGAGAGAAAAGAGGAAGAGGTCCATTTCATGAGGGTATGTAACTGTCGGTTTGGGAATTTTTCTCTAGACACTCAGAGGGAGGAAATGCCAGCTCTTTACACTCGTCCCCTATATTATCTGCTGCCCAATCCTTGCTCTGTTTTCCCATGAATTAATCACACTGATCATTAGTGTATTTCTTAGAAACAACACCTGCTACACCTGTCTCCCTATTCTTCTGACACTCACCAAGTAACCCCAACCTTCTCTCTCCAACCCTCCTGGAATAATGGTTCCATTGGTAAATCCCCTTTTCAAAGTTAAATGCCAAACCAAATAGCTTTTGAATTTTTTTAGCTTTTCTAGATTCTAACTAATAAACATGAACGACCCCATTTGACAATCCACAACCATCACTTGGATATCACCCCTTTTATGCATGTATCATGTTGAAAATAATTCCATATCATGCCTCTTATTTATCAACAAAGCGGAACATTTTTCCTTCAGTCAGTTGATTAAATTTGTCACAAACTTTCTAGTGTAAAACTAAGTGCAATAAAAGCACCACCAGCAGCTCTGATTTCTCTATATTTTTGATAATTTCTCCTTATGCTATTCCAATTTATGACAAAAAGAGTGGATGTCATGAACTGCATCTTCATCAGAAATGTTCACTCTTTACGGTACATCTTAAAACAAATTCTTCCAACTTGTCCTATCTTTTTACATTCAAGTGCAAAACACAAATTCCAATATAAATATTACATAACCCAAACACTTCATACTATTATATGGGATTTCACTCTTTCATTTAGTAAATATTCATTGAGCATCTACTAGGTGTCAGGTACTGTTCTGTTGTTGATGACACTGTAATGTACTAAACAAAGACCCTAAAGTATAGGAACTGAAATTCTTATGTTCCCCACAATTATTATCATCAAAGAATGAGGTCCAGAAAAGTGGATGCTTCTCCAAAAGTTTGATAAAAAATAGCAAAACAACTTTATATATTCCAGGAGCCTTAATGCAATGCCTTTCCTAATAAAACATTGGGGCGAAGAGTTTATAGCATAAATTAATTTTCTCCAGATCATGTTCTGCCACAAACTTTTTTTAAAGAAAATTTGGTAATATATAAAAGCATTTAATTCAAAGGGGTTGCATTTGTCTACATGCTGAAAAAAAGAACAGTTATCTAAAGCAGATGACAGTCCCACCAGCAGCGGCTGTCATAAGGACAGGACCACTTACCTGTCTTGACTCTCCCAGCCATGTAGAGAAAAGTATTTATTGGATAATGAGATTAAATTGAATCAAGCAATGAGGAAGGCTGTGTGTCATCCTGGATTGTGTTTTAAGACACAGCCTACTGTGAAAAGTGGTTTTTCAGAAGATTATTAACATTACGAATGAGGAATTAGAGAACTTAGGCTGTGACATGTACACACACTGTCACTCGGCCAGCATATCCTTCCTTCAGCCATGAAACAGCTGCATCTAAAGAAAAAACAAATCCACGCTGTACTCTCCTCTGCCCCACTCCCATGCCTTCTCATTCATGGTGATGGAGAAGAGCTATTTCTTCATATTTGTAAAGAGAGGTACAAGCTCTTTGAGCTCTTCAACAGACCACCATCCTCCTCCTCCTCTAAGTGTTCCTCTCAACTCCAATAGCTCGTTAAGTCTTATTGCTTCTACCATGTCAAGGCCACTGGAATGTATCCCTCATCTCCACCACTGTCACCTCCTTCATTCAAGTCTTTTTAATGTCTCAGCTGTTTCCCAGATAGTCTCTAACCATTTCCCAAGTCACCACCTATCCTGGAGCTAGAATGGTCTTTTTAAATGACAAAAACAAGTTTACTACACTCAGTGCTTATAGCCCTGAAGAAGAGGAGGGATAAAACCCTGAGATTACATGAAAAAGCATTTCAAGCCAAGAAGACAGCAGGGTCCAAGGCCTTGAGGTATAAAACCTACTTGTCCATTTGAAGAGCATCCAATATTTCAGTGTAACTGACATAGACTGATCCAGGGGGAGTGTGGAATGAGGAGAAATCAGACAGGTAGCTTAGGGCCAGGTCATGTTGGGCTCAGTAGGCCATTGAAGAACTTTATAGTTTCTTCACTGAATGATATAAGAAACTAGGAATGGTTTTGAGTATTGAACTAACTTATATTTTACAGGTATCTTCTTGCCTGCTGGGTTGACTGGAGAAGGAAAATGGCATAGTTAGAAAAGACCGATGGGTCTATTGCAGTAATCCAGCTAGAGATGGTGGGGACTGAGACTTAGATATGAGTGATGGAGAAGGTGAGGAAGATAGTATCACCGTAGGTATTGAAGGAGACCCATGTGACTTGCTTTTAGATTAAATGTAGCATATTTAGAGATGTCAAATGCTACTTCAAAGATTGTGTTCTGAGTAACTAGACAGCTGGCAGTGCCATTTACTGAGATGGGGAGGGGTCAGAAAGTTGATTTCGAATTTCTTAAGTATGAGATAGCAATTAAATGGAGTGATCGGCTAGGAATTTATTCAAATTTGGAGTTTAATTTAGGTGCTCAAACTACAAACATTGATTTCAGAATGAAAGCAAGCAGATGATATCAATATCATCAGGATGGCAGGAAGAGGAGCAATACAACATGGGAGTACAGAATCTTGATGAGGACCTGGTGGTGGAGACTGAGAGCATGGTCAGTGAGGCAGGAAGACAGAGGATTCGGGCAGCCATCAACCCATGTGAAGGAGGCTTCTCCAGTGCTGTTGATAGAGCTGGGAACTGAGCATCAGGTTCAGTAACCATGAATTCACTGGTTATACTAACAATAGCTTTTGTAAGAAATGGTAGTGGAAAAACCTGACCGCAGTGGTTCAAGAGAAAGAGAGGTTAAGAACTGGAAAAAATAATTACGTTTAACTCTAGATAATTTTGTTCTAAAGGAGAAATAGAGAAGTAGAGTGGTAGCGGGGAGGAAATATGCAAAGTATTTTGGGTTTTGGCTTTTGTTACATTTTTTAATATATATTTTGGGGGGAAATCACAGCTTGTTTAGAAACTATCATCCTATTTTCCAGTTGAAAGTGAAAATTAACCACACAAAGATCAGGTTTATTGTTGGGTCTATGGCCTTGAATAGTTATAAAAAGAAACAAGTGTTCAAGAGTCTGCCTTAGTTAGAAATACAGAGAGTCCTTGCCTAGTAATGAGGGAAAAGGCAAGGGTTTGGGATACAGATGCAGAGAGGTCATAGATGCAGAAGTGAGATTTTTAACTTTTTTTTAAGAAATGAAAAGAAAATGATAAGTTTAGAAGAAGGAGAGTATAGGAATATTTGGAGGTTTAAAGAGAAAAGGGAAAGTATAAAATTGTGATCTGGGATATTAAGAGTTGAATGGAGCAGAAAAACATAACCCACAGGCCAATTACTGGTAGTCATAAATTTAAATGGAATCTGTCAGCCCTTTGTGAGTTTTCCTGTGTAACAACCAACTTTTCTGAGTACAAGTGCATGTAAGCAGGAATTTTCATTAGGGCTGGAATTTCCCAAAGAAGTATGATGGAAGATGAAAGGGACAAGGGTGATGATAATGATGGAGCATGGATCTAAACTGGTTTAAAAATAAAGGTGTCGTGGAAAACAAAGCGGGAAGTAGAGAGCCATAATTGTTCAGTTAAAGAAAAGTTGGAGTTAGTATCCTTGAAGGAGCAAAGCAGAGAGACAGGAAGTGGTACTCTATTATGAGGCATTTGAAATTGAGATGTAAATTAAGCTTGCAGAGAGACTGAAGTTTTGTCAATGTTGTCTACTCATAACCATGGAAATGAATGGCTGAGGCAGGGATAGCACAAACTAATCAGGGGAAAGAAAGTTAAAGACCTCATAAATCATGGCCTTGGAAGGATCATCTACATGGATATTGTAATCACCTGAATTAATACGTCAACAGTATTGGAGAGAAAGATCATAAGGCTGAAATTAAAACCTCTAAGGAATGAAGCAAGTAATCCAAGGGTCTAAAAAGGTCACAGCATTGAGGAAGGTAGTTGTTCGAAATCTCTGAGGATGCGAGATTATGTGATTTAAAACAAGAGGATTTGAGGAAGAGGGTGTGTCTCAAAATACCAGTGAGGACCCAAAGGATGCATACTCTAATTCCAAGTATGAGGAGTCCATCAGACCAACAGTCACCTCTTAAACTACAAGGAAAATGATAATCAAAGGAGAGTTAGTTTCCCAGTTGAACAAAAAGGTGCAGGAAACAGAGAAAGGCTTGATGATACAAAGCATTTTACTAATGTATTTCAGTGGAAGGGTTTCAGGTGTTGAGATTAGCTGGGATATGGGGCAGTAGAAATGGATAGAACAATATGAGAGTCCAGGATGTGAAATGACATTGGCATCTTAGACCATGTGGACAGGGATGAAGGGCAGGACGGGATTTGTGCTCAAATGACCAAGTAGGTGGTAATCATGAGGCTGTAAGGGCCAGAGATGAGACAAGAGTGAGCTTGTGCAGGAACACACAGACCTCTGGGGCTTTTAAATCCACACTGTACATGTATGTACATAATGAACTCACATCTCTAGGTTTTGTAGAGCATAGATCAATGGCATTTTTCAGTTTTGTTTTCCTTGTTTTTTTCCATCTTTAAAATAATATGTTCCAGCTTGACAATTCTGCACTAAGACTTTGATATCTGACTCTAGAATATTTTTCTTCTCATGCTCATGTTTCAAGTTTTTTCTTATAATACTATATTTCATCATTTCACTCCATGACCAATTTTTTACTACAACAATAACTCATCAGAGAATAGCTATAAAATTTTTTTCTATGTAAAAAATTTTCATTTTTCTTTTATCTTCAAGTGTGGCAGCTAACCGTGTATGCTTGAAATAAAGTCAGAGCTAGATTTGAATGGAGGCTGTGACATCCATCACGTCCGTGACCTTGCATGAATTAAGCAACTGCTCTGTGCTTCTGCTCTCTAATTTGTGTAATGGAGACATTGTGAACACCAAGTGAGGTGATTATTGTAAGTGCTGAGACTGTGCCTGGTACTTATTAAGCATAATGACTATCTAATAATAAACTACAGCTAAATTTTAGCATTTCTCTTTATCATGAATATTAATCATTATTTAAAATGTATAATACCTTAAATAGTGGTAAACTAATAAAATATTTTTTAATTAAGTGTTGTTAAACACACTATTAATTTTGATGCACCCATATCAAGTGTATATTTTCTGAAATATCAAGAGTGTAAATCATGACAAGAAAGATCTTATTCTATTTCTCCAACAATCAAGGTGCACAATTTCATCATCAAAATTGAAATTAAAATGTAATCCCTAGAACATGACCTTCCCTTAGTAGGCAAGCAAAATATATTTTTAAATTTATTGAAATGTACCATTCTTTAACATCCTAAACATATAGATATAGATATAGATATAGATATATACTTAGCAGCATCTTTGTTGACTTTCTGAAATCACAAACATAGTAAAATAGAATGTCTAGAGAAATGAATGCAAAGGAAGAGGAACTGTTCTACCAATCACACATTTTCTATGAAATACACTTAAAAATAGAAAAATAATTGAGCTTGCATATTTCTCCACTTACTCAGAGCTTTAAGTCTTTCTTATATACCTTCTTTCTTTCTCAACTTCCAGACACACTGATGATTTTGTTTCCTCTCCCCTATATTATTGTTCCTTCATACACTCTGTCCCTGTCATATGTTATTAAATGACACAAAGGTTTGATCTTCTGTTAAATGCTAAGTATCTGGGACTCTTCATCAGGACTCCAAAGGCAGGTAGAAATCTTCCACATGAAAATGATCCTTACCTCTTTGAATATGCTTTTTAATTAATGTGCCATTAACTGGCTGACAATAACTTGTAAGCCAAGTGAGCAGAACTTAATGTAATTAAACATTTATTAAGTGGCCTGGATCCTATTACCTTTATGGCCTCTCTCCCCTTCACATAGGTCAGGGCAGGAATGGAAAAGGAAAAAAGAACACAAAGCCACAGCCACCTCCATCATCCACCTCTCATTTCCCTCAAACGACTCTTACTTTAATTAACAGAGTTAAATTAGTGCGGTCAAAGTCAGCTTATTGGGTTTTTAAAGCACAGGGTCCAGGAACTGCCTGTTCATTATAATGGCACTCATTAAACTGCCTTACCTACTTTCACTTCTGGTAGCCAAGACTCGGTAAAAGACTGAACCGGGCGCAGCACCACCAGTGAACCAAGGAGCCGTTCTGCACATCAGAACTGGAAAATCAGACCACAAAACCAACCTGATAAGACTTGATGTGCTAAGTTTCCTATTAAGATACTTCCAATGTTTTCATTGCATTACTTTAAAACAATAGAGAGTCTCCATGTTTTACACTTTACTGATTCAGATTTATTCAGGAATAATTATTGTACCTGCAGTATACATAACAGGTCTGCAGTTGGAAGAACTGTGACTTGAGTAAAAGATATGTTATTCAACTAGGAACCAGATGTATTTTTTTTTTTCTTAGATACTTGCATTTCTGTTTTGGTACTAACGTGCATTTTCTGATTTTTCATGCTCTTTCTTTTCCTTTTTGTGGGGGACTGCTGAAAATGTCAAATACACTTCCACATAACTAAGAGTTTCACATTATTTTGCCTCATGCATGGAAAATATGGTTGCACTAGTAATTATGGAATTCAAAATCATTCTGAAATTTCTCTTTGTCGAGAGTTATAAGCATATTCTATTCCTTAAATATTGCTATGAAAACTGACCTATGCTCTAATTAGATGAATTTTGGCAGTTTTCATTGAGGATCTGAATATGAAGAGGTACAGAATAATATGTCTTAAGTCCTCTTCAGATTGATAGTTGCAGTTTTATTCATCTTCACAACTTAATTCATCAACTGCATTCTTGAGAATATGACTATTTGCATGATGGCCCCCATCTGAAGAAGCTCTACATTATGAAAGAAGGGTTTACATAAACCTTGACTTCCTTAGAAAAATATGCATGTGAAAGGATAACTCAAGTGCTGTTAGATACAATCCTAACAAATCAGGAGAGTTCTAGCCTAACATTTACTTACTGAATAACCCCCTGGCTCTGTCCCATATCCATTTCTTCATGAAAAGCCCACCAGTGTTCATTAGGCTTGGTTATGAGCCACTCTGGTCCTCTTTGCATTTAAATGTTGAGAACTAGCCAAATAAGAAGAAATCTCTAGAATCGTGTGAATTGGAGGAAATGGTTGAAGCTCAGTTAGCAGGGTCAAAATTAGTAAACATACATGATTGACTGTGAAAATGCGACCCAATGGATTGGAACAGTAAGTATTAACTGGAGAGAATGGATTCTAATACTGTCTCTCATATGCTGATAACTCCTCACTTTGTCTCTAGTCCAGGTTTTTATACTGAGCCTTTCATGTATGTAACAACCTGTTTGATACGTCAGCTTCTGTGTCTCAAAAACATTTTACCTCAGCATCTTCAGAAGTAAATTCTGAATGGCATCCCCTAAAAAATGAAGTTTTTCTTCCCGTTTCTCCCACTTCAACAATGATACTAAATCCACTCAGTTGCCGAAACCTGAAGACTAAGACATATTTTTACGTCTCCTAGATACCTCATCACCCACATTCATTCATGAATTTTATAAAATTTCATACAAAATATATCTCTCAAATCTAGACACTTCTCTCCACTGCCACTGCTGTAATTTTGAGCCACCATTAGCTTTAGTCTGGCCCATTGCTCCAAATCCAGACAGTAGAATCTGAGTTAGAAATGCCAGCTGGATAGGAATTGCAATTGTATGTTGTAAGATCCTGTTATCTCCAAATACAAATATAGGTAAGTGGCTAATAAAATACAAAGATAGTTTTAAAAACATAGATGGGGACAAAATTATGACAAACATCATTTACATGCATCAAAAGGCAGAAGGAAAGACCAAGTGTGAGCAAGGCTTAAGCTATGTACAAACTGGCTTCTGTACGTTTACTAAGGGCAATGCGCAAATGTCCAATTTGTTTCCATAAACCAGTTACAAACAGTACAATTAAAGTAGCACAAATAATATCAAGTTACTGAGAAAAATGTAATTAAAATAAGCAAGGTGTATCACAAAAACAATAAACATTACTAAAAGCAATTTTTAAGTATATTTTATTGACTATATTGTTACAATAGTTCCAATTTTTTCCCCTTTGCTCCCCTCCACCCAGCACCCCCCTCCCTCAGCAATCCCCCCCAAGCCCATGCCCATGGGTCGTACATACAAACTCTCCCGCTTCACCCTTTCATATATTCTTCTTCTTTTTTTTAAATAAATAAATGATTAATTAATTATTTTAACAATAAAAAATAACAATCCCTCCCTATAAAAGCAATTTTTTAATTGAAACAATAAAGTAATGCACAATATTCACAAATTACAAGACTAAGAATGTTAAGAGTCCAATTTCCCGAAATTGACTAACATCATCAAAACAATTTTAATCAAAATATAAATACATTTTTTATAAAAATTGCCATGCTGATTCTAAAACTTATATGGAAATCAAAGGGCCATGAGTAGTCAAAATAATACTGAATCAGAACAAACTAGAACATGCATTACCAGATATCAATACATATTATAATTTAAAATATATAAAATGGTGTGATATTTATACAAAGACAAACTGGCCAATGAAAGAGAAATTTTAGAAATAGACCTATTCATCTATAAATTGCAATGGACAAAAAGCGTATATATACCTGTATTAAAACACATGATCGATGGAAATAGATTAATAACTACCTACAAAATACTGATCAAAGAAGTCATACATAAAAAATAAGATCTAAATCATGTATCATTTACAATGTACAAAGCAGGTAAAATTTTAAAAATTATGTAGAGTAAGCAAAGAGATTTTTTAAATGTGCAGGGATATAGTTGCCACAATAGATAACAGTTACATCTAGAATGGATGAAGAGGGTTCAGAGAGAGGCATATTGTCTTGAATGGGACATAAAAATATTGAACATGATTTGAAAGTGAAAATTATCTGCTTTAAAATTAATTTTTTTATTAAGACTAAAGAGGCAATCCACAGAGTGAGACAAGGCACTGAAACATATATAACTGAAAATAATTTGTATCAAAAAATATAAAGTACTCCTATGACTCAATTACAAAAAGACAGACAACCCAATTTTAAAAAGTCAAAAGACTTGAACAGAAATTTAATAAAATAAAATTTCCATATGGTTTTAAAACATTGGAAAAACGATCAATTTCATTAGTCATCAGTGAAATGAAATTAAATCCAAAGTGATAACGTACACATTAGACAATCTGATGAAAATTTAAAACTCTATAAACATTAAGTGTTGGTGAGAATGTAATTCATCTGGAACTTTCATATCTTCCTGATGGGAGTATCAGTTGAAACAACTGCTTCGGAACACTGTCATGTTCTTGTGTTAAACATATACTAACATTATGATCAAGCAATTCCACTGTTAGGTATATACACTAAAATAATATTCATAGTACTACCAATTGTAATAGCTCCAAACTTAAAACAATATATGTGTCCTTTAACCATTTAAAGTAAACTGTGGATATAGTCACACTCTAGAATACAATACAGACTGAAAAATGAAGGAACCACAGCTACATGCAGCATCAAAGATGGATCTTATAAAAATAATGATGAGCAAAGAATACCTATCAATATTCAGTAACAAATTTTTAAGGCAAAATCTAATTATACGATTTAGATAAACATGCTTGAGCAGCAAAAAACAATAATGGAGAAAAAAAAAGATAAAATCAAGACAGTACTTCCCTTTAGAAAGGATAACAATTACTGATGTGCAGAGCCATTGGAGGGCTTCTAAGAATTCACCTCAGCATTACTATTTCTTAATCTTGATGTGTTTATGCAGGTATTCTTACCATGCTAAGTCACCAAGTTATTTACTTTATTCACTACTATAAAAATATTTTACATTTCAAAAGTTTAAACATGAAGGTTCAATGCCCCTTCTGGAAAGATCTAATTGGATAAGACCAAGTGTCATCTTTAAATTCTAGTGACCAAAATGAGGGGTGAAAAATTTCTAGCTCTTGCTGACACATAGCCAATTCCTCATAACTATAAAGGGTCTTGAGATACCAGGTCCTCAGTAATGAAAAAGATCATAAACATTATTTTATAATGTAGTAGACCAAAAATAAAATGGCACACATGTAATAAAGGTAAGTTTGTTTCATGAAACATTTTAATTTTTATATGTATATGTGTGTATATTTACACATGTTTAGTAACAAGGGAATATATATTTCTCACTAGAGCATGGTGGGGGGAAGTCTTGATAAATACTGCTATAGTGGGTGAGGAACATACTACCAATTGAGCTCACATTCCTATTCCCTTTGGGTGGTACCTTTTAATCTATATTCTTGAGACACAAATAATATAAATCAATTATCTTCTTGGAAATAAATTTTGTAAGAGATATATATTATTTTAATTTAAAATTATTCTTTTTAAAGAATATTGTGATAAGATGTGGCAAGAGAGAGAAAAATACTGCTGACTAGGAGAAAATGAAACTTAGAGGATGTAGGCTTATTAATAATTATCCTTTCTGTAATTGACTAAACGTGAAACTTTCCAAAAGCCATGTGGACAGGAGTTGACAGTTTTGAAACATGTAAAGATGGGAAAGAATCATAAGGATGGTGTAGATATAGCATATAGCACATAACAGTATTCTGTCAATTAAAAATTAACAAAAATATGCCAGCTGGAAAATAATAAGTTCACAAATTATCAGAAATTATCACTTCCAACCTAAATTCAGGGCTAAAGCTTCAGTGAATTTTGAAACATTCTACATGAAATTCAATTTTGGAGCTGGGTTGTGAAAAAAAAATAAAAAATAACTCAGTTCACTGATAAGGATTTTTGGTGTTAACATGATGCCTCATGAAACCACAGAGCATGTAATTTGATAGCCGGAAATCATGACAGTAACTGCAAGGAAATATAAATGGAGGTTCAAAACTTTGCCTTCCCTGCTACCTACTGAAGTAAAAGCATGGCCCATTTAAATAGTGAATGACTTTCCTTAGACTTAGGCTAAGCTATCTTAACTTTTAAACAAAGAGGAACTCCCAGTTCTCACATTTCTAAGGAGAGTTATCTCCTATGTCGGGTCCATAAGAAAATATTGACAAAAATGACACAGCCATGTTCAACAGACCACCAGGAAGCAGAAGGAAGGGCAGGCTTCCCAGAATTTCCACTGTAGTAGGCAATCACTGACTAGTGAATAACCAAAATTATTGGGTTTAATGGTGTGGCTTTAGAACCGGGCTGTACCGTTTGTTAGTCCTGTGATTGCATAAAATATCACCCAAACTCAATGAACCCAAGCCTAACAAATGTGTTACATATCAATGAAAGATAACATATATGACAATTTCTTGTTATACTTTTCAAAATTCCTGGAAAGATCATGTTTTGATTGTTTCTTCCCCCCCCGCCCCCCACCCAACAGGATGAAAAGCAATGTGTGCAAAAATTAAATGCAATTGTTTCTAATTTCCAAACACTTTCATACACATTTTATCTTAGATTTATCCCCAAATACTGCTATCAGAAAGTAAGACCAACTCTTTTTTACACACATTGTATGAAAGAAACAACGAGGAAGTTTGGAAATGTAAAACAATCCCAAAAAGAAAACAAAACCCTCGTGGGCATCTACAAAAATTAAAAAAGGGAATCGAGAATGTGTTCTACTTCTCACTTTGCTAAAACCCTATAAAATGAAAAGAGAGATACATGACAATAAGTAAGCTGATCTATAGCAGTATTAAGAATGAGAGAGGGGCTTCAGCCAACCAAATATTTCCAAATAATCCTAGCAGGCATAAAGCATATGGTGGAGGAGTTATAGCTAACAACAAAAAAGAACTTTTCATTGGACTTGAGAACCATTCATTCTGGTGATAGAAAATGAGTTTTTAAATTCAAAGCTATCAGGTTTGCAGAGTGGGAATAGGGGTTGGGTAGAAATCATAGGGATAAAATTGAATATTTCTTTTTAAAAAAAATAGCTGCTTAAATTGACCTCCTACCACCTCTGAAATTCTGAGCTGGCAGCAGAACGTTTATCCTCAGACCAAAACTTGAGAACTGCTCCCTAAAGAAGTGGAAAAAAGAAAAAAACTGTCTTGGAAGAACAGGAACTGCTAGTGTGGATCCTGTGACAGAAGAAGGCTCTCCTTAATTATAGTGTGAGTGTCATTAGGAAGTCATCTTACTTCCAAACTCCCACTTACATGCCATCCGGGAAGTGCACCCATCACACTCAAAAGACTCATTGGACAAACAGGTTTGAACCAGCAGCCGCCCACATTAAGTATGCTACTGTTTTTAAGGATGAGCCTCACTTTTAAAATAAAAATAAAACAAAAAAAGGATAAGGATTTAAAAAAAGAGCAATTGTGCATAAAAACGTGATAAGTTAGAGATTGAAAAAACATAAATTTAGTATTTTAAGAAAGAATTTAAAAGAGATTATATACATTTTCTATCAATAAGTAGTTTATAGTGGGAATTTGACTTATCACAAAAAATAACTAGAACAAACTTCATGTGAGAAATGGGAGAAAAAAAATCAAAGCTGAGTTTGAATACTTGAAGGAATCTCAAAATAGGAAGAAACTTCAGAGACTTAGATTAGCCTCAGAGAGAGATTTAGATTATGTAGATAAATAATTGGACATCACAAACAACAGGTCTGGATTATAACGAGGTGTCTAAATTCTTGCCTACCTCCAGGCTTCATAAAAATTAACCCAAATGTCTAAACTATAATGTAAAACAACTCTTTGCAGTTGTTCTGCATTTTTCTTCTGTGCTCTGTGGTCTGGCCAAAGTGCATAATTCTTTATGTGTGCAAAGGTTTTCTGTTTCAGTGCCATTGTTTATATTATTTTCATCAGGAGTTCTGTATCTTTTCCATTAGTGCTTGTCTATGGTATTATCTATTCTTCAAAGACCAGCCCTAGTCCCAATGCTTCCCAATCAGAACTAATCTCTCTCTCTCTCTCTCTCTCTCTCTCTCTCTCTCTCTCTCTCTCTCTCTCTCTCCCCTCCCCTCACCCTCTCTTTCTCCTCTGAATTTCCCAAAAGACTCTGTTATTCTCTTGATCTCTTGATGTATATTCTATCACATATTATAGTGAAGTTATAGAAGTATAGCCTGACATATAATAAACTAAGAGGCTCTCAAGTTCAGCAAACATAGTATATTTATGTTCACTATTTCAGGAAGCTCAGCCCCAAACTTGTTAAATGGGTATCTGCTAAATAAATAAATACTTTGTGTTAAAGTGGGGAAAAGAGCCCTAGTTGTTTTTGTCATGTAGAATCTTGTTCTGTTTGGGCATAATTAACATTTAAATAACTTGTTTTTCTCTACTTTGCTATTTTAATCAGAGTGGTACCTCTTTTGGCATGCCAGCTCCTCATTTCAGAAAGACATTGCAAAGGTAGATTTATCATAAAAGGTTTACTACATCAGTCTTCATTCTTTTCAAATTTTTATCACTAGGCAATTTTGCAATTTCTCTTTTTGACATGCCTACAGGAGCCATAATATATTTCCCAGGCAACCAGCCATTCCCCTAGCTGAGATTATTAAAATAAACCATGGGTTTATTCTTTGTATAAAAAAGTAGGTTTAAATTACTCTGCAGATCGATATAATCTCATGACTAGTAGGACTTTATAATGATTTTACCTACCTGCTTATTCTGGCTTGAAATTCTGGGATCTCAGGATCCATTTATTTGGTACGTGGAAATTAGGCTAAAAATGTTTCAGCTACTCAATCTCTCTGACATTATCAAAATGAACCCAGAGTTTTTCCTATGTTTAAGAAATAGCTTTAGATTATTATTCGATCAATATGATACCATGTATAACACGTGGGTTTCTGTTCCTAGAGTGATTTTGCCTACCTGCTTACTCTTGCTTAAAATCTCTTTGAGTGGAGATAGGAGTGAAGATTTATTGTGCAATCAGAAAGGAGGTTGATAATGCCTCATGAACTCTAATTCACATCAGGGTGTACATGATTTGTTTTAGACAATTTCTTTAAGCAGACTTTGAGGGAGATAGAGACTTTGGGAGACTTAGAAGAAAAATAGCTCTATGCGAGGGTAAAGATCTCTCTAGTAGTAATGCATACTTTCATCAAGAACCCTAGCGACCACTAACATAAATAGCTTCTTCATGATCCGTGTTAGGAGATTATTTTAGGAATTTAAATTATTCAGGTAGCTGTTCCTCAGATATAAAGATTAGGTCTGGATGCATACAATTAAAATTAAACACTCAAAACCAAATCCATGATTTTTCCCTTAAAATGGATTCCTCTTCGATTCCTTTTTCTTAGAGACCAGCACCACCATTAATTCAGCTGCACAAGCCAGGAATCTAGGTGGCATCTTTAAGAGCAAACTCTTCCTTGCCTCCTACATTTAACTGACCACTGAGTTTATTTACCTTATAAATACCTCTTGAAAACACACACTCTTTTCTTCTAATACCCACTCCCTAGTCCAAGCCAACACTATGCATTAGTAACCTCCCATCCCAAGTCGCAACCACTCGACTATTCCTCCAATCCAGTCTATTTCCATACTGCATTCATTCATTCAACAAGTATAGGTTAAGTACCTACTCGGGGCCAAGCATTACTGAGACACGGGGAAAATATCACTGAGTAAAACAAAGTATCTGCAGTCATGAAGCAAAACTTTGTAGTGGTGGGAGACAGGGAGGCAATAAACAGAGTTATCTAGAATTATAGAAACAGAGTTATTGAGACAGAGGACAGGCGTGCTAGGAAAATAATACCTCAGGGGAAAGAAGCAGAACATATGGATGACAGCTTTTCTGAAACAATAGGAAAATCTCTAATTAGGTGTTATTTGAGCAGAGATATAACAGTGTGATGGAACAAGATTCAGATGGCTGGGAGCAGAGCATTCCAGGGAAAGGGAAGGACAAGTGCAAAAGCACTAAATATGTTTATTCTGTTGAGGAACAGCAAGAAGCAGTGTGCTAGAACATCGTGAATGAAGGAATATAAGACATTAAATCAGAGAGGTAATGGCAGCAGAGGGACAGAAGACATGGGACCTCATAGGCCACGTTCCTGCTTTAGAAATTTATTTTGAGTGAGATGGGAACCTGCTAAAGGAATCTGAGCTGAGAAGTTACTTAACCTCTTCAAATTTTTGGAAAATCACTCTGGCAGCTGTATGGTATAAGCTCTATAGGGTTATTAAGAGTGAAAGAAGAGTGACCAGTTATGGGTCTACTGAATTAGTGCAGAAAAAGTCACATGTAACTAGAGCGGTCATAGTAGAGAGGTCCATGAGGACAGACTTTGGATCTATATTGAAGATGGAGCACACAGGATGTGCTGATATGCGACATGGACAGTGTTAGGGAATAGAGGGGTCACAAATGACCACTAGGCAGCTGGCCTCAGCAACTGAGAGGATGACACTTCCAGTCACAAAGACTGCAGGAGATTGGGGGAGGGTCAGAAGGGGCGTGTGTCACTGTTGCTTGCCTTTGGCGGTGGCGTTAGGTGAGAGATCTGTCTCGGTATATGCTAAGTTTTAATTACTTGAGTCTGCAGTGAGAAAGGCCCAGGTGGTCAGTTAGATGAAGCAACCTGGAGAGGGGGAGGGTTTGGAACTGAAGAGATATATGTGGTCATGACACAAATTATATCATGAGATTGAAGAAGATACCCTTGAAAATGAATGTACAAAAGGAAGGCTATAGATCCGAGGTCAGAGCCTCAGGGCACTAAAATATTTGGAGGTCAGGATGATGAGAAGAAACAGCAAAGAGAACTCAGAAGGAATAGTAATGATGTAGGAAGAAAAATAAGAGAGCAGTGATCACCACTAAATCGAATTATGATCACAATATCTTATGTTCAATAGTGTCCATTGGCTTTCAGTTTTATATTCTCTCTTCTCTATTCTTTTGTAGCACCAGGGCTAAACACCTACAGACTACATATCAGACTCCCTAGCCAACTGGGTTTTTGCTGGATTCTCCTTAAGAGAGGCACTAAAAAGAAAATAGAATGTTATTTGATTTTTTTTTTTTTTTTTTTTTTTTTTTAGTAAGAGCTATCTTATGTTCATTCTGGGGGCAATTGAAGCAGCAGCTGCAGTAACAGCCCAGAAACTGTACTGTGGCACAAGAGAACAGGCTCCAGCTGTGGCAACTGAGGTCTCGGGAAGTTCAGTAGGACAGAGTCTATATCTCTGCTCATCAGCAATAGTATGTTTCCGGGCAGCATCATTGGTGGCAATTTTTCTAGAAGTGCCCCTTCTTGATTTTCTATCTGGGGTGGTTGCAGTTTCTTGGTCTTTGAGTTACAATATTCTCCCATTTGTTACACTAAGTCTTTCAACTTCTTTCCGGTCATTTCCTGCATTTACTCCCTTTCTGTTCAAAATACTACCTATATAGTTGCTTCTTTCTTTCTTTTTTTTTTTTTTTTTTTTTTGGTTTTTCAATTACAGTTGTCCCATTTTTTCTCCCATTTCTCTCCCCCACCCAACCCACTGTGTCTTTCTTTATAGCACCATGACCAATATAGTACTTGGTATCTTGAGAGATCCCTCAAAGGCATAAATTGGGGGTTGAATATGGAACTTGACTGTGCTTAAACACACTGGTTACCTCATTGCCAGTATACATGCAATGGGAGCAGCCCACAGGTAATAGTTTATAGTATGACTTCCCCATTGTTGTATGCTTAGCACTGTCCCTGTGCCTGAAACTTAATATGTGCTAAATACTCTTTTATTTTTATTTTTTAATTACAGTTTACATTCAATATTATTTTGTATTAGTAATAAGTAAGCATACATCAGAGTGGTTAAACAATCATATAATTTTTAAATGATCCCCCCAAATGTACAAGTTCCCACCTGACACAATACATATTTATTACAATAATTATGACTATGTTCCCCATGCCATACTTTACATCTCTGTGACTATTTTGTACTTCTTGTACTTCTTAATCCCTTCACCTTTTTCCCCTAACCCAGCAAACACCCCTCCCATGTGGCAACCATCAATCTACTTACTTCTTAAATAAGTGAATGGATGCAGCAGAAAAAGGCCAACTCTTTCCTGCCCAACTGCTTCTTATATTCAATTAAGAGTAGTTAAGCCCTATCAATATAAGAAGTTATTGCTGTCCCGTCTTCCTTCTCCTCTGCATTACCACTGTTATCATTTATTACTGGGGGTTCTTATAGCCCATTGAGGTCATTACAATGACCTCAAAGTTCTCTGCCACATATAATGCATTCTGCTCCTACAGCCATATAATATGCCAGCTCCTGTTCAAAGACCTTCAAGGGTAATTAAAAATTAGCTAAAAATAATATTCTAGTTCCTAAAATGCCCCATTATAAATATTAATTTACCAATATTTAAATTTTCATGCCTAAAATTCTGATTTCAGAATCACCCAGGAGCTATCCTACACTAGAGCAGAGGCTCTTAAGCCTAGAAAATTAGAATCCCCAAACCCAATTGTCTGCAGAACCCATCAGGACTTCCCTCACATTCATAAGACATTCACATTTTCAGTTCCCTGCTCAGGGTTCGATTGTCATTCTCATGCAACGGCAGCGAAGGCCTGCTCAGTGTTTCCCGGTGGTGGATTAGCCCTAACCAATCCAGATCACGCTTCTTCGTGAAGGCTCACTTGACTTCTTAATCACTTGATTCCACTGAGAGGCTGTTGATTTTTCTCTCCCAAATAAATAGCTCTCTTTAGTTAGCCTCTCTAGCATGTATGGCAGGCAGAATGCCAAACACTAAACTGAAAAAATCAGAGACTGAAAGCATGCGGATCACCTCCTCAGCATGCCCCATATGCAGCGAAATGATTTTCCTGCTTTGTTAGTTATGCTAGCAGAGTGCATTTCTAATGCCTCTTCTCTTCATTTATGAATGTTTAAACATTTTAATGAATATGTTATTTACAGTAATAAAGTCAAATTCTGCTATTAAATTAATAGAGCAGTGTAACCAAGACTCCCATAATAACAATTTATATCTGCTCAGTATTCCTGAGTTCTAAACACAAGATTCCTGGCCAGTTGAATCCTCTACTAGTCTATAAATGTTTCATAAATATTCCTGAGCTGCAGTTGATTATCAAATTTAAGTTTATGTGTATGTTTGTGTTTGTTATGCTTCAGCATAGTGGTTAAAATCAGTGAGTCCTGGAGACAAGCGACCTAATTCAAATCCTGACTCTACTATTCAGGTTTCCTTAGGCAAGTTATATGGACTCTGTACCACCACTTTCCCATCCATAAAATGGGGATCATAGCAGTGTCTCTGAGTTATTCAGATAAGATAAATGAAACATTATACACAAAGTACGATGCCTAACACACATAAGGCTATGAATATTAGTGTCAATATAATAAAATGTAAGAGTTAATCATGGTTACCACTAGCCGATTCAGAGTTTTTGAAAATAGTAAAAAGTACTCCTCGCAGAGGAAGGAGTCTTGTGCCCAAGTGTAAAAATTCCATGATTGGAGCCTGAACTGAACTTCAGCCCATAGTCACCCTCAACATGCCCACAGAGTAAAACTTGTCCAAGCAAATGGGTTGGCCCTGAAGTTGACCTTGTTTTCTTCCTCTCTGCCTCAATCTCACTATTCCTTCCCTTCCTCCTTACTTCCTTCATCATTTTTAACATTTTGGAATAAGTTGGGTTTCATGCAATCAATTAAAAATGATCTCTAGAAGAAAAGAATTCCTACTTTTCTTTGTGATAAGTCTCTCAAAGTAAGGATTTTGTGTTTTTATCGTATATTCCTGACTACCTACTTCTGGACTAATCCTATAAAAATATTCAGTAAATGATTGTTGAGTGAATGATTGGATGAATTAATAACAAAGAGCACTTGTTACTTTATTGACTTCAAATTCAAGGTAGTCTTGAACTGATAAATCTTTAACACCATGTCAACAGAAATGTTTAAAATAGATCCCCAGAATCATGTTATTGTAAAAATCATCAAAAGAACATGTGATTGGGAGAAGAAACCAAATCATATGAAAAATTAAGTTGTTAACCACACAATGACCTCAATATAGGAACTGGTCTTAACTTAGGCAACATTTTAGCTTAAAATTTACTTCAGAGCAGTCTTTCTATTTCTTAATCAGGTCTGAATTCATGACTGCACAGCCAATCTATGGCAATAGAAGACACTGAAATGCCCAAACAGCTGACTTCCCATCTGCTGCGAGTCACTGAATTAGCTGGTTGTTTGAGATCAACTCATCTGGTTACTCAGGTAACCACCGCGTATAAAAGTTATTTTTCCCCATATAAAGCTGTTGAAAAATATATTTCCAAATGACTTCACATCCAAACAATATGGCAAGAACCAAATGCAAATATAGAATCACAACACTGGCTTAGTCGATGAAAGAAAGCAGTGTAAAATCCAACAGGATGCTGAGTGTCTCTAAAGAAGTGAATGGTTGCAGTTACACACAACCATACTTATATTAAATCTTGATATGAAGGCAGAGTGTGTATTGAGTCTAGGAAGACAGAATGTATTTCCATTAGTTCAGTGTCACAACCTGAGAAAAACCCAACTATTTGAAGCAAAATGATCTTTCAAAACCATAATATAATCAACAAGGCCTGCCCTGACTGCTCTATTTAAAATTACAGTTTATTTACACATCCCACCTCTGGTGCTGACTTTCCTTATCTAGCTCTGGATTTCAGTTTATTAATAGAATTCATCACTTTCTGATACATCACAAGATTTGATTATTAATTATACCTACTGTTTCTCATCTGTGTCTACTCCCCGCAAATCCTCCCTCTCCACACACCCTAGGATATAAGCGCACGTCCTACACGGGTTAAAATGTGTGTGTGTGTGTGTGTGTGTGTGTGTGTGTGTGTTAGCTGACTAATATATACCATGGACTTAAAACTCTTCCAGACACATAGAAGTCTCTCAATAAATACCTGTTGAACAAATAATGTCACTCTTTTGATTAAAATATTTTATTAGCTTCCATTACATATAAATTAAAATCTATATTATTGACAAATACTGTATACCCTTCTTCTCTCCTCTTCATTTTGCATCTCTTTCCTCTCGCCTACAGCACCACTAACCTATGAACTCTCATTAAGTCATCTTCCCTGTTACCCTAAGTCACGTACCCGGTTACATCTCTTTGGACCCACTGCGAATACACACACCTCTTTTTTCCCCTCCACTTCAATGCTAAACACAATTTAAAACTGTATATTTGTTCACCCGAGTGTTTCCCCCTCTATTTTTCCATTAGACTTTGTATCATGAGAATAAGAATTTCATATTTTCTTCATGGTTTCCTAGGCTAGCACACAACAGACATTTGATCAATAGTCGATGAAAACATGAGTAAATAATTCACTTAAAATAAATTTCTTTTTCAGGGGATTTTTTTTTTAAGAACATACAATAGTTATCCTTGGTCTGCTTGACTCTCCATCCCAGGACTTAGACTTTTGATTCTAATTCAACGTCAAAAATAATTAAGTAATATATTCATTCTTCATTAAGTCGAGCATGACCATGTGAATCTACACCTGCAGCTGTTCAGACGTGGCCAGATGTCTAGTGCTGTGACTGAAACTGACAAAATGTTTGGGCATCTTTTTCCTAGATTATTTGTGAGTATGCATTTGAGAGAGAAGACTCATTGGAAATGATTTATACTAGTTAATTACGGATGTGCCCATACACATACATTTTACTATTATCTGAATCAATATACGAATCTAATTAGCCCTAAATCCTCTCCATGTTTATTTCACCTAAATTTATTACTTCTCACTCAATGATGTAAAGTTTAATTAAAGGCGGCGGCTGCATCTTGATTACTCTAATTACTAGACACATAGCTTGAGAGCACTTACAATGTTAAATACTAAGCAGTACTATTCTATTTTAGAGAAGGAAAACTCTGACTCCAAAAAACCTCTGCTGCCTTGCGGCATACCTCTTCAGGGGAAAGGCTAAGGGAGTAAACCCCGACAGAAAATCCGGAGCCGGAGTCCCTAAGGCGGTTTGATGTTGTAGTCAACACCGGCAACTCCTGCGGCGCACCTGAAGCCAAGCTGTATCGACTCCGTCTTTCCCTTGGACCCTTCAGCTGCGAAGAGAGGGGGGGTCTGCTGCATGGGCAACAGCAGACCCTCCATATCACCCTGCCCAGGCTCTGTAGCTTCAGCTTCACTGGAGAGGACACTCCAGCGTCATCGCAAGATGTCGATTCAACACGGGAGGAGACAGATACCGTGTCACTCCCGAGTCGGACTGCACAGCCATTCTCGGCGGTGCAGATAGACTCTTAAGAAGCTACACCAACATCTCTCGAGATGGACGGCTGCCGACGACTATTCTATTTTATTAAACTTGTATTTTTATGACCACTATCTATAGAAAAGGCATTTTGCTGGTCACTGGGGAGTGAGTGACCTAGGGTCTCCTCTCTTCAGTTAGTGATATAATTGGATATGCCCAAACTTTTTATTTAGTTGCTATTACTGTTATTTGTGATTATTGCTATTTTATTTCTCTGTTTGTTTCAGGGAACTTAGAATATTCCCAACATGCATTTGCTATTAGAAGTCCATAATAAAACTGTGCATGTTTATTTAAAAGTGAGTATTCCATGAGCCCTTCCTACTTGCTCCCATCCTTGTAACTTGCTCTTATTTTCTGCTGACCTGAAGTTTCCTCCTATAGGCCATTGAATCCTAAAGGCATGTCTTAAACCTCACCTCTCCCTGAATTAGACCCTCATTACCACAAATTCCTTAACATCTCAAATTCTACAAAATTTACATCTGTTACTACATCAGTTTTGTTTATTTACATATTACTTAATAATATTTTTAGAAGTTTCATTGATTAATATCTTGTTTTCATGTAGACATATTCATGACAAGGGCTATACAATTATTTTTCTCTCAGTGATTTAGTATAGTGTTATAAAAATTAAAAATACCTTTTATATTTGAAAAACAATGGAAATAACAAATAACTATAATTTTACTCTTTAAAATTTATTTAAGATAAAAAGTAAAATTTCTTCCTCTAATCCTAAACTTCTCTGCATCCTCATTCTCACTATCATCTTTATCCCCAGATGGTGCTATTAGAAAGCATTTGGTACCAAGATTTCTTTACCTTTCTTCTGCTCTGAAAATTTTTAAGTCCTCCTGAAGCTTAATTTTTAAAAGTTGAATTAGCAAGAAGGTCTTCCAAACATATTTGAATCACAATGTGGCTAACATGTTGGGAGTTAGAAAATAGGTGGAGGGGACCTCTCCCTGCCATGTGAACTCAGAGAAGCACTCCTCTGTGTAGCCTAAAACTGCCAACTTCTGTGACTTGCAGAACACTTGAAAATCTCATTGTACCTTTGATTTTGAGATCAGAGTCAAAAGGAAAAAATAATGAATAATTCTTGAGGATCTTTGACTCAGTTTTGGAGCTCAAAAGAATAATTCTTTGTCATTATGGAGAATGAAGAGACTAAAGGCAAGCTGATTAGTCCTATGAAAGTGAAATTATAATATTTCAGAGATGGAAATATCTTTATGAACTCTTTTAAAGAACACAGCCAAACTTGTGACCATGTTGAAAGACAAGCATAAAATATTTTATGCTATTGCAACTGAGAGCTTTTTCTTCAGTCATTGTCATATGTCTAAAGGAAAGAAGGTTCATGCTGAGATACAAACCATAAGTCAGTATAAAAATAATGCAGGAAAACCCGGTTTCCCATTCAATAAACAAACTGAAACAAACTGATTGCATAGAAATTTATGAGATGAAAGAGAAATGCACTATCTTCTAATGGCCCCCTGCCTGTCTAATTAGTGCTTGGTTGTAGAGGCAGGAAATTAGCATGGATATAGGTCAGACCTCAAGGCATAAATATTATATACTTCATCACATATTCTTAATACATATATAATTATCAAAGTAGATTCACCATGCTGGGCTCTCTTTAAACTCTGGGAAGTACATAAAGATTCTCACTTAGATTTTATATATGCCACAAAGCATGGTTTATTTCATAAATTGACATGGGTCAGCTTGTCTCCATTCATTCACTAATGAAACATGTACTGAACACCACATGAAAAGCACTGTACTAAGTATTATAAAGAATGCAAAGATGAATAAAATCTATTCTGCATTTAATAAGCTTAGAATATGGTTCTGTGATTTATGAAAATGTATTCAACTGAACTCCTAAGTTTTCATAAATGTGGAAACATCTAAGGTGCCACAGCAGGAGAATGTGGGGGAGCAATGTAAAGGAGTTCATTTACTTCAAATTATCTTCCTTTTACCCATATCTATATTCCTTTTTTATCACCCATTTAAAAGTTTCTGAATAAGTTTTCTGTCTGATCAAAAGGTTTTTTTTTTTCTTTTATAAAAGTTTTAAAATCAGTGGTTTAGTTGAGAGTTGGGTAAATTTCTATGGCTTGTTTATTTATTCATCTCTTAACAAATAATTATTGTCTACAAATCCTACAGAATTTAGAAAAATAAGAGAATAATATGAATAATTTTATATCAATATATTTGACAACTTTCATGGGAATGTACAAATACTTACAAAAATGCAAGTTACACCAAACTGACACTAGAAGAAATAGAAAATTTGAATCTCTATTTTTTAAATAATTTGAATTTTTATTAACATTTTTCACACACACACAAAAAAAAACCTTCAAGACTGAATGTCTTCATTGGTGAATTCTGTTGAATGCTTAAGGAAAAATAATAGCCATTATACAAAAACTAAAAAAAAAAAAAAAAGAGGGGAGCTATTTTTTCCCTAAGTCTCTGATATCAAAACTTGGCAAATACATATAAATATACATGACAAGAATTTAAAAATTATATACCAAAATTCCTCATAAACATACACACAAAATTCTTAATAAAATATAGTAAAAGAATCTAGCAACTTGTACAAAAACATACATCATGATTGGGTACAGTTTATTTCAGCAATACAAGGTTTGTCTATCAGTTGAAAACCAATGTTATCTCCATAGTAATAGAATAAGGCAGAAAAGCCAAATAATCATTTCAACAGATACAATAAAAGTGTTTGAAATAATTCAATATCTATTCATAAAAATAATTCTCAGCACACTAGTAATAGAAAGAAATGTTCTTAAATGAATGAAAGACATCTATGAAAAATCTAAAGCTAACATACTTAAGGGTGAAGCATTAAAAGTATTTACCCAAACATTAAAAACAAGGCAAATAGTTTGACTCCGCTATTCAAAATTGTACTAAGTATTGGAAAAACAGCAACAGCAGTAAAGAATTCACAGGAAAATGAATAAACACATTTCTCTCAAAAAATTTGTGCACTTTGGTACAATGAGTAACAAAATATGACTCTTAATAAGAGTACTAGAATTTACCTAGTTATTTTAGTTAAGAAACCACTTGGATTTCTATCATTTGATTTAAATGGAAATATATCACAAACGAATACAACATGTTCATATCTTGGCCACATCATTAAAAGTGTGACTGAGAAATATTTAATAGTTAGGGTTTATGCCATGATCCCAAGTCTTCTAGATCACCAATCATGCCCTCCCTATGCAATTGAATTTAAAAAGAAATCCTTTTTTTTCTGAACTTATTATTCTTTGAAATCATATTTTATTTCACATCTGAGAATAATAAAGGTCATGTACACACCAACTCTAAAAAGAATGGGAGGGCTATTCAGAATCTAAGCTTTCGGGAAACATGCACATCTATGATGAGCGCTGCATGAGGTGCAAAGCTCCAATTACCATAGAGTACAATCAAGCCTGCATTTACTTAGTTTATACCTCTCCCAGGCTGCACAAGAAGCATTTTTGGGCTCTAACTGGCATGCAAGGCAGGATAAACTATACAAAACAAACTGGGTGTGAAACAATGTTCATTTAGATTACCCCGATTGCACAAAAGTGCTGTTGGGGAAGTTTTCTGGAAACACCTAGGGTTTTGAAGGCTTTCTTTAATTGACTCTCGGTGCAGTCTCTTGGCTGACTTCTCTTGAAGTGGTTTGGTTATGATATGATGCTTTTACTTAAAACGCTACTCTTTTGACTACATCTCTTTTATATCCTGAAAGCATGGCACTATAGTCAAGGCTGCACAAGAGGATGATACGTTAGTCTTCTGCGAACTGAGGTCATTTAAATCAGATATCTCATTAAGCTTGGGTACAAATTAGAATGAAAGGTCAGCAGATGCTTTGAAGCACATCTTGTATTACCTATGTTTCATTTATCCAGAAACACTGCACAAAGGAGTACAGTTTGATAGAGGATCAATAGTAATTCGCATCTATTGTTAAATATTATTGTTTAAAAATTAATGTCCCCCAGAAAGAAATTCTATAGTCCTTATATTCTGAATGGACTTGTTTTTGCTACCCTAGCTTTCACACCACAAATCACTTATTTCAATTGTTTGTTTCCTTGGTTCTTGTTCTTAAAGAACTTCAAGCTCCTTAAGGAAATGACATAGTTATCCTTTTATGCACTAGCTCCTAATAAAGGTCCTGCCTTACAGTATGCACTCAATATATTATCACAGAAAGGAAGAGGGATAGAAGGAAGGGTGGAAGGCAGAATGAGAAGGAGAAAATTAAGCTTTAACCAGCTCGGTTTGATAATAAAAATGTTAAGTTCAAAAAGAGTCTAATATAATTTTTGTGGATCTGTCTGCTCATGGCGACCCCTGTGGGGTGCTTATTAAAATAATCAATAATTTTATCTGTATGAGACCATTTCCATCAGCATATAAGCATGCTGTTATACCTCTCATATTGAAAGAGAAGAAAACTGTCTTTCTTCCTCTCCCTCTCATCTATGTTAAAATCAAAGAAGTTGCCTGACTTCCCAGAAGGCCACACAAGTATTAAAGTGAAGACTAAACACTAGAACTAGGTCTCCTTGTACTCAAGCTCTTTTATTACTCTAAAAACATGATGGACACGACAGGATAAGACTGCACGATAAGATAACTCATCTTCAGCTCACCCTCACTGCTTCCTGCTAGGCCCATTCTGAACCTTCCTCCTGGCCGGACTATAAATGTTGAAGTACTCCATTTTGCAATTCTCCTCCTTCGCCCTTGGATTCCATGTGGTATGCTTTTCTGAATCAACAACTGTACTTTCTTAAAGGAAGAGGTCAACCTTTGCCTCTGTCAGGATGTGTCCAGGGGTAAAGGGCCTTGGCTCTCCATGACTACTGAAAGGAGCACTTGCTTCTGAGCTTGGCATCGGAGACTCCTCCTGGTCAGGAATCAATCTATAGCTCCTCTTTAGCTCCCCAGCTAATGCCTGTACTTGCCCTTTCTTCCAGTGACAAGTATCTCTTTGACTCATCTATTTACACACTCTCCCATCACTAGGCCTCAGTCCTCATTGTCCTGACACTGGCATATATCCAGAATGGTCTCCTCCAATCTCTATAACAATCTAAGGTGTGCTTATGCCTCCATTTCCAGTGTCTTTCTGCACCTCAACTCCTCTGAGCCCTGAGAGATGTTACACACAAGGAGCCTGTATTGTAATTGATAAAACCTCTACCTCAGCTTCATTGTGCTGGGGAAACGGGGGTGTTCCTGAGGGGATGAGGGTCTCCCCGTGGCTTCTCAGGATTCCTAAAAGCATCTGGGAAAGGTTCGTTTGTTTGTTTTTATTTAACTCTTCACTTATTCTTCCACACATTCATCAAACATTACCGAATGTGGCCAGGGACTAGAAATCCTTTCTCATAGCTGTATCAACTACTAATTTCTTTTTAAAACCAACTTGTTCTGGCTTCCACCACCACATGACGTTGCTTCATTAAGGTTCCTAAATACTTTCATGTTGTGACATGCAATGTAAAATACTAATATTTTTGCATTTTTTTTTGATCTCTCACCATCACGTGATGCAGTGATAACTCAATGTATTTCATTCACCTTGCTTCCAGGACCACACCCTTTTCCTGGTTTTTATTCTATCTCATGGATCATTCCTGCCTAGAGTACACTGAAGTCCCTTCTCTTTTGCCTGATCCCTTAATGTTGAAATATCTTATACTCCATTGTGTGTTTAGAAACAAAAACGATACATACAACTCAAGTAAGACCCAGTTTCAAGGTAAATAAAGTAACAAATTAAGTAGCTTCTTGTGTTCTGTTTAGAGTGACACTCAATGACTCATTTACTTTTATAGGTCTCACTGGTTGAGGTTTATTTTGTCTTGTTTTGTTTTGTCTAAACAATGCTTCTTCTATAGAAGTCACCTGTAATCATCTTTTTCAACTTCTCATTTGATCCCTGACCCTTCCCTACAGGATTCCAGTTGTCACCCAGCCCTATGACAGCATATCTAGTGATGATTCAAAGGTACACTTTTCTTGAAAACAGTGAGTGCAGTTGTTGTGATGAAAAGAACATGGGCTCTGTTTCCACCATACCTGGGGTCAAATACCCCCTTAGATCATTTTGAACCATGGATGATAGTGGACACAAAACAAAAACAAACTTCACTAGCTGCAGAGTCAACATCTGCGAACCTCACTTTCCTCAAACATAAGATGGAGGCAAACTTGGTCTGCGTAGACTGTTAGGAAGAATGCAATAGATGTGATGGGTTCCTGATGCATGGAAGTAGTAAATATCAGTACCGCTCATTTCTGTATCTCTCTCACATCTCTGCTTGTACAGCAAAGAACACTTTCCTTTTTATTACTAAATACACCCTAGACCACAGTGCCGCATGTTAGTAATCTGATTTCTTCTTCAGAAGACCATTTGCTTTTCTTAAACAATTGTTTCTTCTTCCCATTTACTATATAACTCATCTCGATTTCTGTATTTCCTTGAACTGCCAAAAACTCAAAAGGTTTTAAGGACAATTGATAGCAATATATGTCTCCTACAGTTACTACATTTGTTTTTCTCTATTTAAACTGCAATGCTAGCCAAACTTACTCATTGTTGTTCTTAGTCAACCATTGTAAACCCTTTTTAGAAATGTTGGGATGTAATAATAACATTCAAATTATAAGTGGTTTTCCCAAAGGTGAAGAATCATTACTTTAGATTCAAAAGGATAATTTAGTCCTAGTTTAGATGGTGCTTATCTTTGTATTCTCCCTAACAAAGGCTTGTCCTAAGAAGAATGAAAGGGCAAAATAATGATGTTATTTTTATTACTAGTTTTCTTGTTCTTCATAAGCATTTCATATGCCAGCTACAAATGCCTCATTTGATAGAAGTAGGATCTAAAAGACACATATTTGATAATATTTTGTCAATTTATTTTTGAGTTCTAATAGTACTAGAAATACTACAAGATTGTTTCTTAAAATCTCACACCAATCAGTTTCATTTTCACAAATTCATTGCCTATTTGGTGCTAACTAAAGATATTAGTTCAGACAAAATGATTAAGTTAAAATAGTCTATTTTTCCTATTAATAGATGGCTCCAGAAATTTGTGGTCATTGTACATACTCAAAATGTTCTTTTCAGAGTTCTAACTGCAGTTTAGTTTGTATAGTACTTATTAACAGCCCAAAGATGTGCTCCTCCTGTTGGATAAAAACTGAATTTCCTTCAACCATCATTAAAGATTGCTTATCAAGATGCTACAAATGAATTAGTTGTAAGCCTTACCATCCAAAGTGGCCGAGCTGCATACCTTAGCTGAAATGAGTTCTTGAAATTAAGAAGCTTAGTGGTGATAGGAAATGATGTATTCATTCTATTTTTTCTTAAGTTCCAAAAAAAGAAAATAAAAGAAAGAATATCCTCTCATCCCACTGCCCTGCAAAATGTCCTGAGAAACAAACATTCATGAAGGGCATTCTTACACTGAAGTTGGCACAGCAAATATCAGTCACAGGAACGGAGGCTCTCACACACGAGTCTTACATTCTATTATGGCTTGCAGCACACTAGGATGGGGCATATGCATTTCATTTTTAATTCTTTGGAATGGTTGATTTTTGGTTGTATTGCTTAAGAAATCTCTTTAGATAGATGTTGCTCCAATAGTAACTATTATAAAATGTTCAAACAACTACAAAAATAGAAAGTTTCATTTCCCAGTAGTCTTAAATAGGAACTGAGTTTGTTTATAGGGATAAAGGAATAAATATTTCATAACTTCAAAAGCATTGATGAGAGCTTTGTCAAGAGATTATTTTCCCAAGTGTATGTGTACAAGGAGACAATGCCGGTATTGTCAAAAGGAAGATGCAAAACTCAGAACAGGAGAAAGAGAACTTCAGGGAAGTAATAGATGTCAGTTAATTAATTCCTTTTGAGTACAGCATGAGGAATTAATAATCAGATGGTATTTTTCACCTTAATTCAGAAGAAAAATTCTAAAATAATTTATACATTTGCTTTATTTTTCTTCTATTTACCTTAATTAATGAATCCACATGTGATGTTCTAATTTTTCTCTTTTGATACTGAAATACACTTGCTAGCTGAAATGAGTCATAGTATTCTGGTCAGACTAATCAATTCACTTATTCCTGTTTTTTAAAGAAAGAAAATCCAGAATAATATGGAAAGGTGTGGAACTCTGGAATGTTTGATTATGATTATTTGTTTATAATTACACTCCAATCTTAATTGAATTTAAGAAGGAAAATACATATTAATGAGTATTTTAACACTTCCTTTAAAATTTTTATAAGAAATATGCCTTACCTGGAATAAATTAGTTATTAGTTCATGCAGCATGACATTTAGTTCAGAATTTCTTCACAAATGAAGGGAAGCAAGAAAGTAGATGATGTTTCAGTTCTCAGTGTGCAGTAAAACGGCTATGTACATTCTTTGCACCAAAATTCAGACTAAGTGTATAAATAAGTTATTCCTTATATGAAACTTTGAGTAACATGCTGAACAATTTATTTAACTCAAAACATTTGTATTGAAGAGCTAAGTTCTAGGTTCTTTCCCTGCTTGATTTGTGTACTCTATTTTTTTATTTCCAGCTTTATTGTTTCTTCTTATGAACACTTTTTCCTCTTGTTAATTTTCCTGACTTATATACATCCCATGGCTATCCCTAACATACACATAAAGACACACATACAACACAGACACACATACACGCACCATGTCCTCCACAATAGGGAGAAGTTCCCTTCTTTTGAGCTCCTATAGCAGTCTCTCCTACCTCTAGCATAGAACTTGTTATCTGTGTTATAAATGTTCATTTCCTCCAATGCACAGAAAGCTTCAAAAAGTTAGGAATTGTGTTCTATTGCCCCTTACCTATTAAATAGTTATAAAGGTGCCTTCTCTATAGTCGGTGCTCAGCAAAAGAACAGATGAAGTACACTAATACATCCTACAGACAGTGTATCCCAAACTACAAATGGCTTAGGTTAAGATTTCAAACAATAATATCCACTGGATAATGCATAGATGGGTTTGCACATGCCCCTAAACATCTTGTATTTCATATTTCTGATTTCCTAAAGAGAAAGGATCTTAAACTGCTAATTAAAAGCACCTAATAATGCCTTAGATACCACATTTAACATTGGCAGAATTATATCTAATTGTAAAATTTTGCCCTGATACCCATCCTACTTGTTCATGGTTGTGGGATGCAGAGGTTCCTATGTATCATGCTGATGTCTTATTTTCTCACTCAAGAGTTCTGAATTGACTAATATTTTGGCAAGTATTCATTTTAGATGATATATTTATGTGTCAAAAAGTGTGAAAAATATAATTTATGCTTAACTAAAAATTGTAAAGAATGCTATGAAAAAGCCAATTTTTCTATGGTTAAAACTGAATATGATTCTTCTAGGTTGTGTGATTTTCAGAACTATTTTTATTTATGGGCCTAATTGATGTTCAAAGATTATTATAAGCTCCTTGAAGAAAGGGATAATTCTTTAATTACAGTCTCTTAGCAAACAATAGGAAATCAGTCAACATTGAAATATCTCCTTTCATTATTTCAAAGGAGGAATAATAGCCAGACAGAAAGAGAAACTTATACACGTACAATTATAATGAAATAAGACACCATGATCTGAAATTCAAGGTAACATATTAAGATGTGGCAGTACTGATGTGTGTTTTCTTGGCTATCTGAACTACCAGAAGTCATATAGGTTAATATCCTTTAATCTAAACTTACTTCTAAGAAAACCAAGATAAACAGCTTTTCATTATATAGAGATAGAGGCTCACCTCCTCTTCTGAATACACAGAGAACTACACTTCCCTGAACCCATGCACTTAGGGCTGTATAATTATTTGTAGCCAATGGCTTGAAAGTAAACATTATGCGTGTCAGTTTCAGGTCAAGTATTTAATTTCAGTAAGAGCCTCATGTTCCTTTTTCCCTGTTATATCAAGGAGTTTCCAAGCTCCATTTGGAAGGTACAGCTAAATGATGTAAAGATTCTGTCAGCCTGCATGCTGAAGAATGCAGTAGAGGACGTGCACACATACCTACAGAGGACTTTGAAAAGAAATGAACCATGTGTTGTTTTAAGTCTGTGAGATTTGGGCATTCTGTGTTATCACAGCATAGCCTAAAATACTCAGGTTAATATAACAGGAGTTTCTATTACCAAAAGTAGGTTAATATAACAGGAGTTTCTCTTACCAAAAGTATTTAAATTGTCCAAAGGCACTCATAAACATGGAAAGGAAGTTTCAGAAATCTGAAAGAATTTTAGTTTCACCATCCTGGGACTACACTGAAGTTTCTTGGTCTTAAAAAAGGGCTCTACTTGAGAATAAAGTGGCTCAGTGTCTATGGAAGTCTTTAATTACCTTGATATTTAACAGATTCAGTAGAGAAGTTAATATAGACAATGAACGTAGTGTTAAGCAGCTACCCCAGGGAAGAACAAAAATTGGTTGCTAGTAGAGGTGACCTTTAACTAATGGAAGAATGGAGTAGCAGTGGTCACCTCAGGGAATTAATGTGGTTGTTTAAGAAAAGACATTGCCTGTTGAAGGTGGCCTTTGGCAGCTACTGCTGAATTGATGCTGTTCGTGATTCTGCCAGCACTGTGACTTTATGTTCCAAAAAAGTAGACCAAGATAAAGTGAACTCCTGTATTCTCATGAAAGAAAATTAGAAAACGCTATTGTCAGTAGTTTCAAATTTCAGACTGAAAGCTGCATTAAATATGATTTCTTTTTTCCCGATTAGGAAGCTTTGTTCCAAAGAGTCCCTTGTCAGATGTAAATCTAAGACAAGAACCCAGGTCTCCAAATTCCCAGGCCACTGTACTCCAATAAATTGTTAAGAAAGAATGACTGAGAATTATTTATAAATTTTGATTTTTTAAAATTTAGAATGATAAAATTTTGGCCTTAATTTGTGCTTTTTGATTCATATGGGAGATAAAACTGACCTAGCAAAAGACAACTATCCCTCTACCACCCACATCCTAACCAGGACTGAAAAAGTCACATCATCCCTTGGTATAAACATAATGAGGCTGATAGCTCTTGAGAAAATAACTACATTAGGGCCTAAGTAGGAATAGCAAATGCAAATGCAAGTCTGAAATTGTCTACCTAACACACTCATCCTTCAGATCTGAAGTGTAATTAACACTGCCTCCAGAAATCCTTCCCGGGTCCTGCACGGTGTGTAGAGCTGGTTTCATGGCCATACAGCCTGTGCATTTGCAGAGTCCTGTGCTTGCTCTTGTGGCACTATCTTCAAATTCTTAATAATTTTTCAACACACTACCCTGCCTTTTCATTTTTTACAGGACTCTGCAAGTAATATAGTCCACTCTGATAGTATGCAAATCCTCTCTGGTATTTGCATTCATAACACCTGTATTTCTCCTGAATAGCGTGACTGTAATTATACAAACATTTACTCTCTTTTCAGTTTTAATAATGTAAGTGCACAAAAGCAGGGATCTGATGTTTATTTTTCCACTGTTTTTATTCACAGTGCTTGTGGAGATTCTGGATTTAAAAAGATGCTTCGATGAGTAGATGGATGAATAAATCAATGAATTAAGTAAATTTGAGTAAGTAAAGGAATTAAAAGAAACCTGGAAAAGACTTTGGGTTTGAACAGAATGATAGCCTGGAGTTTCTGGACGGTGCAGGAAATTTTGGGAAAGATACATAGAATGGAAGTAAAGCACAGTGAGTTCTGAAAGCCAAGCCAAGAATTTGACACCTGTCATATAAGGAAATATAAGAGTTGTCATTAACTTTTGAGGCACAAAATGATAACATGTTTATCACTTGTGTTTCCAGGTTGTATTTTACATGCTTACATAGTGAAATCCATAGGTCTAAAATGGTGTCACTCATGCTAAAGCCTAGTATAAACCAACCTATATTTAAAACCAAATTAAACTGCAGTTTCAACTCCTCCCAGAAATATAATCTTAATCAACCAGTCTGGAATTCTCTGGTTAGCATCAATGAGGTAATCTGTCGCAAGAGGCTTCTTAGTTCTGCCAAAGGATGGAAAGGCAATCTACATGACAAACACCCCTGCTCTTCTCTTCCCTGGATTGAAGATGTCCTGGCCTGACACTTGGCTAAATAATTCCTTACCCCACCTTCTACCAATAAAAATCTTCCATTTTGGTACATTCCCTCAGAGTGCCCTTCTAGCCACTAAATGGGATGCCGCCTGGTTCATTAATCTTTCAATAAAGCCAATTAGATCTTCAACTCGGTGGAATTCTGTTTTTAATAGTGGGAATTAAATGTCATGGCATATTTTAATATATGGTAACATATTCATTTACCATCAACTATGTCACATACTTTATCTAATTTAATACTTACAAAACCTCATAATACTGGTTTCCAGTTGTTAAAGAAAAAAAACCACAGGCCCCAAAATAGTATCACTTGTGCTAAAAGTCCATAATTCCATAATACCAAACCTAGGTTTAATAACTGATCTATTTGCAGTTTCAACCTCTCACAAAATCTAATATTAATTAACCAGTCTGTGGTTTTCTGGTCAAGCTCCAAGTAAGGTCATCTGTCACTATGGGCACTTTATGCTTCATAGAAAGAGGAGGTAATCTGCATACTGAAAACATTTCCCTTTGCTTCCGCCAAAGAAAAGATGTCTGGGCCCAAAAATAATCCTTCCTTTTCCTTTGTTAATAGCTCCCTTGCTCTACCCTTCTTCCTATAAAAATCTTCCATGTGTATAATCCCTCAGAGAGTCCTTCAAGTTGCTAAAGAGATGCTGCTCAATTCATGAATTGAATAATAAATAAATTAGATCTTTGAATTTACTCAGTTGAATTCTGTTTTTCATAATCACCATTTTCCAAATAAGGAAATTTAGGCTCCAAAAGATAAAATGAGTTCCCCAAAGTAACATCAGAAAAGAAAGTTATGGGATTTGAAAATGTTCTTGAGAAAAATATTCCTACTATTTAAAGATGCTTTCCTAGTTTTGATAGAATAAGCAGTTAGACAGACATGAGTGGAGCAGGAATGATAGGTGAGGTACGGAATATCTCCAGGGTTGAAATTACCAGGTGCCTAGTAACAGGCAAAACTAAAGAAAACAACTATGAGAGGCTAGGACCTCACCCCCAGGGTGACCTTTCCTCCCCTAGCATGTTGTGCAGCTTAGATATTCTTACAGAAAGAATAAGGGGGCCAGAGAATAGCTTCAAAAGACTCCCATACAAGCCCTTGCATGACCACTTTCTTAAACATCAAGCCCTCAGAACAATCAGGTTCTGACCCACATCAAATAATCCAAGAGCAAAGCCTCGGGTCTGCTGACCACAGAGATAAAATTTTGGTCAAACTAGAAATAGCAACTAGGCCTCCACTGTGTTTCAGCTCCAGGCCCAGAAGAACAGCAAAACTAGAGGAAGTGATGTCATGGCTCACATCAGGACCAGATGCAATGACTAATGACCCTCATGCTGACCAATCAGTAGAGACCACAACCCTGAAAGGACACACCTGGAAAGCTGATGAATATTCTATTGAGATCTTTCCCTGAGAACTCCTCAAAAGTTCCCACCTTTGAAAAAGAGATCAAAACCCTTCAGATGAAGGACCCAATGCTTGCTCTCTCTCTAGAGCACACCCATGCCTTCTCCCACTTCTTTCTTAGTAAAAATTTAAAAAGAGGGAGAGAAGGTCTCCATCAAAACTGAGCCAAGTCACATACCCTTACACGCATTACTATGGCCTGTATTGTTTGATTCTTCATATAGTACATTTTATCTTTTGTATTGGGTATGGGCAGTCATACTTCTTAGTAAGTTCCACTTAGCCTTAACTAGTGGTTTCACAAAAATGGGGTTAGACAAAATTATACTCAAGCAACAAACAAAACCAAAAAGAATAAATAATGACAAATCACTGCATACTCATTTGGCCTCAAGAAAGGTGGTCAACACAGTGCTCCAGGTTGAAGCTGGTTCCATGAGCTTCCTGGGTGCTCTTTGAGGTCCTGTGTGTTCTTTATCATGCCATTGCAATCCAGATTTTAGTTACCCTTGTTAGACTGTGAGCAACTTGAGAGGCTACCCTTGTTAGACTGTGAGCAACTTGAGAGGCAAGTTTTTCATGCCTTGCACCTAGTCCCTAGGGCAGTACTTAGTATATAGTCCATCAATAAGCATATGGGAAATGAACAAGTAAGAGAAATACTCATTCCATCAGTGTCTTGAAGAAAGTAGATTGCCTAAGAAGGAGCAGAATTAACTTTAAATCTTATTTTCTTCTCAGGTCTGTGAGAATAAAAGAAAGTAGCAGAATACCTCACCACTGACATCAGATCACAGAAATCTTAAAAAAAAAAAAAGAGAGAGATAGTTCTCAAGACTGATTGCTCAAATTGAGGCCTTCGATGTCTCAGTCTTGACCTTCAACAGACTCATAGAATTTCATTCAGAGAATGCAACATCTCATGCATTAACTGATAAAGATATTACTTTCACTTCAAAATCCAGCCTTCCCTAGAAAAATTTCCTATTTTGCCCAAAGGTGTAGATGTATACCTTAGAAAGTTCTGTTCAAGCAGCCGATTATTCTATTTTTCCATACTTGTATGACGTTTCTCATTAACTTTGTCATTTGTGCAATAACCTAAAAACCCACAGCACATGCACAACATTAATAAAATGTTCTATTCATTTTCTGTTTAATTCCTCTATTTAATTTTCTTGTCATTTTACATTTTGCTTAATTGAATACATGATTTTTTTTTTTTCTTTAGGTCTCCATGACATGACTTGAGCCCCTGCAATTATAAGTAATCCTACAAAGAAATGAATAAAACCACAAGTATGGAGCATGTTAAATACAAGTTGTACTGTGACTGGCAATACATTTCTCCCTACTAGTTCAGTGCAACGTGAAGGAAGATGGGGAGTCAATATGAATTAGATTTCCATAGGCTCAGATAGGGAAGGACGCTCCACATTTACTCTATTTTCAAACATAGCAAGCCATGCGTGCATACAGTAGTCCCTCTCTATATCGCAGTTCACTTAGTGAGGCCTCACTGTATCGCGGGATTTCTAAAAATATTATATTTAATTATTTATCGCGGATTTTTCGCTATATCACTGGGTTTTGCGGTACTGTATACATCTGTTGTTAAAGTTACGTAGGTTTAAGAGTGTAGATAAATGTAAGGTTCCTACTTCGCAGGGGGGTCTGGAACGTAATACCCGCAATACCCACAATAAGTGAGGGAACACTGTATATATAACATATATATAAATAAAATGCTTCTGATGCTAGACTTGTATATTTTTGTCAAAAAATGCCAATACCATATTTTAAAAAATGTTTTATTACTTATAATCTATTTTGTCATGTCTGTATTAAATCCACTATTGATACTCAAAGCCAAGAACATGCACACAACTTTGTGTCATTTTATATTTTTGCTACCAAAAAATTTTAGACTTAGTTTAATTACAATTCTTTTGTATAAGTTAAAATGTCAGTTATAAAATTGCAATTATAGAGAGAGCTCCCTCTAAGTCAAAGAGAAGAGACTCCACAAGTAGGTACTAATTTTTAGATCTAGTTTTAGTTTCCAAACTTCACATTCACGTAGTTCTTTCTTTCCTGTTACTCATAACTTCCTCTTGTACACTGTCTGCTGGTGGCGTTAGCTGCTAAAATCTGACTATCACTAGAAGTTAGATTTTTCAAGCATGTCTGATAAATAGGGCTTAGTGTTAGAGTTGCTGATTTAGACATTTTTCTGTTAGAAAACTTTCTCTGTAATTGCAGTAAATGGTGTAATGCCTAAATATGCGGCAAAACTTATTTCTAAGGTGCTTTAGAAAAATAACAGAAAGTATGTCATATTAAAAATTAATCAATTACTTTTTAGGAAAGACGAAGCAATTGCACCCAATCAGCAGTATGGATTGTGATAGAGCAAATAGCCCAGAGAAGCACACTGACCTTCTTTTTAACTTTTTCCTTTTATCCTCACCTGACGACATTTTTTCATTCCTTTAAGACAGAGAGCAAAGGAGAGAGAAGCATCAATGTGAGAGAGAAACATCAATTGGTGGCCTCCCATACACACCCAGACCCAGGATTGCACCAGCAACCTCGATATGTGCCCTGACCACGTGCCCTGACCAGGTATCAAACCTGCAAACTCAAGGTTAAAGAACAATGCTCCAACCAAGTAGGCACATTGGCCAGGGTGCCAAATTGACTTTTGATTGTAGAAAATAGAAAGAATTGCTTTTGGCATGTAAATACACAGTTAACTTTATGAAGAGCAGTTCAGGTGGATGGTGAGTGGTTATTATTAGTCTAAACACACTCTCTCAACACCTCTTCTCCCTCAAGAATTCCAGTACATAATTAATGTGATACAAACACGTTTTGTTTTGATGAGGGTGAGAAAGCATGATTTTACATCTTGTCTTATTATCTAGCAGCTACACTAACTTGATAAATCCGGCAAAAAAAAAGTGTTTATACTTTCCTTCTTTGATCACCTGTAAGATTGTTTCTGTTATTGCCTTGATGAACTTATCTTCAGATTGGAGAGAAATAAATACAATTAAGTCTTTAAAGAAAGTAGGTCAACTACTCACTTGGAGAAAAAAAAAAAAAACGTATTAGCTATATAGGATGCAGTAAGGTGTTTTTTGTTTTTTGTTTTTTTCTTGTTTATTTTTATATAATCCACAGCTCATGTTTGCTACAAAATTTTAGAAAGTTTCTGGGCTTTAAATTGGCAGTCCTTCAGTCAAATTCTGTAAATTCTGATTTTTTTTTCACATATATGACTCCTTACATATTTCTTTACATCTTATAAGAGTTATCTTCCGTCATGGTTGTGACAATGTTAAGCTAGTTTAAAAATTGTCTTAGATTATCATTCTTTGTCTTGCCTGAGATTCTGCTCTCTAGCTCTAGCCTATTTAAACCCATTCTTTTCTTGTCCCTTATCTATTATTCCATTTGAAATTAGGATAATTTAACACAAAGTATTAAAAACACATTTCATTATAAAATACGTATTGGACTATGTATATTTTTAAATATAGAAAAATAGAAAGGAAAACAAAAACATCCAAGGACCAAAGACCTTATAAGAGGCATCCCTAGCCCTCTTCTGCACCTTCTGCTATTCCACAAGGAAAATCTGATGAGAACCTCCACCTGTTGACCCCTCCTCCATGGATTCTGATAGCCCAGAGGACACAACGAACATATCTTATTGTGGCAAACTAAGCTTTTCATAATTGGGATCCTTCTAAATTATTCTCTACAATTTCAGAATTATAATGTAGTGGTTCCCAAACTCGAACCTATATAAAACTCAGTCTCACCTGAATCTCCTGTGGGTTTGTTTGTTTGTTTGTTTGTTTGTTTGTTTTAATGCAAAACCTGAAGCAGCATGCCCTTCGGTTATGACTACATAGGCTAAGATGGGACCTAAAAGTTTGCTTTTTAACATGCACTCTGAGAGAGTCAGGTGCAAGTGGTTGCTAAGTCAAAGAACTATTTCTCTTGGCATCTAGTTTTCACAACTGGCCTCCTTTTACCACTCGGTGATTTCACCTATTCTGTTTCATCTATGAAGAATGCACTACTCATTTTTATTAAACAATATGTTCCTAATAACTCTTCAAGGCAAAAACATCAGCATTCATAAAAGTTGCTTGAAGGTAGAAAAAAATATTAAAAGGTTTCCCTTATACCAACTCACTCCTGTAAAGTCTATAGTGTTTCTTATTTTTTCTATCTTTCCGTTTTCAATTAAAAATCTACAACAAAAAACACAGAGGATATTTTTACTAGGAACATCAATATTCAAATAATCTCTTTGAATTTACAGATCTCCTTTCTTGGGATCCAAGTACTGTACTATAGAGGGCAAATAGTAGAAAAATATTCATAGCTTAAGGAACCCATTACCAAAGATTAAGACAAAGTGTTCTAGAGAACAACAGGAATGACACAGGTAATGCCTAAGCTTTCTGTCTTCAGTCAGGGTTCTCCAGAGAAACAAAAGTAACAAAACTAATGTATATATTTTCTCTCTCTCATATTATATATTACATATACTATAACATAATATATTAACAAAGGTTATGTATTGTATGTTTTAAATAATGTATATAAAAAAGAAAGAGAGAGAGAGAGAAGTGGAGGGAGAGAGAGCACAAAGGGCCCAAAGACCAGTAGGTCCTAATAAGTAAATAAAAGATAAGTAATTAAGGAGATTTATCTGGACTCTAACAGGGAAAATTAAAGATCTAGAGCTGTCCACAGAAAGTTTAATGAAAAGGAAAAATACAACATGACAATAATACAAGCATAGTAGGCCTAAATGTAGAGATGAAAAATTGTGTTTGGTATCGCTTGGAGAAGAAGCGAGGAAAAATAAAGGAAGGTAAGAATGAGGAGAGAGAGTAGGAGAAAGAGGAAATAAAAGAAAAAAGAAGAAGAAGAGGGAGGATGAAGGAATATATAATGGAAGACTCATTTCGAAGGGAAAACACTTAAAAGTGAAGAACACTTAAAAGTGAGGGCTAAAAATTCTAGAAGAATTTTAAAAGAGTGAGATTTAAAAGAAGTTTTCCATGTTTAAAAGGTCATCAAAGATGACTTGATTTCAATAACATAATTACAGAAAAAGTGAGATCACAAAGCTAAGGAAATGTTCAAAGTAACCCCATTACAGAAAAAAAATTATTTACTTAAAAGTAGTTTTATACATTGGCATGTCTAAAAATGTAATTAATGTTATGAATAAAAGACTGAGATGAACATTCTGTATGCAGAATAAAAGAACAAAGATTAAATAAATTAGAAAAACAGATGGCATCAATGGGTATCAAGGACCTATATGTGTATATTTTTCAGAAAACTTCTGAAATGAAGAATTTAGTAAACACATCAAAAGAGCATGTGATACTACAAAAAAAAAAAAAAAAAAAAGTTGCTCATGAGCAACACCGGGATATATACCAGGCAGATTACCAAACTGCACAAATAAATGACAAAATACTCTAAAAATGTACACAAGGAAAGCAAATCACTAACAAGAAGAAAAATCAGACTGCCTCAGACGTCCCTACAATCACATTCAATGATATAAAGTAAAAGTTATGGACTCATACTTCTGAGCAGAAAACAATAATGTAGGAATATAATACTCATTCAACTTTTCATTCAATATAAAGACAGGAGACAGACATGATGGAACTCCAGAAATACAGCACCCATGAAGTCATCTAGGAACAAATTAAAAAACCTGATGAAATCCAGCAAACCAGGAGATCAATAAAAATAAAAAAATGAAAATGCATAATAAAATAACTGATGGTGAGCGTTAAATCCAGTAAATGCTTTGCTGTGACTGAACATCTGGGGAACTGTGGTTCCAGAACAGATGGTAAGTGTGATAAATGCTAACACTTTAAAATATTGTAACTAACAAAAACTGGAGGACGTGGGTGGGTAAGTAGGAGAAAGTGTAAGAATGCTAATCATCCTTCCTGATGCTACTTAAAACTGAAAGATATAGTCTAAAAAATCAGAACCACTTAATATTCTTTTATTATTCATATAAAAAATTTACAGAAATAACTGTTTTCTTTATAAAGAAAACAGTTACATAAGGTTGTTTAAATTATCCATTTCAAAGGATATTTTTCCAAATCCAAGTAAACTAAAATTTTAGTTAAAATACCTCTATATCTAGCCATACACTTATCTATGTTTCTATATACATATATACAAATAACATGACTGGAAGTATTAAAACAAATATTAACAGCAGTGGTATTTTGCAAAATTTATAGTTTTATAATTTTGTATACAGCTTGAATTTTCTCTTATGATGACCCCATGTCATTTTCATAGAAAAAAACCCACAAAGTTATAGTGACATATGAAATCAATTTGTAGGCTGCTGGAGATACCCCAAGGCCTAAAATTTCCAAGTAGTGTATTTTTCTTCCCCAAGTGCTATAGACAGGTTAAGAGAAAATGATAGCACGTGTCTCACTCTGAGAAAGACTTGGTCCCCACTGTAGCATCCTCACTAGAACGAAGGATGAAAAGCAGTGTGGAATGGTAGCCAAGCATATTAAAATGACAGCTGTGAGAAAGACATTCCTAATCTATATCATCCAATGACAACCTGCCTGAACATTCTTCTTTTTTTTTAATCCTGACCCAAGGATATGTTTACTGATTTTAGAGAGATAGGAAAGAACAGAGAGAGAAAGAGAGAGAGAAACATTGATGCAAGAGAGAAACATCAATCGGTTGCCTCCAGTAAACACACTGTCTGGGGATTGAGTCCACAACCTAAGTATGTGCCCTGACCAGGGATCGGACCTACAGCCTTTTCGGTATACAGGACAATGCTCCCACCAACTGAGCCACTGGCCAGGGCTGCCTGGCCATTCTTAACATTCTCATTCACACTTTAGAGCCTGAAGATCATGGTTTTGGACATGCAGTCATTGCTGAATAAATACCCACTGAGTTGTTTTGCACAATAAATGGTAGGGCATTGCCTTACAGACAAGTTACTGGGCAGTCTGCTAAGTTCAACATACATTTATTAAGAGCTGACCTCTGTTCTAGATGCTATTTTATTCTGAAAAAGTACCCAAACCAACTGTGCAAATATCCCACAAAGAAACTGCATGATTAGAGGCAAGCAGGAAGGGCTCTGAGCCATAGGAAATAAGGAGCAGCATCATTGGTTTTTATGTTTTTTGTTTGTTTTTGACAAAATGATATATCCCCAGTGCTTCAGGTGGTTTCTTTAATTTTATGGGATTTTTTTTTTCACAATTGAACAAAATTGAGGCTAAAATTCATCATATTCATCATGCCAAATCTTTCCTTTTATATTTTAACCATACCTCATTAATATTAGCTATTTCATTATCTTTTCCATTTCTTCTCATTTTTAATAATATAAGATAAAACAAATATGAATACAGATTACAAAACCACAGCTGAAACTGAACAACTGATTCCACAGTTAGTGCAGTCTTATATAAGCCAATAAGCTAAAAGGTAGTAAAATTGTTTGAGAAAAGACTCACTCTAAATTGAATCTGAAACAGAGGAATAACAGGTTTCCTTTAATTACTGAAAAATGGAAAAATTTCTGTGAATTCTTTAGCCCCTAGAAAATATGCCTATAGGAGTTGCAACAGCACTTAAGCTACAAAACTTAATAAACATGTCCTCTATTCCACACAACTACCCTTTCTTTAAATATTAGGAAACTATCACAAATGTTCCTTGTGTTGTTAACAATTGGAAGAAAGTATCCTCTGTTTGGAACCTCACAGTTGTGGAAATCGTAGTCCTCGAAACAAAAAAAGTAAAAAATAAATATTTGATTGAAATGAAACCTTTATTTTCATGTGAACATCTTCAGTAAAATAATAGAAGGAAGAGAAAGTATTGGGAATGTGGTAAGTACACATAGTTGTCTGGAACTATAAAATGTCTGTCAAAGTCAATGAGGATTCTGAAAATTCTTATCTCAGGGCAAGAAATATAAGGAAAATGAGATGCTTATGCACAGATTTGGTAATTATTTGGCACAATCATAAGTTCTTTTGATATTGGATTTTTTATTTCACTGCCTTTAAAATATTTTAACTGTCTAGTACTGATCAGGACACATGTTATTTTTTTATTTGATTCATGGTGTTTATTATATGCTTGAATTCAGACCACATGAGATAAATCATTGGGAAACTCTTGGGAATTTAGACCTTGGGAAAATTACCTGAAGCTCTGTGCCTCAGTTTCCCCACTTGTAAAACGGGAATGGTAACATTGTAACTAGAAAATGCTCAGAATAAAGCACAGCATATATGCCTAATAAAGATTAGCTATTATTATGATTGATTCCTCATTTACCAAACAAGAGAGCCAACAGTTAACTAGCACTTACGTGTTAGACAAAGATCTAAATTCTTTAAATATATTAACTCCTTTAATCCTCTAATAATCCATCAGAGGAGGCCTATTATTTTCCCCATTTTACAGAAGAGAAAATTGGGTAACAGAAGGGTTAAGCGGATTGCCAAGAGATTGTGTCCATAAGCAGCTAGTGATTCTTAAATTTGGCTGCACTATTAGAACCACCTGAGGAACTCATAGTACTTTAACCCAATTAAACCACAATCTCTAGAAAAGGCCTCCATAGTCTGTAACTCTTCCCCAAGTCAAGGCACTAGGCTATTCTGTATTAGTACTTGCATTGCAGAGTGAAAATGCAGAAAAACACAAAATGAGAGAAGAAACCCTGCAAGCACATCTCACAGCTATACCAGCTTCTTGTTACAACAGCTAAAACAAAAAATCTAGCATGTCCGGATAGAAAATGAATAAAGTAAACCCAGCAGCAACTGCTGGCTAAACCAATGAGAGACATCCCTTTGTTATGACCTATGAAAGAACAATCAGCAATTCCATGAATGTGTTCTTTTCATTCTTGCTCTAGACAATAATCATAGGGTAGCTTAAGAAATCAAGTGTTCTTGTCAACCTGTAATTTTGATTTCTTATTATGTGAGGCAAAATCACTTGAAACAAAAGTTACATTTATCCCCAGCCACATATAACTTAATCAAGGCAGAACACAATTAAATTCATTAATAGCGTTGAAAAAAACAACAAAATCGTCTTTGATTAATATAAGTACTAATTTCTTCTCTTCACTTTATTTCCATTCATTCATTCATTTTATAGGTAAATCTTCGGTGAGTGTCTCTTATACTCCAGACACTCAGCAAGAGGCTCACATTGACAAAAGTAACCAAGTTCCCAATACCCAGGACATACAATCTACCATTAACCAAGAAAGCAGAATTTTATAAAGCTAATGCCTATCAACTACAGTCTTAATTTTTCTTCATTTCCAATCCATGCAGCAACTGTTTATGAGCAGTTCTAACATCAAATTACAAACTTAAATTAATCAAACAAGGAAGCCATTAGACTGAAGTGACTCTAATTCTTTAGTGCCCTAAGTTAGCAAACCAAAAGATAAGTATAAATCACTGGAGGTGAAGAAATCGAAGCTTAAACTAACCAGTCACAAGCAGGCAACGAGTCTTCCCCAAATAAGACAAATGCTGAGGACAACCAATCATAAACAGACCACTTGGAATCAAAATAGCTATAGCCAACCAAATAATTTCTTCTCTTTGCTGTTATATTTTTGTATTTAAATCTTTTCCCTAGCTCAGGTAGGCAGTGTATTCTTATCATTTTGGTGCTACTCGATTAGCATGGGTTTTCACTTAAACTCTTCACATTATGTATATGCTTCAATTTATATTTTAACAAAATGTTTCAAAAGTGTATCTAGCTCAATGACAGAGTTAAACAACATGTAAGGAACTATCATGTCCTACATGGTATAAATCTGGAAAGAAAACAAAACAACTTTGTCTCAATAAAATACTAAGAATATCTGATAAAATTCAGGGTAGGGAATGGGTATTGAGAACAAATTAGTTCCTCAAGTTTAAAAAAAAAAGTCACACTTGCAATATTATTCACTGAAGATCAAACCCAAAGCACACAATAAATGATGGATATAAATAGTTCTTAGGGTTAGAATGTCTACCACCTTCTCAAAACATCTTCATACATAATCCAAAATACTGTCAGCAATTTCATAGAATGCCAATAACTTACAATTCAATTTTAAATATTTTCATAATTTTTTTTACCAAAACATTTCTCAACTAGTTCATATATTCCATTTAAATTTGACTTTTAGGTCATGTAGATCAAAACAGCCTGTGATAATGTAATCAGGTGACAGGGGAAACGGAGATTTCTTTCCCTTTCACTCCTACCAAGATGGGTAAGGTTCAAGTCAGTTCCTATAATATTACCGAGTTATCCTTCCTCAGTTGTTTATGTCTCTCCTGTACCTTCTATGTGCTCCTACAAATAAGCTAAAATATTATTGGGGATGCTGCAAGGGAGGAGAGAACATTTATGTGAAGATATAAGTTTACACTATAAACAAAGAATCATTTCTTATGGAACCACAGATGTATGGGTTAACAATATGTATTGTCTTGTAATTATTGCCAAAGCCCCTCCTAAGACTTTAGTGAGGGGCAATAAAGAAATAATAAGCCATATATCAAAAGAAGAAATATTTTTTCAAGTTAGGTTTTATATCCAAATATCTCTTCCCACTCCTCCTTGCATCAGACCTTCCTTACTAAGGACTCTTTTAATAAGGAGGAATTTTCTTACAAACTTAAATTATAGATGAAATAACTCTGTTAGATCTACTTAAGTTCACAAGCAAAACAGAGACAGACTCATAGATGGAGAGTAGGGTGACAGCTAAGGGGTGGGTAGGGGAGAGGGTGGAGGGACTGAGCTAAAAGGAAGAGGGGCTCATGGACATGGACCACAGTCTGGTGATTACTGGGAGGAGGGGGGCATAAAGGGACTAAATGGTAATGAAAAAAATAATACAATAAAGATTAAATAAAAAAAGAAAACTAAAAAAGAATAAAATCACTAATTCATATTTAGTAAATAAATAAATAAATAAATAAATAGATTCCAACTCCTGAAAGCCATGGATAGTTGAAGATAGAAATACAATAAGATATAGCTTCAAGGATCCATTTAGTACCATCTGGTTTTCATTCAAAATACACTGATTATGTAGCATCTTACACCTGCTACACTTTATTAAAAACGCATGCATCCACCCTGAAAGTGAAGGGAGAGAACGTCGCTTTTCTGCCACCCTTTTCTTTGTCCCTTACTTCTTCCCTAAAGTCAGCTTCCACACAGTGTTTATGACCCTGCACAATGTCAAACTTATGGAATTCTCTTCTATTTAGTAAGCTCTGTTACCTGAAACGTTTGTATAGTTATCCTAAGAGGGTATGCCTTTCTTTACAAGTTGCTGTTAACTGAAGGTCACTAAGTGAATCGGCAGAAAGAAATCTTTCCTGAACTTCCCTTATCTGAGTTCGGCAGAGCATCCTGAAAATACAACTGCCGTCAACCCCTCTCCCAGGGAGTTTCTATTTGGGAGATCCATCCTTAGTAGGAGAGGTGCGACTAGATTCAGAGCTACCATAAACGTCCTTCCGCTCCCAGGAAGCTTCCATCCGAAAAGGAGACTGACTGTTCATTAGCAACCGGATGAAAAGGACAAATGGAACCTTTGATACTTTCCCACTAATGTCCCAACCACCACCAACTTTTCTGTTTAGTCCATGCATAAACCCTTACCTCTGTCTATTCTGCATTACTCACTACTGAGCGCTCCCACATGGGTAATAAACATTTTCCTTTTAATCTTTCTATTGCCAGTTAATTCACAGAACTGCACTTAAACTGGTAGAAGAAAGAAAGGTTTTCCTTCCTTTCTCACACATATTCTCAAAAACCCATAAATGTTACTTTACTGGAGGAAAGAATTCAGGGACCAGTAAATGATATTTTTTTCAAAAAAGTCGTGAACACTGTACAAACCTATGAGCTCACCCCAAATACTTGAATTCTCTGTATGGTGGGAACATAGTTCATAGCCCAGGGGATGAGATTTACATTTAGCACATCCTGGTGGGATTTGGTATTTTTTCACTGCTGCAACTGACAATCAATTAAGTTGCAAAGAGCTGGAGGAAAGGTAGAAGAGATTCATGCTTGCCTTGAGAGAATGGAAACATGCCCCTTTAAAGTACAAGAGTCACAGGTCACAGCCTACTGAGGACATGTTTAAAACAGCCCAATTCTAGCTTTAGCTAAAGATAATTTAGAGAGACAGATAAAATGATTTTGAGCCAACTAATATAATCAATTCATTTCAACTGTTAACGAATTATATAGTATTTCCCAGATATTGCATAGGACATACTAATACTGAGGAAAAACATCATGTTCATCTCATACTCAGTTTTAACTAGACATCTTGTAGTTTACCTAACAACCCTATTTTTTTTAGTTCTCTGGAGTATTATAATGGAAAGATAGAATTGAAATTACTGCGATATTGTGTCTACACTCATTAATAATCTCCTCTTTTTCTTGTTGTGTTGTTCAGATTATTTCTCTTTGGGGACAACAGTAAATAGCAGAGCATAAATAAATCTTAAGTCAACAGTCCTTCGCTGAGGCAAAAATAAAATCTCTGTATCTACATACATCATAAATCACTACCAAATTAAGGAAACTTCAAGGATTCAAAACATTAATTGAACCAGAGCATAGCCTCACCTCTAATCCCTGTGTAACAATTAATCATTTGGCTAAGCTCTGAGGCAGTGAGATATGGAACTTCTGGAAATAAAAAAAGGAGGGGTAAGGGCATGCTAGATCTTGCCACGCAAAGTGTGGTGCATGGAACAGCATGATCAGTATCACCTGGGAGCTTATTAGAAATGCAGATTCTCAGGACACATTCAGACGGACTAAATTCGAATTGTACTTTTAACAAGATCTCCACCGGAGATACACACACACACACACACACACACACACACACACTAGTTTAGGAAGAACTACTCTAGATAATGGAATTCTAAAAAGGGTAAATATGGGCACCCAGGGTCACTAAAAAGAAGTAAGATGCAAAGTAAAAAAGTAGCAAAGCCTTTCAGATGCAGATTTTTCCCCTCTGGCCAATTTCTATAAGCCACAGGTAGCCCCCTCAGGCCTGTGAACTGATGAGTGGCTTAGGTGAAAGAACTTGGTCCGTTCAGGCTGCTGTAACAAAAATACCATAGAGTAGGTGTCTTAAACGACAAATATTTAGTGCTCACAGTTCTGGAGGCTGAACAGTCCAAGATCAAAGTGAAGGCAGAGTAGGTGTCTGGGGAGATCCTCTTCCTGGGGCATCTTCTCACTGTTGCCTAGCAAGGTAGAAGGAACCAGGGAACTCTCTAGAGCATCTCTTTTATAAGGGCGCTAATCCCAGTTTGAAGAACTCCACACTTGGACCTAATCACCTTCTAAAGGCCCCACCTGCAGATACCATCATGTTGGGGATCGGGCTTTAACATATGAATTGTGAGCAACACAAACATTCAGCTTATAGCAACTTCCCTGGACCCACCAAACTCAACAAGCTTAACTAAGTGAATTAACTAAGGCCAGCTCACTGCCATTTATATACTTACTCCTCTGAAAGAATCTGGGATATAGTCCAGCATGTATAAAAAAAGGAAAATCGGGCACTTTCTAATGAAATTTAAACCTCGTGTAAACAAGTAGATGTAATTATTCCAGGTGCATCAGCAAAATCTGCAGCCAGAATGCCAGGTCAATCTTATTATAAGTGCATACACATTGATAAAAATCTGATCTTAACTACACTTATTTCAGAAATATCTCTATTTTAATATATGATATCCATGAGAATGCCAAGAACATATATATATTTAATAGAGTTTGTAATCTCATCCCCTTAAAATTACCTTGGGGAACATTGCCATTTTTCCTACCAAGGACAAGACATGCTAATATGTGTAGTAGAATTGAATCATATTTTATTTAGATATATTCTTGTTCAGCATTTTGAACATAGTAGCAGTTTTTCCTAAGCAAGGCTGACAACTTTTTAAGATAGATCTTATTGTGAGCCCTGCCCAGCAAAAGACATACTGATTTTAAAAAGAAAAAGAAAAGTCAGGTTAATTAAGTAATAAATTTAAATAACTGTCACATTCATCAGAAGAAGGGCATGATGGGGGAATTGGTTAGGTCAGTTGCAAAATGAAATTTGCTAATTAGTTGATTTGTGATGATTAGTATGACTAAACCTTTCTCTCTGTTGCTATCAATTCAAAGAAAAGGGACAAATAAGTGTAAGAGTGAATCAAAGTAAGACACACTCTGGAAGGATTGTACTCCTGTGTTCCCTGGGACAATCCAAGTGTGAAACAAAACGGTCACAAGCATGCTTCTTTTCAATTTCAGTGACAAGTTACAGGCATTTATCAAAGGAAATTGAACTGAGGCTGTTGCCATAGAATCAGAGAAATTAGATTCATATGATCTTGACCAGGTAGGCCAAAACCCTGTAATAAAAAGAAACACATCTATGTCTCTACCTCCCCTTGTTCCTTGAAGGCAGAACCAGTTCTTTAAGAGCAGTTTTGTTCCATATGGCCACTGAGGAGGAGAAAAGCTTCTCCCCAGCCTAGGGGGTGAATGTCCATGTGTCTAAATGAATTGAGATAATTTATTTCCCTTGCCAGTGACTGGTTTAGCAATCGGTATGTGATACCATGCTGAACAATAAATGTGATTCTGCTGAGAGGTTATAGTTTTCTTGACTTTTAAATAGTGATGCATAAAGTGAGAATTCTATTCCTATCTCTGGATGAAATTATCTGCACAAGATATTTGGAAATTCCACAAGCCATCTTAGGGCCATGAAGGAAGCAAACCTAAAAAGGAAAACAAACAAGCAACAAAAAATCTAACATTGCAAAGTTGGCATAGAGGAAAAATGAAATGAAAAGAGCCTGGGCCCCTGATCATGTAATCAAGCCAATCAATCTGGAATCACCTAATTTGTTACATAAGATAATAAATCTATTTTGAATTTAATTTTGTTTACTTGTAGCCAAACTTTCTTAAACACTAAAAACCCAGAGATCCCATTATTCATATTCAATCTATTTTAGAGAGACACATCAGGCATGCGTCTGTGCCCAACAAAGGAAAACATGGCCTGCAAACAGGCAGTATGTTATTTCATTCAATGCCAGGGCAGATCACTGGTGTCCTTTATAATGGGAAGGCATTTACTTACCATGCTACTTCAATGCATAGACTTATAACCAATCAGCATTTAAAAGATTAGGATGACTTTCACCTAATCCATGATCTCCTTTTCGGTTGGCCATCCCTGTTAATGGGTGTCCCGTTCATCAGATATGGTATTTCTTCAGATTTCCCATCATTACCATGAAAGATTCTTTGTTACAAGTAAAAGCCTCAACTCAGATTGGCTAGAAAAAAAAGAAGATTGATTGGTTCACAATATTTAGAAGACTGCTTTCTGTCTGAGTCTCCATTCTGCTTTCTGAGGGCACTGGTTCATCCTCAGGTTCTGAAAACCCCCTTCCACCAAAGCAGCATCTGCACAGCTGTCCACACTCTTGCTTCATGTGAGAAAATAGACAAGAGCAGTTATCAACCTCAAATCCTAAACCCCAAGAGTCTACAAAAACCAAGTTCCTCTTTCTCAGACGATTCAATGAGCATCTCACAACTCGTTGGCTCCCATGTGTATATAACAATTGGCTAGATTAGAGTGGTATGGACTAACCAATGCCAACTCTTGAAACGGGGCTGGGGTTAATTCCACCTAAACAAATTGGCTGATGATATCCTAAAGTAAAACCCTGGCACTCTTGGTGAGATAAATTGGGAGAAAGAGATGCTGTGGAGGCAGAAATAACTAAATATCCATGACACCATGGAGAAATTAGCATGGATTATTTAGAGACTATGAATGCAATTGAGTTAAATTTCCCTTCAATTTATTATTCTTAAGAATCCTGCTACTTTTTAGACCTGATTTGTATGTAAAGGGTTTAGAAATAAAGGTCACAGAATTGACCCATGAGAAATAGAAAAATCACACAACTGAAAAATCACAGACACTATTGTATAACTTGAGTTCTAAGGCTTGTATTTGGCAGGCTGATTATCCATTGCATATTTTTCATTTCCTTTCTAACATTAAATTCCAACTGTCTTCACAACCCCCACAATATCTGTCACTTGTTTATTTTGAAAGCCCTGAGAAAATAACCCACAAAGGAAATTTCAAAGAATATTTAAATGTACTTTTGTCTCTGATTAGATCTTGTACCAACACCTGCCCCACTCCATTTTGTTTCTCTCCAATAAATACCTCTGCTTGGCTAATTACTACTTGATGGGGGGCAGAAAAAGGAGAGAGAATTTTAAATAGAAATATTAGTTTTTAATACTCATAATTTCCACATAATAAATTTTTCTCTCACATTGAATACTTACACCGTGTACTCAGCTATGCTCCATTTAGCAACACGTTCTACAGTTTTTAGCTAACTGTACGCTGTTTCCTGTGTAAGATCAGCACAGTGTTATGTCATTCATCTTACTGTAAGCTTTCTGCTCTTTTGAACAAAGAAGAGTACAAACCAGCACAGAAGGCAAGAGATGACTCTCATTATCATTACCATACAGTACTTTAGTAGTTTTAATGAGGTGCAGTCTATCCATAATAAAGAACGTGCAATTTTCAACACTGTAATTTCAAAAGTGGTTTAGTATCTGCTCGATTTAGCCAAACTTATTTCAAATGCACATAATATTATAACCCTCAGGTAAAAATTCTAGCTATTAACAGCAATAGCACAATAAAATCACCATTTGATGTATTTATTAAGAATCTTTAAGACCTGATCAATATATTGTTTTTTAATGGAACTACCTTTCACTTATTTACACATTCATTCATTTAGGCCTACAAGCATTTAGGCATATTCTAAGTTAAGAGTTGTATACACAAAATGTAGTAAGATACACAACTCTAAAGAGTTCACTATTTAACTTGTCCTTGCACTTAGGCAATTTATCAACATCTCTGTGCCTCAATTTCCTCATCTGTTTAAAGAAAATAATAGTAGCTACCCTGTAGGCCTGTTGTGACATTAAAATAAGAAAGTCCACACAAATGCTTAAGAATAGCCCATTCCTCCAGCCCAAGAGACTTTCAGCATCATTAATTCCCTGTGCTGGTTCCTCCCTGAGTATGAGCTTCAATCAGGACCACCAAGTAAGTCACCCCACTGGGCAGAATGACTAGGAGTCATAATGCCTCAGACTGCCACCTCTTTCCAAAAGATCTAGAAGTTACACAATTAAGAATTTCTTCTGCATGCAAAATGTATCATTTTGTGATTGCCCTGCCATTTGTTGTGGCTATTTATTACAAACACCCTAATTTTTCTTTTTATTCCATTTGAGGGGTAAATTTAAGCTTGGACTTGCTCACATTGAAAGACCATTTTCTACATATATAAATCATTATCTACAGAATATATACCATTCAGCAATATATTTTTTCCTTTCATGTCAAATCTACACACCAATAAAGACTTTGTTTGTACAAAGATGTCCTGATAATTTTCTTTTCAATAAAGCAATTTAGATAGTAAAATGGTGTCTTTGATCTGCTAATATGATTGTGTAGATACTAATGAGAAGGCCTTGAAATGGCTTGAGAGAATTGTTATTATATGTTTTTTAAAAAGTCACTTTCATCATTCTTTACCAAATAGATAATGATGTAGGGGAGCACTACGTAATGATGAAAGGAGCCCAGGAGTAAGCCTTTCAATCACTAATTTCTTCTTTTCAGCAGTTACCTTAGAAACAGAAGCCTGATTAAGTGGTGTGATTAGTTGGACAAGTTAGTGGAAATTGCTTAACAAATGCCCGAATTACCAGGTCAACAATTTTCTTTTTCTTTCTCTTTTTTTGAAAATATTTAGTTTTTATTTTATTTTTTATTTTTTTATTGTTGTTCTATTATAGTTGTCCCAATTTTTCCCTCATTGCTCTCCCCTGCTCCGCCCACCCCCCTCTCCCACAGTCAATGCCCACCCCGTTCTCCATGTCCATGGGTCATGTATACTAGTTCCTTGACTAGACCCTTGCTGTTGTTGATCTGATTCAATTTAAGTGAGAAATAACAAAATATGTTATCTACATATTGCCAAGGTAATTTCCAAGAGCATGAAGACATAATCATCACTTTGCCCAGTTACCTTACTCTGATATTTTTGAATGAGTGAAATTTTATTTTTAAAACGCTGAGCCTTTTAGACAGTTTGGAGAACTAAGTCTAAAATAGTGAGAGGTGCGGCAGCTGAAAGAGAACTGACATCAAATTATACCTAAGTACCTTTATAGAGCATATTTACCAGAAGGAAAGCAGGAAAAGAACCCCAAACTCCAATTTATCCTGGTTAGTCTGCTACAATTCTGTGTGCTCATGCTATACAACTCTGAATATCCTCTTAATATGTGAGTGGAAGGAGTTTAAGAACTCTCATTAAATTTACATATTTTGGTTCTGATTCTTTTGGTAGTCCCAATATAGAGAGTCTAGGACAAAACTGCTGTCAAACACGGCTCTTCTGTGAGTACCTACAACACTAACGGCTAACACCTAAAGAGTCTTGTATTATGTGTCAGGCACACTGATGTAGTTTTTACCTGTGTTTAATGGTTAACTTATGTATTAGCGTAGGAATGGCCATAGCTCCCAGAACATTAGGTCAAACGTTATTCTGAATCAATCTGTGAAGGCAATTTTTAAATGAGATTTAACATTTAAATGAGTAACTTCAGGTAAAGCCTATCACCCTTCATAATTGAGTGGGCCTCATTTAATTAGTCGAAGCCTTACTAGAATCGAGACTGACCTCTGAACAAGAAGAAGTTCTGCCAGCAGACTGCCCTTGGACTGACTCAAACTACACCTCTTCTCTGGGACTTCAGCCTGTCAGCCTACCCTGCAGATTTCGTTCTTGCCAAGCCTCCATAATCACATGAGCCAATTCCTTAAAATTAATTTCTCTCTCTTTACATACACATACGCACATCCTGACTAATACAATATGTTATCTTTGTTAGTTCTACAACTCTATAAGGTAATGCTATTGATAATCTGGCTTTATCAGGAGACCAACTAAATCCAAGACATAAAGTTTCAAGTAGCCTGTCTACTTCCAAAGCCTAAGCTTTATGCTACACAATTTCACAAATTAAGCAAGTGTGTATGTGAACATATGTATACATGTGAATGTATATGTGTGTGTTCACATGTGTTTGAGCTTTTTAAATTTTGGGTGCCTGTGTGTTTCTGTTTGGGGAAGTGTAGCCATAGAGTAACCTACTTAAAGGCAATTTCCCTCTGTGTGTTTGTAGATTCCCTGTTTGAAACAATCACATTTTCCCTGAGGCATTTAGTAAGTGGTTGCCCTATGTTTTTAAAGTAAACATAAGCATATCAGAAGCTCTGTCTTCTTATATCTGGAGAATAACCCTAGGTCACTCTCATGCAAATGAAAAATTATCTTTAGAAGACATGCACAGGACAAGTGTCAAGTTATTTTATTTATATCCCACAAAGTGGACTTACTATCTAATTCCTTCAGCATGCTGACATGCAGCTGATCTAATACCTACTGGATTGTCTAATTATGCATTTAAAATTTTTCCTGTCTATACATATGTTTGTTTTAGAGACAAAATTTGATCTTGATATCTCCCATACATATGTGACAGATAGTGATTCATATACTTGTTATGAAAGAACAAACATATTTCTTTCCTGTATTCATTTATTCCCCCAAAGCAAACCTGGTCTTGATCCAGAGATATCAATGAGCTAATATACCTCCCAAAGTGCCCAACTCATGATTAACACCATCAGGTCACAAAGGTACCACTTAGCAGTTCTGGAAGAAGGCCTAGCTTACTGCCAGGCAGTGGTTCGGCGCCCCAGGAATTTGGCTCAACATCCTTTGCAGTAGCTCTGGGAAGCTCGCTAAATCATACTCATCATGATTTCTGCCAACAGGGATGCTGAATGGGTTCCACAATTGTTCTAAAGCCTTTCCAGAGATACCTCCTGTGTGCTTTATAATGGAAACAAGGAATTTCAGAGCAGTAAGAATTTAGAGATTATAAATCAGCACCCCCCCCAACTTTACAGATATTAAAACTCAGTCCCAAAGAAGGAAAGCAACATTCAAGTATACCAGGTGGCTACTGCATGGTCTATTTTTCCATAAAGGCTTGGCTTTGTGTTATTTCTACCACCTCATGCTCCTCCTCCTAAGGCATGCTTGCCAGCAAGTGCAGGCTGTAATAACTCCATCAAAACTGGAGATTTTTGCCTTCTGTCTATTCCTTTGTTACTGTTCCAGTATCTTCCCCAAGAAATCATGATTTCCTTGCATTTGAGGATTCTGGAAGCAGCCTTGTCTGGGTGATCTTGAATTTGCCAGTTCTATTAACAGGAGTGAAAACACTTTTTTTCTGGTGTAAAAGGCAGAAAGCCTGCTGTCCCCAGAGCAAAGCCCCTGAGCCTGACACCTCTAGGACTGACAGGTGTTTTCACCTTTCAATGACCTTGCAACCACAAACCCTGCTGCTCATATTTTCCAAACAGCAGGGGGATTTGCAATGTTTCTGCCAACAGTAAACTCAAAACAGGCCAGAAGAGTGGAACTCAGCGGCCTGGAGCAAAGCCACACAGTCCAAGGGGATTCAGAGGCATCCTAGAGGGACAGGGTTTTTAGTGAGGTCAAAATGGACCTTTTTTCCTGAGTTTGGGTATATTTGACACTATTTAGAGAATGAAAATAGGAAAGGTAGCTAGAATTTACTGAGTGCTTTTTCTATACCAGACATAGTTCTTGGTGCTTCACGTTATGTTACATCCCCTATGACTCTATGAGTGGATATCAACCATGATTTACAGATGAAGAAACAGAAACTTGACATTCAGGTAATGAGGGACAGATTCAGGGGCTCGACTCTGGAGTCCTTGTTCAGCACTCTGTGCTTGACTGGCAGGCACATTATATGGGGGTAAAAAACAATGCTATTTAGAGAAAGCAATGACCATCTCAATGGTAAATAAAATCTGCCTAGTTCCTCAGAATGACTGCAAGCTAGGCTTTTCTGAATAATATTGATAAAAATGGGAAACCAGAGACTTTTTAAATCCTAGGCCAGAAAAAAATACATGTATATTCAATCACTCCAGTCAAACAACCAACAATTCAATTAATTCACTTTTGAAAAAATAAGCAAAAATTTATTCATTTCACTAAAAGGAATGAAAGTTTACCTTGAATGATTAATCAGTTCCCTCAAAACAGACACTGAGGTGGCGTAGTGTGGACATCAGCAGCCTCATGGGAAGCACAGCAGAGAATCTGATACAAGCAGCACTGGTTTCCATCACCTCCACAGTAAACAGGAGTGAGGCCACAAGGATGCTAAAACATCAGAGCAAAAATTGCTTAATCAATAAGGTAGTTTTAAAAAATGCTGATGTAATGAATAAAAGAAAAATAAATCAGCTGACACTGACATTGGCAAGAGTCTTGAGAGCATTTCTCTAAACAGGCAGGAATCTTACAACTTGAACTTGAAGGACCTACAGATCAAATTAACAGAAGTGAAATTTGGAAGGTCACCAGTGTGTAAATGAGATCACTCGTCATAGCACAAAGTGAAATGACACCCAACAGGATTGCCATTAGTTATGGAAATGTGGGTGTCTATAGTGACAAGCCTGATGGATGTGGGTTCAGAAGAGTAAACAAGAAGCAATTCAAACATCATCTCCTGCTCACAAACAATAGCAGGTCTCAGTGCAGGTAGCAAGGAGCATGGGACAGAGATGTATTATCTTGGAAGAAATTGAACTCAAGAAATCCTGGGTCTGCTTGTCAGGTAACTTTGTCAGGAAATTAAGTTCTAGTAAGCAGTGGTCAAAACACAATATTGTGGTAGTCATTTTGAGAACAAGTAAATATAAATTATAATCTTCTGATCTGGAAAAAGAAATAGCAATATCATTATCAAGCTAAGTCCACCTGTTCAAAATGGCTAGCAATCCCTAAGGTAGGCTCTTTCAACTGCTTAGCAAAATATTAGTAAAAATATAAGGAAAAAATTCACCACACCAGAAAAACCAGACTTCTCAAGGAGAAAATATCATGAAGAAATTTAGGTTCAGCCAGGCTGTTGAGCAGATAGGCTCAGAGAAGAGAGAAGGGCAATTTAAATACCCTTTACAACATGCCCAATAGCTTTGCCTAGACCTCTTCTACCTTGCTAATAAACATAGAGAAATGAATAGCATCATGGTGTTACAGAGCAGGTCCCCAAAATTTCCCAGAGCCTGTGGTTGGGAAATGGGGGAAAGGAACAGCTTTCAAGATGCCTTTGCATATCTATGGCTGGTAGCTAGTGTCTTAGTTATGCAAATGGCTTTGGTTCTTCCAAGGCCCTAAGGATATGGGAGGAGTTTTGACAATAGAATGATGAGGAAAGAGCATACAGGGCCTGCTCAAGGTTCTGTGAATGGTCAGAACTGGTTACCACACCCACTGTGTCACAGGCCATGGTCAGGTATTTAAAAATAAGGTGACAGCCATTTTGCAAAGAAGCGAGCCACACGGTTTGCAGAGAGAGCGAGAGTTCCATGCAGTTTACAAGGAGATAGACAACAGAATTCCATGTGGATTGCAAGGAGGTGGAAAGAGAGCAACATGCAGTTTTAGAAGGAGAGAGGTCCATGCAGCTTTGAAAGGGCAGAGAGGGAACCATGTGTGATCCAGTGTAACACAGCACATGTTTTCCTGGACTGTTATATGGAGGCTGATGACATCGTACCCCAGATCCTGAAGGAGACAGCTGACAGATAAGGGATGGGGAACTTCTGGGTATGTTTTGGCTTATAGCCTTTTGGGGAGCAAGGGAAGTGCTGGGTCCCATGGGAGAACAGAGCTCTGAGCTAAAGTGCTCACTGCCATCCCCAGGTTGCAATATTGTAAATAAAGATGTGTTTTCCTCAACACTAGTTGTTGGGTTTTACACCAAGGTGCCATGCGAAAGAACCCCCTTTCACTCTTTAACAACAGTGTCTGTTCAAAATGAATACCAATGCTCAAGAAACAGAACATTGCCTGTGATAGAGTTTAAAAAATGGTTTCAATCCTAGAATCCTTTCTGTATCCATGCCCTTGGCAATGTGACTTTGCTTTTCTGCCATGAAGAGGTAGAGTTTCCTTTCCCTCCCCTTGAATCTGGCTGGCCCTGTGACTGCCTCTGGTCCGCAGGAAGCAGTGGAAGCCTTGCCGTGCCAGTTCCAAGCCTAAGACATGAGAGTCCTTGCACACTCCTGCTTTCTCCTAGCAACCTGCTCTGCGGCTACATAAACAAATCCAAGCTAGCCCAAGGGTGATGAGAGACCATAGGGAGCAGAGGTGAGCTGTGCCCAAGAGACTGTGCTAGACCAGCCAGGCCCTAGCTGATGTGACACTGACGACAATCTAAAGAGTGGACTCAAGCAAGCAAGATGATTATTCTAAACCCAGATGAAATTTCTGACCCAGCCAATAGTAAGTGTAATAAGTGTTGTTGTCTTAAGCTACTAGGTTTGGGGGTGGTTTATTTCACAGCCTGTGTGATATATCGCCCAAATGTCTCCTTATTAGGAATATAAACCCATAATAAAGATTTATTACTGGAATCAGAACATAATATTAGCAGATGTTTGGCAGGGCATCCTAACTAGGATGCATCCACCTGTTAGGGAGTGGTGATCTTTACATTTTCTTTGCATTAAAACCACCTTTTATTTTTCTTAGCAGATGTTTGTGTTTATATGTTATGGAAGCCATTTCTTCTTACAAAGAAATTAGCAATAAAATAACAAGATGAGACTAAAAAGAAAGTGTAAAAAAACGAAAATTGCAATAGCTGAATTAAAGTATGTATTGGATACTAAATAAAGCAGAACTGACCTTTAGAAAGTAGATTCAGTGACACAAAAGGCAAAATCAAGACATTCTACTGTGAAGCTGTGGGGAAAAGAAAGGCAAAAATAAAAATAAAAAGTATTAAAATTTCAGAAAATGGTGTAAAGATTCCAAAGCTATAATAACTAAACCTGTGAAACTAGAATACTGAAAGACAATAGAAAGTCAGACTATCCATCCCACTTTCTTATGTATGACTAAACACTTGAACTTTGACAGAGCTGGCTTTGCTAATCAGTAGAAAAAGTCTAGATATTTTATGTTTACTTAAGGATAGGCATGAAAAAATTTTCACAAAAGGCAAAAATTATACACAAAATTTAGACTCATTAGGGCTTTAAAGGTAATGGGAAATTTCTATTTCATAAACTAGTAGTAAGTGCAAAGTGTCCACTGAACTATTATTCTGTTACGTTACACATATCTTATCATTATCCTATTATTTAAGCAATTTTAATGAGCTATCTTTTTAAAAATACATTCTAGAATTAAAACATTTAAAAATATAGTGATATTTACATTTTTTAGACATCTATTTTTAATTTAAAATGTTAACTGTTAAAAAAGATCCATAAATCCATATAAAATTTAGAAATATCGAGAAATGTGTTCATTTTTACTCTGGTCCAATGTTCAATACATCAATTTTGTTTTAATAAGTTTGTGTTATGTCCTAATCCATAGAGCAGGGTCTCAGCAGATTATGGTACAATTAATAAGGTGCTTTTAGTAATATTACTGTGCCCAATTAGGTATTTAGTTTAAGTGACAAAGTCTCCATCTATGGGAAGGAGATTTAGTTATCGAAATAAGTACAACTACCACAACTTCCATAATTTATTGTGCACTTTTTATGGATTTGGCATTGTGCCCAGCGTGACTTGTTCATTTAATCAACACCTCTTACCACATGGTGTTTGGGCAAACTATACCTTTTTGAGAGGGAAATCAGCATCCTTGAAAATTCTGAACATAAAAATAGTTATCTACTTATTTATCAGCCAGTTGTATGGAATCAGGTGTCTGTAATAAAGGAAAAATTTTTAAAGAACACATGATAAATCATCTCTGGAAAATGGTTCTCTTGTATGATGACAATTGCCATTAGATTTTTTCATTCAGAAAATAGCCATTTAATGAATATATGCAGGCAAATCCCTCCCCCACCCCCTGTCATGATCTAGTTTTATCCAGGTTTGGAGGGTCTTAGGGAGAAACATAGACAGTACACTTCTCAGCTTGGATTCTGAACCCCATGGCTTTTCAGAAAAAAGGAGTCACCATTTGTGGGCAAAGTATCTTATTACTAATAACAATTAGACTGGAGCATGGGACTTTCATTTAGTCAGAGGAATTCCTCATAGTGTAGAATGGAATTAGGCAGCCTTGCTAGCAGCCCTGAATCACTGCAGGACTATTCCCATCACATAGTGAAACATGTGATTGCTCCCAGGAAAAGAAAAAAGGAGGGCATCCACATTTGTCATCTCTTTTCAAAGTCATCTATCGCATAAAGTCATTCCAACTCCTCAGGAATAGACTATACGGAAGGAAAATGATTTTCCAAATGTAGTCTCTTAACTGAAACTTCATGATTTGCCCTCTTTAAGGTATGGTATTTTCCACTGGAGGGGAGACCAGTGGCCTATTAAGGCAGACTAGTTCTCACCTTCCTGAGGCTGCCCGCTACAATAACAACCATGGCTCTTTGGGGTATCCTCATGGACAGTGGAGATTTTGTCCTAGACAGCTGCGTTTTCCTGAGCTAGCATGGTTGGGATCTGCTAAATGTCTCTGAATCCCCTGTCTTTGCTGCGACTTGAGTGACCCTGAATCTTTCTGAAGCTTAAGGTACCCCATACCTTCTCCAATGCATGAGTTACTTCTCAGTATTGCTGGAGGCTGCTTCCATTCACTTAATTCCGATTGGGCTTGTGTAGTATTGCCCCTCTGCGGAGAGTCATCTACTTGTGGACAAAGCTTCCATAAGTTTTGGTCTGCTCAACCATCAAAGTCAAAATCCCTTAGGACTGAAACTGAAGTCCCTTTCCCAGGCTGTAAGAAGTAAAAGCCAACTGTATGACAGTAGAAATCAGACTTGCAGGTTAGTGCAAGCTTCCACAAAGACCAAGGTCCCAAACAGCAAAGTTTGAGGCCATGACCCCACGCAAAACATCTACAGAGTATATTTTGTTCCCCAAAATTCTTTCTTCAAATGATTTCTCAAAATTTATTATAAATGTATAATTATAAACTATAAATTATTATAATTTAATTGTTAAGATTATAATAATTATAAATTTAATCAACTCACCCTAAAAGTGCATCCAACTTCCCTGCCACTCAACTGCACCCTAAACTTAAGGACAAGATCTGTCCTTGTAAACAAAATGTGGAGAAAAACAAAGGAGAACAGATAATGCCCTGCTCTCAGTCTGGCTCCACACCCAGAACAGAGAGAAGGAAGTAGGGCCGTACATTTCTAGTTTCTCCTTCCAAATCTCAGTAAATCCTCCTTGCTCACCCCAAGAGGAATATCAGGTTGGGGCAGGAAGATAGGTTTGTTATACTAAGGGAAGATCTTCCAAAGGAAGGAAACCAGAGTCATAAAATTAATAGAAAAGCTCATTGAATCCCTCCTGTTAAAAGTTTTTATTCCAAGAATACTAAACTGATTATAGGTCTAATTCCACATCCTGTGGTGTTGCATGCTTTTTCACCTTTGTCCATCCTGTCTTCTCTTTCTTGTATATCTTTCTGTCGCCTTTCCACCCAACACACCAAAAACCATCACTCACTGACCCCTGTCGTCCATGGGTAAATTTATTTATTATACAAGGCTCCACTTAAATGTCCTTTTCTCTAAGAAGCCTCAACAGCCCTCCCACTGCCCTGTAGTCTCAAGGCACTCTCACAGTTCTCTGGGCTGTTCTATTTTGACACAATGTTCACACAAGTTGAAAAGGTCTATTTATATGTTTGTTTCTTTCTTACGAGAGACATGTTAATGAAAAATACTAATACAGAAATAGAAGTAAAAATATGATAGTTTACAACTTCTATATCACTAATTACCATGATGAAGTAATTTTTAATGACATTAAAATCCTCATTAAGTGTAACACAGATAAAATAAAGTAATAAAGTCTGTGTAGTGGAGATGCACTGTTTGTAATATCTTTGATATAGAAGCTGTAACATCAATGCATGTTTTACCTCCTGACATCATTTGAGTCGTTAGTTCATTTAGAAACAACCACAGCAAGAAAACATCCTCCTGAGAATGTAAAATAAAGAAGTTCGGGCAAAAGTGAGGAGTGAAGATTTCAATTTATCCTTCAAATAAAAAAGCAACTATTCTTTGTAAAATGCCATTGTTGAGCTAATTATTTTTACCTTACTATTTATTGTATTAATAGACCTTGTTTTTCCACACGTGTCACTCATACTTGTTATCTTAGGAAAGAGTAAACCTTCTTTCTTAATTCATGGACTAGTTCTGTTTATCAGTTTAAGAAACCATACCCAGTTAGGACCCTACAAACAACTTCAGTCTGTTCTTGCACGGATGGTGAATCTTCAGCGTGCACTTGCATTATATGCACCATAATACCTAACAGTGTTTTATGATTTACAAATACCTACATATACATTAACTCATCTGAGCCTAACAGAAATTCTAAGAAGTAAGTATTATTTTTTTCCATTTTGTAGATGAGGAAATTAAAGCAACTGGCAGGTCTGGCCACCAACCAAGACTTCTTCCCTTAGTTTCCATAATATTTTTATTATGCTACACTTACACCTTGCTCAATCTTAATAGTATATACAATAAATTCATTCATAGTAAGCATCATAATACAAAATTTTAAGTACACACAAAACAGTCATAATTTCTAATTGTTATTCATTTATATAAAATGGTAACATTCACATGCTCAATAACTGTATACAAAGTCACTGTGTAGTGGGAAACAAATTCATGTCTGGGAAAGGCTGAATGAAATAAACAAAGATAATACTATACAGAGTTGTAGCTTATAGTTTATTTTTTACCGGTTTGATTATTTTCAATACCATGAAAGCTATATTACTATTTATCTACTTAATAAATTTTATTTTTTTAAAAAGTACTGAAATAATTTAGTTTGTTTGATTGGTTTTCATTTAATAATTAATTCATTTGATAGGCTAAACCATATGAAATTGCCAGCATTCAAATATTTTCAACCTACAGAAACAGTAATTTTATATGATTCAATTTAATGTGTGTATAAATTGGGATAGAATAGCAATATTTTTGTCTCTCCCATCAGCAAACAGATTACATCAAATTTGATGAGATGCCATCCAGCCTAAGACAGACTGGCAATTTCCTAAATATGAATCTCATATATAGCATTAATTAATACACTTTTCTGGAAAATTCCTGAGTCTTTTGTCATGGCTTTACCTATATTTACCATCACCAGACCATGGTATCATGACAGAGGTAGAACCACAAGTGGGTCAAATGTGTCACAAAAGAAGCACTATTTTGGGCTTATTTCAAATTACATCTCCCAATGGCAGTAACTTGTGTTTTCCATTTTTTTGTATAGTTTATAATCTCTGTGGAAGAATATGAAAATAAACATAAGGAAATTCTGATTGGGTACATCATGTTAAGTTTCAGGCATACTACACTTTTACAAACTTCTTAAATCATTCTGATACATGCTGCAATCAGGTAGATACCACTTATAATAAACATCATCTCAATGAGACAAATATTGAACAGGGGCACCCCAAGCCTGCTATTGTCTGTAACTATAACTTATAAGGAAAACTAAAGAAAACCTATCAGCACATATCAGAGACTCCCTATAAGAGGTCAATAGTCACATAAAAGCAGAAAATACCAACTTATTACAAAGCTATTTTTATGTATTCAGATTTATAGCCTTCTAAGCCAGAAACTGCAGCAAGGGGACAAGAAAGCAATCAACACCAGTCACTTCCTTTCAGAACGGTCCGCCTCATATATATCCTGGTCCCCACTCCTAGTGGAGTCAATAAGACTTCATTATCGCTCTTGGATTATTTATCTATGCCACTGTAACCAACTACCACTAATTTTGTGACTCAAAATAATACAAATTTATTTTCTTAGAGTTCTTGTCACATCTCTGAAATCAGAATGTTGGCAGGGCGACATTCCTTTGGAAGCTTCAGAAGAGAATCTGTGTCCTATGTATCTTGCAGATCGTGCTACGGCCCTTCCTCCACCTTCAAAGCCAGCAGGGCAGTCCCATGACTTTCTCCTCTTCCCAAGTCATATCTGACAGTCCCTTAGAAGAATATGTTACATTTAGTGTTCACTTGGACCATTCAGGATAATTTCCCCAGCTGAAGATTTTGAATGTAATCACACATGCAAAGTCCCCTTTATCATATAAGACATCATGCCCAGTTTTCTAGGGATTAGATCATGGGTCGCTTCCGGAGCCACTATCCAGTATGCTGCACTCCTCAATGCCATTTTCCAAGCAACCGCTGACCATAGCGAGAAGGTGGCCTGTGCGCTGAAACCCAGCTTCCTGAGAGGCAGTGAGTCTTTGAATTCTGAGTATGCAGTTTTAGAACGCTAGTTTTTCTCATCCAAACTCCTCACTTTACAAATTGTAAAACTGAAATGCCCTACAGGCTTACATGAGGTGTCTTGGTTGGCAGATGGTGCTGATGACGAGGCTGTGACAACAGCCCATGGCTCCCAATGGCTACACCAATGCTCATTCCATCACCATCCGATGACCTGATAAACTGATACTTGGAAGGCACTGGTGTGTGAAAAGCTCAATTCACTGAGATAACCTTGTTCTCTGTGAAGCGTGTAAATAGGACAAAGACTCTCACCGTTTGCTTCAGGTCTCACTGTAAACCCTGGTACCCTGGGTGGAAAGGGGTTTATAAGAGTTTAAAATCAATTAATTATATCCCTTCATTATAGCAGTAGCCATTACTCTGAATTTAGTGAGGAAACAATCCTAAAACCACAAAGATAGATATTCATAAGGTTCTCATTAATATATATATATTGCCTTTTCCCCATACCTACCCTTGAAGAATGATTTTCTATAGCAGGAGGAAGACAGAGAGAGATAGGCTGTGAGACAGATGGGGTGAAGGGGGAGGGTGATTTCCTTAGGCAGACAATAGGAGGTCTCTCTAGACAGCTCTAAATTTCTTGAATATATAAGGGCAGCATTTGTATCGCTGTGAGATTTAGTAAAAATTGTCCCCAGAATTTTCCCATTAGTAGAGTATGACCATGACATGGGACACTGATAGCCTGCTGTTGACTATATGTCTTTTATATTACTTAGGATACATGCAGGTGAAAGTAACAGAATACTTCTCTGATAGTATCTTACCTCAGAAGGACACAGTTTGCTTATTTAACAAAAAGCCTGAAGTCAGGAATTCCAGGGTTGGCTCCGCAGCTTAGTGAGGCCATTAAGAACCCAGGGAGAGATCAGGAAAAAAGGAAAAAGGACTCGTGGACGTGGACAACAGTGTGGAGATTACAGCGGGGGTTAAATGGTAATGAAAAAAATACAATAAAAAAAAATTTTTTTTAAAAAGATCCCGTGAGCTTTCCAGCCCTTCACACCATTATCCTCGGCCGGCTGCTTCCCGTTCTCAGTCTTACTGCCTCGCAGACACCAAATCACTGCCACAGGTTCAATCAGAGTCCTAACACACTAGCACCAAAACAGGGAATATTGTTGGGAAAGAGTTGCAGAAGCAAAAGGACATCTCTTTATGCCTCTCTAATTTCAGGAAAGAAAAACCTTCCTGGGAGTTGTGAATAGACTTCTTCTGAAGTCCATCCAAAAGGCTGTAAGTAGGTGAAAAGCTTTCTAAAGATCATTTACTAACAAATGTGAACTAAATTGCTATGATCGCCTAGAACAATTATATTTCACCCCATGTGGCTAAGCTCATTGTTACATAAAGAATCGAGATGGTTTCTGTAATTTGAAAGAAACAAGGAAGTATTGTTTATCAGTGCCTGCCACCACATCGACATCATATGTCACCTAAAACCCCTTACCTATCCCTGCTTCACTATGGGCCCCCTATGTGGACAGATAGCTTTTGTTTGTTACTCCAGGTAATGTATCTGTAAAGTACCCTCTTCCCCAACTTGTATGTGTTTTAAAGGTTATCTATAAATGGTGGGCAGGGGGCTAAGGCCTAGGCACACAATCTTCAGTGGCATTTATTTTTACAAGGTGTTTCCATATACATAAAGTGTACATTACAAAGATCTGGGAGCATGGAGGAAGCTACTCCAAGGTTTAGACGATATGTAATAAGGTATGGTAAAACTCTAATTATTGGGGCTAGCATATATCCAGTATAAGCTGTTGCTCTGTAAAAGTATGAATAGTGCTTACTTTTACTTTCAAGAGTGTCCTGATTTGGACAATAAGTTATTCTATCACTTTACCTACTACCTGTTTCATGGCACGGTGTATTTACATACATACAGTGTAGACTTTTAATCACAAGGAACAGAAACTCAGCTCAAACTAGCTTAGGAAACTAAAAGGGAATTCAATGGCTTATGTTAACAGAAACTTCCAAAGATAACCAGCATTAGGAATTATATCTTTGAGCCCTGTGTCTTTTTCTATCTCTCTAATTTCAGGTAGTAAGAACAATCACCTGTGAGCAATCACCTGTGACAGCCTTTCATCACACCCTACCGGCCTCACAACCCCAGTGAATGACACTGTTATTTTTAGGGTTCTGGCAGAAAAATTCCCGGGAAGGTGTTACCTTGGCCCCAATTGAGACATGTGCCCATTCTTAAACCCACTGTTAGGTTCAGGAGGATAAAGTGTTTTTATAGTCCAAGCCTGGCCTCTATGTTCATCCCTGTGTCTGGGCAGATTTTATGAAGTTAAAAAAAACAAATCTCTGTTGCAGCATATGGAATAGAGAAAACTCAGTTCTGTTATTAGAAAATCGGAGAAGGGGAAACTAAATGAAACAGATGCTCACATCCCACAAGGACAATTCTTTGATTAAATCTTTTAGAAGATGCATAAAATAGCCTGCCTTCACTATTGCAACACAGCATTTGTCTTCTGGTTCAGCAATAGTTGCTCTATTTTATTTTTAAATTCATTATACTCATAACAACAGAATGCAACATAAGAAAACAGGCCTTGAACCTCTTAAACAGTCATCATTGCAATAAAGTTTACTTTGGTTTACACTATTCCACAAGACTACAATTTATAATTGTAAGAACCACAAGTACATGGAAAGGAAGATGAATCAAATTTAAACACACAGAATCAGTGCAAATTATGTTTGAAAAAGTTCTGTTTCAAAGGATTTTCCCCATTTTCGCTGCCTAAGTATTCTTTATGGCATGGGAGGGGCTTGTAGCTAGCACACAGGTGGAATCTCAGCCACCGCAGTATGAAGTGTGTGTGCACATATGCTTACATGTGTGTACTTTGGCCCCACATCCCCTTTCCATTTTGTATTGCCTTTTTTTTGTGGTTGCTCTGCCTGCCGAGGAAGAGATCAATCCCATACCCCAAACTGATTCAAACATCAAAACTGATGACATCATACACCACAAAGAGGGTATAAAACATTTTATTTCTCCCAAAATGGAATGATTTTTGAGCAGAACAGAGTAGGCACCCAACCTTGCTGGGAACAGCATGAGAAAAGGGAGAGATGAGGGGCTTTCATGTTTTGAAAGGTTAGGGGGTGGGACCACGGGAGCCCTGCTTGTGGGCAGGGGCTTGTGCAATCAAACGGCCCATGTACATGGACTTGCTTAGATGTGGGGTGAAAAGAAAAGCTGGAAGGTGGGGCCTCGAAGCTGCCAGTCGTCCAGCATCAGAACTGGAGGCAGAGACTATTTCTCATAGCCTTGTGTTAGAATCCCAACTCTAACACTTACTACCTTCATGGCTTTGTTAATGACATCAAGTTTTGGGGTCCACTTATATTTCCAATGAGAATTATCATACTTACTTCACAGAGTCATTATAGCGAATGACCAGGTAACAGTAAAGATCCTCACACTGCCTGACTCATAGTAACAATGTGGCAAATAGTCCCCCTTCCTCCCATGCTCCTTTAATATTCTTTATGCTCTAAGGTGCTAAAGTCTAGGAGGCCATTCTTGATCTTCTTTCATAGAGGAAATAAATTCATTCATTCATAAAGATATAATATATAATAACTATATACATAATTATATGCATAATCAAATAAATGCTTGCTTATAAGAAGAGAACTCCAACATAAAAGCAAGAATTGATCCGAGAGAATAAATGGCTAAGAGAAAGAATTTAAGCTACCAGCCAAGGTCACAAAGGACAGGGTGGTGGCAGTAGAGGCCCCAGAAGCTTCAACTCAACCTCCACACACATCAGCCTACCTCATAAATGTTAAATATGCCACATCACATCCTGAATGATGACAAGTCAGATATCTTTCTGTCTGTGGAGAAGCTTATGGAGGGATGTAGGAGGTACTCTCCAGAAAAGTAACCAGATGGCCTTAACCTTTTCCTCAGCTTGACCAAACTTCAGACAACCTTCTTCCTGCTTCTAAGCCCCTGACCTCCTCTTTCTTAGAGTTTTTACTTTAAAAAACATGTAAATTCCTTCTCCGCTCCTTTGAAATGTATCTTCTCCAAGCCTCTTGCTAGTTTTACATCCCTAGACATACCTTTCTCAAGGATGTGGAAACCATCTCTTTGAATGTAATCATCAATGTACAGAGCACTCTTACCTCCTAGTCTCCATGGGATGGTGGGCCCCTTGCTCCAATTTGTAAACGTCCTGTCATGAAGGAAAGAGAAAGTTTAGTTTTCCTATGGATAAGGCCAATTAGCAAACACAGGTGGCCTATGATCCCCTCTACCTCAGCTCTTAGAAACTGTCCATCATTTTAATTCAACATAATTAAGCCAACCCAGGTTATGGCCTCTCTCTCCTGTTACAATCGTCTTGAATGAAGTCTTCTTTACCTGTTCAACTTTGTTAGGATGCCATTTTGGTTGGCAGGCACTTTCATTATAGATCCAGTTTTGTCATTGTTTGGTTTTGCAGAAAATATTTTTATGTACTAGATCTCTCTCTCTCTCTCTCTCTCTCTCTCTCTCTCTCTCTCTCTCCCTTTCTCTCTCTCATTCTGTCTGTCTCTCCCTCTCTCCAACCCCTCTCTTTCTCTCCACCTAATGTGCTCGTGCATTTACTCAGGCAAGGGGAAACTCCATTTGAGCAATATGTGTACTCTGAATGACACTTGAGTCTAAATTGTTCAAGCTTTCCTCCGTGACTTCCTGCATGAGTCTCTCACACACCATAGATAATGAGTTTTCCCTCTTATGGCTCAAAAGCTGCAGGGTTATTTACTTCAGTGTGAAGAGTGTTGTGTTCTGAGTGTAGCTAACCCCTCTGGGAAGGTGGACGGCAGCAATCCTCAGACACAAGAAAGGACCAGAACCTTCCCAGGTGGCTCACTGAATTGCAATGTTTCTGTTCCAGCTGAACTTCTGATCCAGAACAATAATAGCCCCTAGAAGAAAGCCCCCCAACCCTTGCTCATTTGGACCTGCTGCTGATATGGTACCATGCAAATGCCAACAGGCCAGTGTCTAAGTGAGAAGACCTGGGAACTGGGAAACATCTAAGTGGCAGAGGGAAGAAAAGAATATAGAGAGAAACAATGAATATAACAGATGGCTCAGTTAACAGAAAAGACAATCAAAATATTGTAAAAGACAATTTATTCCCAACAAATTTACTCCTATTTACACTATGGCTTGGTGTATTTTACACAGTAATTATACTTCTCTGAAAATCCGATTCAAAATAGAGCATACCTATAAAGAGATTAATAAACAATATTAAAAATGGTTGTGTCCCTAAATTATTGATGCCTTTAAAATCCAGGTTAGATAATCCAGGTTAACTAAATCAAGGTATATTACATGCTGTCAGGTGGAGCAGAACAGAGGACAGTAGTCCCTCTCTATATTGTGGTTCACTTATCGTGACCTCACTGTGTTGCAGGATTTTTAAAAATATCATATTTAATTATTCATCACAGATGTTTCACTGTATCATGGAATTTTGCGGTACTGTATATATATGTTGTTAAAGTTATGTAGGTTTAAGAGTGTAGAATATGTTTAAGAACGTAAGTAGTGCTTATGAAAGTGTGGAAAAGGTTAATAAGGGAGTGGGAAAGGTTAATAAGGGACTGGGAACAGTTTCTAAGTGTGTTGGAAGGGTTTATAAAGCCTTAAAATATATATAAATACTAAAATACATGTAAGGTTCCTACTTCACAGATTTTCATCTATGGGGGGGTGGGGGCGGGCTCTAGAACATAATACCTGCAATAAGTGAGGGAATACTATAATAGGAGAAAGGAGAGCTGAGGGGATGCCTCTACCCAAAGAGCAGAGGAGTGCCAAGAAGACAGACTGAAGGAGAGTGTTATTGATAATGCCAAAGAATAAAGGGCCAGGGTAGAGGTTGCTCCAGCACCATAAGAGCAAAAAGCAGAGAGAGGCCTCTCCAAAAACAAGCTACCTCCTTGCCATTGATATGCAAAGTACCTTAAACAGTATCATCTGCCCTTTGACCAGCCCTAGCTACCAGCCCGCCATAAATATGCAGACTACCTTATAAGCTGCACTATCTCCCTCCCCTACCCCCAAAACCATGGACTGTGGGAACTTTTGGGGACCCCTGTCACAGTATTACCCTGTCTGAATGTCATTTAAAAGAACTCCACAAAGAACATGCTTTAAGGAAAGACATAGGGTATAGATTCAAGAAAAATTCATCAGAGATCTTTGAAAAGCATTTTCATACCCATCCTAGGTGAGGATGTTGGGGACTAAAATAATAAATACTCTCCTCTCACTTTCTAAATTCTTCTAGCTGGGCTAATAATTTAAATTTTATACAGCAGATTAACAAGAGGAAATAAAATGTTAATATGTCCACATGGGAAATTCACATAATCATGAAAATATCAAAGATGGCAAGGAAAAATTGGGTATATATAACATTTTGGACAAAGGAGAGAAGGGAGGAAATGGATACTTAGACTCCAAAACGAAAATGGGAAATTTACAAGTAATTATGTAATTATGGAAGAGCAGAACATACATGGCAGGCAAACTGCTGCCAGGCAACTCCAAAACAATGGGACAGGACACGGTGATCCAGCCACCAGACCCCTGCCCTGAGCCCCCCGCCCCCCAATCCACCATACTCAATTCCAATTAGGCTGAGGCAGGCATCCCCAAATTTCCTTCCCACAGCAGAATTCTCCATCTAAATCTCTTAGGCAGGAAAGGGGGTGGGTCAAAGGTTCTTCCCCATTTTTTTGTTTCTTAATAACCAGCTTAAAATCAATATTCCAAAATGTAGTTTGAAGGTGGTAAAACTTTGGTCCCCTTTAGAAGCTATCTCCTCATGCCCTGTTATCAAGTAAAGGACAGTAGAATATGCCATCCCAAATCATGCCACTTTGGCATAAGGAATATTTTCAGCTAAAGGTAATTGAGAAGAAATAGACACAAGAAAAGTCCCCTGCCTTCCCCCTATTTGCATAAAAGATTAAAATAAATTTTTAAAAGTATCCCTCTTTCCCTCTCTACCAGGAAGAACAGAAGTTAATCACTAGAGACAACTTAGACCCTGTCACCTGGGATATGGCACTAGAGGCCTCTACATAGCTAACCTTAGTAGGGCTTTATTTACCCTTAGTTTACCTCCCCATCGTTTGTGACTCTTGGAGGCTAAAACTGCCTTCCTTTGTTCTGTGATTTCTCCACAAAATCATTGTTCTTTGCTGAAGAGGCTATATAAACCAGAGTTCTAAGCTACTGCCATGTATTACTCATTTTCCCTTGGATATATCCCAAGGATACAAAAGATATAAATGTTAATAAGCTTCTATTGGCTTTTTTCTTATTAATCTGTCTTAATTACAGGGTGCTGGGCCAAGAAGCGTTGAGGGAGAATTATTTTTTTCTCCTCCCTACACAATCAATGAGAGGCAATGGGAAATGCAGGTGCAACATTATGGGTTCAAATGGTCCCATTGTCTAACAAGGAGGATCTGGCCTAATAGGCAAAACATTCTGAACAGTCTGGTGAACTCTTCCTCTGCCCATCCTTACATACGTGAAACACACAGCAGCAACCATTTATTGGTTAAAATGATACCATCAATAAGGCATACAGTAAACTGCTTAATTACAAAACACCCCCACTGAAAGCCATTTAGTGTTCTTCCTAAGATTTTCTAATGCGAATCAGCTGATGATTGTAGATGATAAAAAGCTTATTGTTTTTTAAGTGCATTATCAATATATGACAGAAAGAAGAGAAAATATCTCTTCTATGTTTGGGTAAATTTTTTTGCAATAAGGAAAAACATCTAATAAGAACAAAATGATTGCAGTCACCTGGTTTTGACATTTTTTTTTTAATGTTACAACTAATTTCTTAGTATCCTTTTGCATTGGTGGCAAGGAAATTGCTTATAAAAGACCAACGGGCTTCCTCCATAGAGCAAATTAGTTGAATAGTGAGGAGCAATAGTATTTTCATTTTTAAAACCCAAAGGAGAAAAAAATAGAAAAACATTTGATCCAGCGTTCTTAATACTCTTAATGGTTGGATTGATAGCATTGCCAAACTAAACCCCTGGACTGAAGCAGTTTTTAAGAGGCCAGAAACGACTACTGCTTCAGGAGCCTTAAAAAAAAATGTGATAGCACTGATACAGAGTGTTGCTGGGTTGTGTGGTACATTCCGTAGCCACTCACACAGGTTTCTATAAATCTTTGTTCCATTAAACTCACATGAAAATTCCACCTGGCATTTAGTCTCTCCCTCCTCTCAAGCATGCCAGCTAGGTCTCAGGGAAGTTTAAATAAAATGTTTCAGTGGGGAAAAAAATAGAAGACTTGCAATATCCTAATACATTACTGGAGGAAAAGAGATGGGCAAAAGATCTCTGAGACACATTGGGGGCCATTAGTTTGACTTAGTGCAAAAGTACGGTTTAGTTGTCCCTTTTGAAGTGACTGTTAAGTACGATAATTTATTAAGAAAGGGTCAAATCAACTGGGACTAGATAAAAATTAATTGATATGGTAATTATCCTTACATGGCTTATCATGCAGATAAACATCATAAACACAGGTAGCATGATGAATTACAAGTATTCTATCACAGGGAAGCTGGCTAGATTAGCTTCATGGGCTTATTTTAAATGTGTTGCTCTAATAAAGTGGAAAGGAATAAGTGAATAAAATTCTCCCTAGAAGCCATTATAAATAATTCATACAAAGTATTTTTAAAAATTGATACACCTTTCAATTTAAATTGGGTATAATTTTTTTCTCACTGTACCTCCTATTCCTCAAATTAGCTTGTATTCTGTGACCATGCCAGATATCCTGAGGTCTGAAAGTCAGTAATACAGTGCGCTGTTTCTGTTAATGAAGGGCACGTATTCCTTTCAGTTTCAAAACTTTATCATCAGTGGGGGTGGGAAGCCTTATTCTATGCCTTCCTTGTTAAAATGGAAATAGTGCTCTTCTGAGGAAGCCCCAGTTCCCAGCACATGTCCTAACCCACCTTCCGCAATCCCAGTCTGGTTTGATTGGCTAGCCGGAAACCCTAGTTGCGCTGGTTTCAGATTTAGCAGAACTCAGCGTATGTTCTCCATCTCCTACTCCAGTCATGCATCATCAAGTCAGTTCCTTAAAACTGTCACGGTCCCACTTCTTCCACACAAGGAGAGGAGTAGCATCTTTCAACTCTGGGGATCTAGAATTAATATTGGAAATAAAATTCAGAGATCTTTACCGACACAGTGAAGATAATTTATTGCAGGCAGAATTGCAATCTGCTGAAGCTTTCCACTGTTGCACTAACAAAATCAAAGTGTATATAGACAAGTCTGTTGGGGGAAAAAGAAACTCTTTCTTCTTTCAGGTTGTGTCCAGTAGTTGGGGAGTCTGCAAATTAACTGACAACAGACAGATGAACAGGAGGGAAAAGAAGGGTTAAGTACACACGCACAGAGGAGTCGTTCTGCAATGAGCATCTTGTGAAAGAGCCCTAGGCAGAGGTTTGAGGACTCATAGCCACTGAACAAAAGAGGGTTTTGGGGGCTTCCAAGGGAGAGTATGGATGAGACTATTGGGTCTTGGGGATACTAATGAGAATGAGCCGTCTGTTCTCAAGGCAGCTCAATTTGCAGAAACCTTTCTTGGAGGAGAGTTCACAATAGTTGTATTTTCTAGAAGCTCTACTTTAGTCAGATAAGATTTTTTTTCCCGACTCTTCTGTAACTCAAATATTTCCACTTTAAAATAATCTTCATACCAACTCTGAGGGTCTGAGTCTGTCAGCGCATCTCTCTTTCCGCAGATTCCAGTAACCCAATTTTGCATTTATTTTCTTTTCCAGATGACGGTGACCATAAAAATGGCCTACTGCTGGAAGAAATTTTTTTTTTTAAAGAAGCTTTTTGCTTAGACTTTTATTTGCATTTAAAAGAGAGACCAATTCAGCTGTGTATGTGATTTGAAAATAATTACACAGCATGTGGCCACATTAAGTTTGAAGAATTTGTTTTAAGTCACTTTTAGAAAAGAAACAGGCTTAACTTGCTTTTTTTAAGTTATGTAATTCTTACATAATTATTTTTCTAGGAAGAATTTTTAAATATATAGATAAGATAGATAGATAGGTAGGTAGATGTTACCCTTTTAATAATATTTAAGTTATAGCAAGTTCGTTTTTCTCAGTCGTCGTCGTCGTCGTCGGCAGCCGTCCGTCTCGAGAGACGATGGTGTAGCTTCCCAAGAGTCCATCTGCACCGCCGAGAATGGCTGCGCAGTCCGACTCGGGAGTGACATGGTATCTGTCTCCTCCCGTGTTGAATCGACATCTTGTGATGACGCTGAAGCTACAGAGCCTGGGCAGGGTAATATGGAGGGTCCGCTGTTGCCCATGCAGCAGACCCCCCCTCTCTTCGCAGCTGAAGGGTCCAAGGGAAAGACGGAGTCGATACAGCTTGGGTTCAGGTGCGCCGCAGGAGTTGCCGGTGTTGACTACAACGTCAAACCGCCTTAGGGACTCCGGCTCCGGATTTTCTGTCGGGGTTTACTCCCTTAGCCTTTCCCCTGAAGAGGTATGCCGCAAGGCAGCGGAGGTTTTTTGGAGTCAGAGTTTTCCTTCTCTGAAATGAGAATGAGCCGTCTGTTCTCAAGGCAGCTCAATTTGCAGAAACCTTTCTTGGAGGAGAGTTCACAATAGTTGTATTTTCTAGAAGCTCTACTTTAGTCAGATAAGATTTTTTTTCCCGACTCTTCTGTAACTCAAATATTTCCACTTTAAAATAATCTTCATACCAACTCTGAGGGTCTGAGTCTGTCAGCGCATCTCTCTTTCCGCAGATTCCAGTAACCCAATTTTGCATTTATTTTCTTTTCCAGATGACGGTGACCATAAAAATGGCCTACTGCTGGAAGAAATTTTTTTTTTTAAAGAAGCTTTTTGCTTAGACTTTTATTTGCATTTAAAAGAGAGACCAATTCAGCTGTGTATGTGATTTGAAAATAATTACACAGCATGTGGCCACATTAAGTTTGAAGAATTTGTTTTAAGTCACTTTTAGAAAAGAAACAGGCTTAACTTGCTTTTTTTAAGTTATGTAATTCTTACATAATTATTTTTCTAGGAAGAATTTTTAAATATATAGATAAGATAGATAGATAGGTAGGTAGATGTTACCCTTTTAATAATATTTAAGTTATAGCAAGTTCGTTTTTCTCAGTAATATGTTAGTATTTTAGGTTTCGACCCTGCATCTGCAAAGTTGGTGATTTTACCAGTTTGGGTGTTTTCCTGGGTTGCCAAGAAAGTTAAAGAACATCATAACTTTTTTCCCCACTCCATCTTCCATTTCTCTAGGCCATAAATGAAGTTTTATAACCTTTAATACATAGCTCATCTACTTTTATATAGATCAAGGACACTACTATCTTTTTAATCAAACAGTTGATATATGAAGCCACTACCAATCTTGTGGAATGATGCAGGAATCAGAGAAAATACCAGATAAAATTTAGGTCTCCTTTCAGGACAAAATACAAAAAGCAAACTAAAATGATGAGATTTTTTAACTTTTAGGAATTTAGGCCTAAACAGATACTAGTACTTACATTGTTCCTCAAATCATGTAAAAGGGCTGATTTAGACTTGAAAAAAACCAGAATATTTGACCCCAAAATATGCTAATTATTCTTAAGAAACTACAAACACAGAATAAATTCTAAAAACAAAAGTTACTCTTTTACAATGGAAATTTACATTTGTAAAGGAAATCCCCATTTGAGGGCGTCTCCTTTGTATCAGAAAGGGAAGGATAACTAAATCCCAAGGAACTCTGGAGGCACAGACTTAAATCTGCACAAGAAACTTTAACCTTGTTTAAGTGCTTTTCCTGATAACCTCACATATTATTCCCTCCTCTCCACCAGCCCCCCACCCCCCAACAACTTTCTTTTGTCTTTAGCTGAAGGTGGTATTTAAGATGGTGGCTAGGGCCAATCTCAGAAAGCTGTATTCCATTTTGTTGGGTATCTCCTATGTATCCATGAGGTATGCATGTTATTAAACTTATGCTTTTCTCTTGTGAATCTGTATTTTATTACAGAGGGTTCAGCCACAAAACCTAGAAGGACAGAAGTAAAATAATTCTTTTTCCCTACAGTCCTCTCTTCAGCTGGTTCTTTATTCAAAATTACTGTTAAATTTTGATCCTAAAGATTCCAATGAACATGGAATTCAACACTAACCCAGCAATTTTCAACCAGTGTGCCACAAGAATTTTTAAAACACGCAATATCCAACTTTTTACTCAGGTGCATCGACCACTTTTCCTTTAGGTTGTCAAAGTAAACAATGACAACAGCCAGCACAAATTCAAATGAGTCAAAATTTTGTCTCTTTCTGTGTCAGATCAGCAATATAAATTGGTGTGTTGCAGAAATTTCGTAATTGGTTTATGTGTGCTAAAAGATGAAAAAGTTAAAAATTGCTGCTCTAAAAAATAGAACATTTTCCATGAGGTTGGTGGTTCTCAAACAGGGGCCATTTTGTCCACCCCGGGTAATTAATATCTGGAGAGATTTTAGGGTGTCACAAGAGGGGAGGCACTCATGCGCTCTATTGGATAGAGACCAGGAATTCTGTTAAACATCCTAGAATGCACAGGACCACCCCCCAAAATAAAGAATTACCTGGCTCAAAATGGCAAATCACAAGTTAAGAAACTCAGTAAATACTTTGAGAAAATACAGCTTGGTCTACACACTCACAGAAAATCAATACTGTTTTGAACTCTACCAAAGAGTGTATTCTGATACATTCAAGTTATAAAGAATTTGGGATGCAAATATTTGTTGTTGTTGCTTAAAAATAAACAAAATCTTCCTTTGGGCTTTACTATATGATTTCAGGGGATTGAAGTTCTTCTATCCATTAGGCAAATAGCCTACTGCTCCCAGATGGTAATTTAAATTCTGGACCTCTCATCTATGATAACAAGAAAATTACTAAAGGAATCTTGATCATAAAAAGTGAGTCTTGAAAAGTGCATTGTTGATGTTACATAGTTTATATTAAAGCAAAATGATTCTTTAGGAGGTAAGCATAGCTAATATCAAATTTATACCAAAGAGGCACACAAGAAATGTTGATTATGCTTCTGAAGATTCTAAAATTATATTTATGAATAAATAAACAATCCAAGGCATTAGTTGAAACAAACCTCTGCACAAATAAAATTTTATAAGGGAAACATTCACCATCACAAGGAAAAGTATAAGGCATCATTTTTCTAAAGTATAAATCTGAAAAGGTTACTTCTCTAACATAAAAATCCACACTCTCTTCCTGCCTAAAAGACCCTCTACAAAATAGTTTCAAATAACTTCTCTAGACTTATATCTTTTTTTCTCTCTCTTTTTCCTTATCTATGATTTAATCACAAATGTTTTTTGCTCTTCAATTCTTCACTTTAGAGAAGGCAAAACTTTATCTTTACCATCTTGGAGTCTTTGGCAAGGCTGAGAATTAAATTAACAAGACAAATTAACAGGAGAAAGCATATAAATTTATCTAATATATATTCTATATGATACAGTAGCCCTCATGAGGAAATGAAGACCCAAAGAAATGGCAAAACCTACAAGCACCTTATACTAGATTGAACAAAGAGTGGCAGGTGTGAGTAGGCTAAAGGAAGGTAAGAATTATTTTAACAAGGTCTCTAAATACAGATTTCTCTGGCCTACAACTTCCTGTCCTTGATGATAAGAATGTTATTTATATCCTGGTTAATATTCACATGTTTTATTTTTTTCCTGATTTCAGAGGAAAGGAGACGGGGTCAGAGCATCCTTCTTGCATCTCTTTTTTTTTTTAAGTGCTTTTAGATCAAATTAATTTTAACATGAAAGTGGTATATTTGGGGATAACATATTCTAATATCCTTCATCACCAGTTGGCTTATGGCATGTCTTTTTGACTTTATACATTTTTATCTAAACTATTTTCTTGTCCTAACTAATTTTGGACTCTATGTTCCTGCTCTATCCTCAGTTCAGAAAGTCTTCCAAATCTCTACTATTTCCTTTCAAATGTACCAGGTCACATTGTCTTTGACTTTTTTAACCTGTCTCAGTTGATCATCACTGCAACCTGACATTATAATTATTTGTAACTATTTATACACATATTCTTGACTGATTTTATTTATTGTGGTATCACTAACATGTAAACACTACACATCATAAATTCTAAGTATATTATGCTTGCTGACTACATACATATGTGGAAGAATTAATTTTTCAACAAGAATTTTAGTGACTGTAATTTAATTTTCCTTAAGGCATTTCATCAACTCTCTATACATAAATGAGCTTATTGTTTGGTGGGGTCCACAAATGTTTTCAATTAGTAAACATCCATTAACTATATATGAATGTATAATCACTAATGAAAACAGTGATACATAATTGAGAGCCTAAGAGATGTTCAATACTTGGTAATTCCAAGAATGTAAAATATGACCCATGACTTCAAGAAGCCTAAGGTCAAGTTTAAATACAAGGTAGGTAATTACAGGACAGAAAATGCAATTAAATGAAACAACAAGCATTCATTAGTTTCTTACACAATTTAGTACTCATGAGTATTATCTTGACACTCAAGATGGTGGCAGTAATTATCCTAAGTGTCAAATGAGTTGTAAAGACATACTAGGCATTGCAAAATATCATGTGGGCAGGAGCAGTATGGCAAGGCTTCATAGTAAGAAAGATAGGAATTAGATACTTGGAAAATGAGGAGAAGCAATTTCTGTAGGTAGTTGGCATATGAACAAAAGCATAAAAATAAGAATGCATTGTATTAGTTGGGCATGAGAAAGTCCATTGCCTTGGAAATTTTTAAAAATAGAGAGAGGTAGATAAGGTCAAGGTTGTAGGATATTTTAAGTGTATGGCCTCAAAGTTTGATGTGTGCTCTGAATGTTATTGGGAATCATTGGAACTTTATAAATAGGAAGGATGACAATGACAATAATCTCATTTAGAAGAGCCTTGCAATGATGTTCTGGGAAAAGGTGGTAGATTGAAAAGAGACCAGAAGCAAGTAACTAATTAGAAAATTATTTACACATAAATTAAATAATATAATACTTCTTGAACAAATATTACATATATTTGGAAGTCACTCTGGAGAAAGAAAAATGTTAATAGATGATTACTTTCCGCAAAGAATCTGAAATTTCTCTGAGGAGAGATTTATGTACAAGAAATAGACCTAGGATGATAAAGGTGGAAAGAAAAGATGGAAGTCACAGGGGAAGGCTTTATAAAGAAAGACATTTGAAATTGTTCTGGAACGATCAGTAAGATATAAGTGGCCAAAATAAAATTGAAAAAAAAAAAAAAGACATTTTGATGGAGACACATCATAAGCAAAAGTGTTAAGATATTAATGAATATAACATGAAGTTGGAGCAATAAATATAAAGAATGAGTAGCTGATAAATCTATACAGTGATTAAAGACAGGTGGACAAATTAGATCTAATTAGATGTCCAAACAGAATTACAGATCAATATATATATGTCCACTATCTAATTATCTAATGTACTCAATGCCAGGTGCTCCTCTAATATTTTCAGATGTGGGTTTATTTAGTGCTCACAACAATCCAATCAAGTAGTTATTATTTCCAATCTACAGATGCAGAAACTGAGGCTTGCAAAGCTTAAGTTAGAAAACAGGAATTCAGCAAACATATTTGAGTCTCTGCTATGTGCCAGAAGTACCACTTCTTATAGATAGAGTCAGCCTTTAAATTTAGATCCCTTTCGCTCAAAAGACCTCATAATTCTCACTACCCCATGTTACCTCTGTCTGTTCAGGGGAATGAGTCCCATGATAGTTTTGTGTTAACTGAGTGGCAGGAGGACACCACTGTCAACATTCCAAGTTCATGCAGGTATCACATCTCCAAGCTGTCTAACACAGATTTTTCAGTTTTTTGCTAACACAGTCATCCTTTTTATTGCATCCTTTGAAAATGTCTTTCACAGTCATAAAAAGCAGTTTCTAAAAGTGGAGTTGTAAATGGGGCCATAAGCCAGTGCTTTACAATTCAGATGATATCATTAGAAGGCAGCAGCAATGCTATTTCTTAGACTCCTCATGTGGAGCATGGTTCTGACTCCATGGGGTACAACCATGAGCTGAGACACAACAGGAAGAGCGAGCTGGTGGGGCTGTTCTGCTGAGCTATCTGGAGAAAACCATAATGGGTCTAAATGAGGTTTAAATTAACTGAATACAAGCTTGCAGTGACAATTATAAAGGCCTTTAAGCTAACAAGAAAATGAGGACAGAGAATAGCTGTATCTCAAACTTCCTACCAAAAAGTGGCATCTCTATACAGATAGACAAGTAGGTAGGTAGAAAGAGATAGATGGATATTGATGTCAAAGGATAGCAGAATATCCATCCCAAAATATGCCAATCTGAGCTACAGGCACATGAAAAAGAGCTTTCCCTGAGCTCCCCTTATCTGCCTAAAAACAAGTCTTTCAAAAGACATTCAGTCATAAATCTCCTTCCTGGGAGTTTCATCAACCAGGGAGGATTGATTCTTGTCACAGGAAAAGAGACTAGAAGTCCACACCACACCCAGATACACTCAGTCACAAGCTATCATACTTCCCATTTATTCTCAGGCTCCATCCATCTTTCCTAAAAATTACTTCTCCCCTGAAAGAATGACATCCCCCTCCCTTTCCTTATTAAGATGTTATTTAAGCCCATATTCTAAGCATCTTGGGGAGTTGCTCATTTTTCCCATGTATGCATGAGGTATACATGTTAATCAACTTCTGTTTATTTTTTCCTTGTTTATCTGTTTTTTATTACTGGGGTTTCAGCTAAGAACTCAGAAAAATGACGAAAAAATGCTTTTAATCCCCTATAATGTCTGTATCTACATCTATAGCTATAGTTACATCTATACACAAATGCACATGTGCTTGTGAGTAGCTTGCTACTGATTTGGTTGCAAAAAATGCTGCCTTACAGGAAGATTATTTTAAAACGCATGTAATATTTCATTTCAGCCAAGCCAAATACAAACACAGGGTATTACACAAAAAACTACTAAAGATTAATACACAGTCAGATTATTATTTACTTAATTAATTTTCATGGTATGCTTGACTTCAAAGTTCAAAGTTGAGCAACTTAATGTAGTGGGAAGAGTGGAAACTGGAGTCTAAATGGATTTCAACAACCACCTATCACCGATGAATAACACTTACTGTAGCAAGTTATTTATTATCTTACTCTATTTTATAATCTACAAAATGGGGTACAATTACTAGCGTGCATAGTTTTTATGAATAATAACTGAAATCAAGTGAAGTGACTAGTGCCATGTTTGTCGAGAAATATCATGCTCAGTGACCTTGTCTGTGGTTGTTCTGACCTGTCTGTAATTGTCTTGTTTAGGATACCTGAGAAGCAGGCTCTGGGATAAGGATTTAGGTGTCAGTAGTACTTTTGGAGGTGATTCCTGGAAACAGGGAAGTGGAGAAGGAAAGCAAGGGATGAGACCAATAAAGAATGTGTTTTCAAACAAACAGGCTTTAGATAAATGAAGCTCAAACCCACTATGGAAATCTAGGAGAAAAAGTAGAACATACTTTATAATTATCCCACAGGAGAAGCAAGGAAACTGGGATATTTATCCGTTCACTCCCCATCTGTCATGGGCTAGAGGATGCTTAATGAGGCATTAACTGTCTGGCATTTGTGGCTTGTCATATATGGTGGCCTGTAGTATATTTCTTGGTCAGAAAATAAAAAATAAAAAAAAAACATTCCCAAGCACAGAGTCATAGGTGTTCACAGAGTTAAACTCCTTCACAATGAAGGAGGAGAAGAAGGTTGTTCAGGGAGGCAACAGCATCTGCTAGAGAAACATATAGAAAAATACTTCTAAATGCCCCCTTTCCAAGAATTTGCCAAGATATGACTCTTCTAATTTCTTTATGTACAGTGACAATGACAGTGTTTTTTATTGATTTACCCTAAGCTCCCAGAACATAGTGGGCATTTAATGGGTATTTTCATTCATTTTATAACATATAACCTTTATTCTTCACTTACTAAAAACCAGGCACTCTGATAAGTGATTGCAGACACCTTATTGACATATTATTTCATTGGACCTTCCTTATTGTCCTATTATCCCTGTTTAATAGAAAAGAAGAAAGGATGAGAGGTTAGAAAATTGGCTCAAAGCCTTACAATGCATCCGACTCCAAAACCCATGTGTTTTAATCATCATAATATTGCCTTTCTCTCAACCCTCACCCCCTTGCAGATGTTCGCTTTCACACCGTGATCACCTGGACTGATAATACCAAAATCGCGATCTATAATCCTCCCTCTTCGGATGTCACACTGTAAAAGAGAGGACAGAAGCCTCAGAACTGGGGGATGGGACTCAGTGGAGCACAGCCATTTTCCCGGAGAGATGCCTTCGCATACCTATGGCTGGTGGCTAGTTTCTAAGTTATGCAAATGGCTCTGGTCCTTCACAGCATCAAGAAGATGGGAGGGGCTTTGACAATAAAATGGTGACAAAAAGCTTACGGTGCCTGCACAGGATTTAGCAAGTGGCCAGGGCTGGTCACCACACTGCCTATGAATCAGGGTTTAAAAATAAGGCAGCAGCCATTTGGGGCACTGGGCCACATGGTTGTTGAAAGACTGCAGAGGGACTCCACAAGCCTACATGAAGTCTGGAGTGAATAGAGAGCCATGTGGTTTTGAAAGGATGTAGAGGGACCCCCACAAGGTCTGGTGTGAGAGAGAGAGAGAGCCATAATGTAGCAGCTAAGTACTTGGTAGTGAAGCTGGTCTGCGGTAATCACACTGTAAGAGAAGGGAGAAGCAGCAAGCAGCTATGCAGTTGGTAGGGATGACCTGGCCATGTGTCCTGGGCTGGTAAGGAAGCAGGCGGGCTGCTGCTTTGATTGTGCCTGCTCCAGCTGACTCGGAAGCCACCAAGGACTCCACCTTGCGGAGTCGGACTCTGTCTGAACTCTTGCAACTCAGAACACGTGGAGAGGACACTCTCTTAAGACTTGTGCCTTTCTGGGACTTCACCATGCTTTTCTGGACTGTTATACAGAGGCTGATGACATCATACCACAGATCCTGAAGGAGAGAGCTGACAGATAAGGAATGGGGAACTATTGCTTTTGGGGTTGTTTTATTGCCTTTTGAGGAGCAAGGGAAGTGCTTCCAGCCCCCTCCCCAAGTTGGAATATTGTAAATAAAGACCTGTTTTTCTCAACACTAGTTGTTGCGTCTTACACTAAGGTGCCACTTGATTGAGCCCACCTTTGCTCAGTAACAATAATATGCTCTCAAATTAAACCTGACTAAAGTGAAGCCCTCTTCTCCACAGACTTATTTGTGGACAAACTGTCTCAAGGTTATCAGGCTCAAATCCTCTGAGCTAGTCTGTTGCTGCTCACTCTCCCACCATATTCACTGTGTTTTAATTTATACTACCAATCCTTTCGTTGATCCCCTCCTATGTACTAACAACCTACATAACATGGGTCTTATGAAGAATTCTCTTATGAAGATTTGTATAAGTCCAGATGCTAATCTGGATGTAAATACCATGAGGGAGAGAATAGTTAAGAACCGCACTTGAGGTACAAAATTAATGATGTGTAAAAAATTGAGATGGCACAATTATAAAATATTCTGCTGTGTTTCTGTGATTCTTCATTGTCCGTCTTCAAGGCGCCTGTTATTTCAGGGTAGGATTTCATCTTTAAAAAAGAATCAGTTTTAGGTGCATATAATGGCTGTTAGTTACCAACTCAGACTCATTTCTGGAATAAACCCTCTCATACAATGAGTAGCTGAAGGTTAGGTTATTCATTGCTGTTTTAGGCCTGCCTGGCTAGACCTGCTCTAGTTCTCAGGGAAGTTTGAGAAAAGTCTCTACTTCTTGCCATTTTCTTTCCAGGCTTAGACACGGGAGGAACATATTGTTTGAAGCTTTGTGATAATTCAATAGTTGAGAATTTTTAATCTAAAAATCCCTTTAAATCTTAAACACCCTGAAGTCTACAAAATAACTACTTATCACCAAATGGGGCCAATGTCATCAAGGTGAAACTACTGGCAATAACACCATGTTGCATTGCTTCAGCACTTACATCCGTGAACAACGGGTATTTATTGTCTGCTATGGGTTGGCATAATCTAGGCCTGGTGGTTTGCAGAAGTAAGCAGGATATTCAGAGGCATGTCCCTGGGGGTGGAAGGGTAGGGATTGCAGAGTGATTTCATTATCCTTGATGGAGTTTGAAGCATACATTAAAATTATTCCGGGCAACTGTTGTCTCCCTTATCCATTCAGAAGTCAGAATGATCCAAGATTTTACTTGGACTCTGCTAAACAAAGCAGGCCATGGATCCACTGACTATGATAAAAGTCTCATTCTGGAAATGTATGCCTTTTTGTCTGGAATGATGATTAAACAGCTCCAAATATAGGTAAACATATGACTTATTGAGATAGAACAAGACCATTCAACATCCAAATCCATCAGAGATTCCAGTCTTAACATGCCTCAATATTAGGGAAAAAAAAAACACAACCTAACCCAGGCATTCACTTAAACAAGACAGATGCCACATAAGCCTCTAAATAAAATATTGCTTCAAATTGTATCTATTCATTCTAAGTAAAACTAGGAGGCGCTCATATCTACTGAGTCCTAAACCCCACTGCAAATCTCTAACACAAGGAGAACTTTACTCCTGTTCCTTGCCTTGGGACATGTGCCACATTTTCCTTCTCAAATATTAGAAATTATTGCACATCAAATGAAAGCTTCAGAGACAAATGTATCCATCTACACAAATTAACAAAGGTTGACATTCTATGATCTTGGCTTCCAATACTTTTAGGGAAATAAAATATAAGTCCAGTCAAATTCTCCCTCATAGTTCTTCCCAATAATATTCCCCCCTTCTCTCTGTGGAGGCATCACTATTCAGAAGTTTATGTGCATCTGTCCTATCTTTTTCTTTGAGTTTTTGTATCTAGGAATTTTGCCTATTTTTTACATCTTACTTAAAAAGTACAAGTGAAAGTGTCATTGTACAGCTTACTTGTTTTCTGTTAACTCTATTCTTGTTGGTACATTTGGGTTTTTTTTAGTTTTATATAATTTTTATTTTTATTTTTTATATTTATGCAACATTATTTTTTTAATTTATTTTTAATTGTATTTTTCCATTACCACTTATCCCCCTTAACTTCCTCTCCTGCTAGATCTGGCTTTAATTTTTCCTGCTGCATATCAGTCCATCCCGTGGGTTTATAGAACAAGAACAGAAAAATCAATTACTTTACTGAGTACATTATTAGTCAAATGAAACTTTCTCCTCACAGTGCTGTTCTTTTTTATTGTTATTGTCTTTACTGAGGTAACATTTTTGTCTCCATATGCCATTTAGCATAGAAAATAACTTATGATTACAGATAGTCTTCATTAGGAACTAGAAGACAGTCATGTCATTCAAATCCCAGATCTAACCGGATTCATCATATTCCTCTCTGGACAAAAGTTTTCTCGACTTTAACTGGAGTGATCACATGTTGGGAAAAAAGCCACAATAGCCTTAATAGTCACATTTCCCATCATTTTCATACATCATCCTCCTGGGCTGGTAGATATAAGACTTCAGAACAAAGCAGAGGTGAAAGAAAATTAATAGCACTTTTAGACAGAATTTTCTGGCTCCATTTAGGGCGAGAAAACAAAGAGTGCTAGGGTTGCTGTTATTTACACTTAACTGCTAACATGAACAGCCAGTCCCAATCATAAACAGGTGGGAAGGCATACAATTCTGAGCTGTGTTCTGAACTGCAGGGTGACAGAAGGAACCCCACCGCCACCCCCTACAAACACAGTGCAGTACCACCTCACTCCCCACCTGCTCACCAGAGATCTGAGTTTATCTTTTCCCAGGAATGTTCAGAGGAGACTTGGTGCAGAATGACATAATGAGACATTGATAGGGTGATAGGGAAAGGCTACGCCATCTCAATAAAATATTCTTTGCTCTGATACCTTTTCTGCACATTTATATACTCTGTTTCTTCTTCAGCCTCATTGGAGCCAAGTTCACTGTCACTCACTTTACCTCCTTTTAGTATTGGTTGTTTATTTCTCAATACACCAAGCCTCATTCCAAGTCATAGGACTTGCATGTGCCATTCTCTCAGCTTGGAAGGCTTTTTTCCCGCTCTTCACTTGGCCAATTCCCACTCATATTTCAAATTTTAACCTGAAAACTCAATACAGGTTAGCAGCCCCAGCTATACAATTTCAAAACACCCTATATTCTTCAGAAGCACTGCAATTTTAGGTAAATTGTTTTAGTGGAATGGTTTAGTGGATGCCTTTCTTCCCTACACAATTCTGAGCTGTTTGTTCTTTCTACTTTGTCCAGTACAAGGCTTGGCGTGTTTGTTTTCTCTACTTTGTTCAGAAACTCAATAGATATTTGTTGAATTAATGAAAGAAACTGCCCTCAAAAATATTGGTCCTATAGTCAATACAATAGAAAGTACACTTAACATAATGTGTGGGAAAAAAAAATTCTACCTACTGAATTTTTTTTTTATGATTCTAGATGCAGCTTCTGTGAAACACAATATACTGAACATTTGCAGTTCTTTACATTTTTTTCTCCTGCTGCTCTTTGGATTCATCATTGGTTGACTCTCAAGATGTATTTCTTTTTACATAAAAGTAAGTTGACATTGTTCTTTTTCAAAGCATTTTCTAAATTAAAATTAAAAAGAGAGAAAAATGAGCTTATGTTTTAAATTCCATCCAGTGTGTTTTGTTCTACAGTATGTATAATCTGTAGACTTTTGTCTTATTTCTTTCTTGCTCTTGTACAAAAATAACATGATTTGTCTTGACAAAATAGTTTGTCTGCCTTTTACTATCTCAATACAGATATGTGAATCCATGTTCATTCAGTTTAGAAAACTTGGTGTGAGTGTGTATAAAACTATTTACATATATGTGTACATCTATATATAAGGTGTGGCAGAAGCAGGTTTACAGTTGTGAGTACATGAAACACAGAGTTTATTCTTGTATTATTATTTATTAGTTATTGTATTGTATTATTTTCCATATGAACAACTCTAAACCTACTTTTGCCCAACCCTGTGTGTGTGTGTGTATATATATATAGAGGGTGGAGGTTGAGAGAAAGTAAAGTAGCTGAGAAAAAGAAAAGGAATTAAAGATGGCTTTGGGGTGAAACAGAGGGGGAGAACTCTCTCCTGTAGGAAGAAATGCAGCACCTGTACTGCCACAAATGACAAAGCTTAGTTACTAGGAAGCACACCTCCAAGAAAATGCAAAGCATATGGAGTTAGAAGAGATGTAATGTGGACAAGGCAGGATCTTGAACATGTGTGGAAGTCACTGAGAAGGATCACAATGCATTGGACTCAAAGACTGTAAAGAAGACGCACAAGGCAGAGGCAGAGAAAAGAAAAAAAGGTGGCCAAAGTAATAACTAAAACAAAACACAATCTGAGATTTACAAGATGCCCAAATAATGTTTCAGGATTGCAAGGAAAGAGGAAAATTAAGGCAGTTGTTACAAAATGAAATTAAGGAAAAGCATCTTATGATTATGGTGGAGGGGAGGAAGGAAGAGCTTTATGTTAAAATAACAAAGCAAAGTCACATAGAATGCACACATCCACATTAGATTACCAGGGTAGAAAGTCAAGATATCTTCAAAATTCAGATGAGGACAATGGTCCTCTTAACTTAAGGATGGGAAGGCAAAGGGTAGGGCAGGAGAAAGAATGGGAGGATTTCCCTACACCAATGCCAAGAGTATACTGGCCTACTTCTTGGATAGGGAAAAATAAATCCAGCCAGGAATCAAATAAAGAAAGCTTAATTAAAAAGCAAAACTTAAAAAATTAACAAAGGGAAAAAAGAGTGAAGCTGTGGAAATCTGAAAAAGTGTTTTGTGCATTTGAGTATTCTACAAAATAAGCTTCAAATCTGTAAAGAATAATAGATTATAGAAAAATGCAATTTGGACCATTTGGGGAAAAACAAAACACTCCCTACCTCTTATTATACAAGGCTAGTCCCTAAGGTATCCACCCATGTAATATGAAAAATGAAGACATTTACTGAAGAAGATAGAAAATACAAGAAACATTGTATATAGGACAATGATGCCCATCAAAGTAGGAACTCTGGGACCTCACACAGTTCTCCCAATTGTCACCAGATGTCCTGTTATAGTTCCCTGAATCTTGTAAGTCTAAAATCTCTTCCCTTTCAAAGGTGATTCTAGTTTTGGGAAAAGTCAGAACTCCCAGGGCACCAAATCTGGGCTGTCATAGGGCTGAGTCACCTGGGTGATTTGGTGTTTAGCCAAATAACTCTGCATGAGACATGATGCATGAGTGGGTGCATTGTCGTGATGAAGCTGCCAATCACCAGGTGCCCATAGCTGCGGCCTTCTGAATCATCAGAATATTTTTCCACGGAGGAATGATCAAGCTTAATGCAAAAATTGATGCAGATTCGTTGCTCTACTTGCTCAGTCATTTTGAATGTCACAGCCACACAGTACACATGCTCACTCAACAGTGTCTACTGCCCCCACTGACTAGCATAGTGAGTCATCATTGTTTGCACCTGCACATTTCAGTCCACTCTCCTTGGCTTCCAGGTTACACTGATGTCACCCAAACTATTCTCATTATCTAAACAATGGTTGGACATTTTCTGGACAAATATATATATACACACACTCACACACACACACACACACACACATATATATAATATTATTAATACTTCCCTTAAGTTTGGGTAAGTAAATTATCTTTATTAGTAAAATAATGCTCCATGGACATTCTGATAGGTAGACTTTTATGGATATCAATAATTATGTTTTCTTATGATTATACTTTGAATATGCCATTCTGACTCAGAGTAGACATACAATAAACACATAGATAGTCTTGTCAAGTTGTGGAAAGAATACATATCCTTGAGATAATCATCAAAAAACAATCTGTGGCATATTTGATGCAAAGACCAAAGGCACTTCAAAGAACTATAAATCCTTACTGACAATGCTTAGACCCACTTGAAATTTAACCATGAGTTGGTTTCTTGAATGTGCATAATCTTCTATATTCTGGTTATTAACACTGATATTTCTTATATATCCATATTGCTTCGTGGTATTCATCTCTATGAGCCGTATTCACATCTGCCTACTCAAGAATCACACATTATATGAAAACCTTCTTTTCTCTTTTACCGATTTTGACCTTTTAAACAATTGAATACAATCAATTTTGTTGCTGTAGTTTTTTTCAAACCAAGGCAAAAATTAAATTTTTCACATCTCTTGGAATCACCAATTTTCCCTCCCTTTTCTCACCCTTTTAAAATGACTCGTCGTCGTCGGCAGCCGTCCGTCTCGAGAGACGATGGCGTCGCTTCTTGAGAGTCTATCTGCACCGCCGAGAATGGCTGTGCAGTCCGACTCGGGAGTCGTCGTCGGCAGCCGTCCGTCTCGAGAGACGATGGCGTAGCTTCCTGAGAGTCTATCTGCACCTCCGAGAATGGCTGTGCAGTCCGATTCGGGAGTGACAATCCCTGCCGCACTTGGTACAGGTGAAGGCAGATGGCCGTTGTTGCTGCTGCTGACGCTGCTTCCGCCTCGATCTTTTCTGGACCGCCTCCTCGTTGCGCGCAGCCTCCGCGCGTGACGTACCTTGCCTGACCGCGAGCCTCCAGGCTAGGCGGTCGTCTGCTTGAACTTCCCATGTGTTGAGATTGATGGAGCATTGTGTCATGTCCTTTTTGCAGATGTCTTTGAACCGCAGTTTTGGGCGCCCTGTCATCCTCTTGCCTTCTGCTAGCTCGCCGTAGAGGAGGTCTTTGGGGATACGGCCTGCATCCATTCTTTTGACATGGCCGAGCCACCTGAGGCATCTCTCGCTAAGAACTGCATGCAAACTGCTCATATTGGCTCGCTTTTAAAATGACTATTACTGTTATAAAGACACGGTTTAATTTATATGAATAAATATGCAGATATTTGGCATAATGATTAGACAAATCTTATGTCCAGCTGAGCTAAATGCTCTTCTAAATTCATGCACTATTTTTGTATTATGAATACCTCATCTAAAAAAAAAAATTAATGTTAATTTTCCAGGACTCTGGAAGCAAATAGAATGCCTAGGAAACAAAAGGAAAGGAACAAAAGTAAATAATCCAATGTACTCTTCTTTTAAAACTCAAAATTGTCAAAATCACAGCAGCCTTGTTTTGAACTGAATTTCATATGTTATAAATTTTTCAGATGGAATTAAATTTACCAAAATATTTCTATCTGCCTTAAATGACTCAGCCACTTGTTCTCAATAGAAAATAAACCACTACAGGTATTAGTTAATGGCTTCCTCGTTCCTTGTGGCATGGAATATTTAACACCCAAAATATTTTCTTCTTTATAAATAACTAAATGTAATAGCTCAGAGAATTCTGTTATTTTTTAACCTGCTACTGTACAGATAGGGACTGAGTTTGTATTTTCCTATAAACAAGTAAAGAAAATAGTAGGTTTATTGTTGACGGATCCTGAATCTGAATAAGGTTAAATACTCATCACATCTTTAAAAAAAAGACACTAGGAAATACTTCTTGTCTACTGACTATTTTAACCTTGAAATTTACTGCAAAATATATAAAATTGATTATATTTCCTCAAACTTTATGCTCATTTATCTGTGTGAGATCATTAAAGATTTTTTTTCCTTTTTAGTTACAAAATCATGCTATGCTTCTGTGACACAATGAAAAAAAATCTAGTAATATTAAACTTAATTTCTGGGTTCCCAAATTTGGCACGCTTTAGAGAATGAACCATATCTAGTTTATTAATAACATGCCAAAGTCCTTGACAAGGTAGGACATTAAAAAGGGTGATTCTGGGGGAAAATATGATGATAAAAATTTTGCATAACATTAAAAAAAGATATAAAAATAATTCTTGAAAGCAAAAATAGAAGAAAAGATAAGCTCTCCAAAATAGGAAAAGAAGAAAAGAGAAAGAAAAAAAAATGCATTTCTTGTATAAAAGAAAGGAAAGGAATTCCATTTATGGTCATGAAGTAGTTACAGAAAATGGATTTACCCTCCAGCCTTAAATGACTAGAAAACTGGACAAAATATATTAACCAACTGTTCTCAGACATTGGACAATGGGCATAAGTGACTATGATACCTGAGAGAAGGGAAATGAAATGAGTTCTACAATTGACTCAGATTATCGTGTGGCCTGAAGGCAGTTTCCAGGCTGTCAGACAGAGATATGAAACCCAAACAGAACCCAGCACTGCGTGGAGAAGACAGAGATGGTTGATCATGGAAGTTGAAGCAACTGGAAATAAAGAACTGGAGAAGGAAAATCTTCCTAGAGAACTCAGTATTCACAGAGGGGCCTCCACAAGTCTTCAGCTCAGCTAAGTACTGATCTGTATATATATATATATATATATATATGATGGAACCAGTTGAGGCTAAGAGAAGAACCACTGGAAAGAAGTAAGCAGAACAATTTCCAGAGTTCACTGTGTGAATAATTTGTGCTCCTCCAAAGTCAGAGGGCAAAGGCTTCCTATTATAGGGACATCAGGTAGAGTCCTCAGAAGCTCAATTAGTCTTGGACTAAAATGTAGTCTGTACCCATTCCAAAGAACTTAAAAGCAAGTCCCAAAAGGATCACACTGAACTCAAAAAAATCAAATACTAGTGAAAAGGAAAAAAAAAATCCAACATTTAGCGACGTAAAATTCACAATGTCTAGCATCCAATGAAAAAGTTGGGAGGCAGGCATAAAAACAGGATACTGTGACCCTCACCAGGAAAACACGAGTCCATTGACCCACAGCCAGAAATGGCCGATAAAATGGAATTATTAGAAGAGGATGTTAAAACTGGTATTATAAGTGTGCTCTGCATGTTTTAGAAGATAGAGAAAAAAACATAAGAATGATGAGAAAAGTAGAAAAGGATTTTTAAAGACCCACTTGTAACATCTAGAGATAAAATATAAAATCTAAAAAATGAAAAAAAGCTGTGATATTTACACATTATATACTGCAAAAGAGAAAAGTCCATGAACTTGAAGACGCAGCACTAGAAATTATCTTAAATTAAGCAAAGAGAAAATATACTAAAAGAGCCTCAGTGACTTAAGGGACAATATTAAGTATTCCAACATACATGCAATTTCTTTTCATTGCCTAATTGCTCCGGGTAGGACTTGTAGCACTATGTTGAATAAAAGTGGTTGAAGTGAGCTTCCTTGCCTTGTTTTTGATGTTAATGGGAAAGCTCTCAGTGTTTCACTATTGGGCATAATGTCACTTGTGGGCTTGTCATACAACTCATTTGTGTAAGGTGAACTGTCCTCAAGTCCCAGGGATAAAAGTGTATGACCCCTTAAAAAACTACTTTTAAAATTAGCCTATCTTATATAGAATAAAATTGTTAATAAAATAGTTCTCTAAATTTAGCTTGCCTTTAATTGAAAATCACTTGTATATCTTTAATTAAAATATTTTAAAAGTAGGGCACACACACACAAACTAGCTTTTGAAGTGTTTAGAAAATTGTAAATATTGAAAATCAAGCTTGCTTCCAAACAGAAAGGTATTAAAATTTACTTCAAAGCAAAAGATGAATGTTAAGAATGATAAGTTTGTAGATAGTATAGAAATTTAATTTTTAAATTCTATAATTAAGCTTTGGAATATCTTAAGTTATAGGAAAATATTTGTATAGAGATTCTATTTTAGTTAAAAACGTTTATATTCTGAATCAGCATGGAATTAAAATGGATAATTCTATATTTTACTTATAAATATTGACTTTAAAAATAATTTTCAAGCATAACACTTGGAATAGAATTTAAAATGACAGCATCTATGAAATATTTGTGTTGATAATTTTCACATTTCAAATAAAACAATAGCTTAATAAGAATATTCTCCATTTCTTTCCACTTAGTAGGATTTTATATTATTTACCAGGTATATTAACACCTACAGAGGAAACACTTCCTCAACTGAAAAAAACATTGTGACAAACCCATAAAGATATCAATATTAAATGTACCAAAGACAAAATGCAATTGGGAAGATGACTGCAGTTAATTTTAATACTGAGATCATTAATAAATTAATCTTTTTATTTTGCTTTAATGTATATCAGTGTTACTTTAATTTTTATAAAGAATTCTTATAAAATAATTTTAAATAAGCATTTTATGTCTACTAATACAATCAAACCAATTTGTTAGTCAATAAATATTCATATATATAGATAAAATAAAGGGGATACTAACTATTAATATGTATTATAAACTAATATTCAAATATGTATGTAAAATTATAAGTATTTCTAATGTCCCCTTTATTTTGAGAAGCCTCCTAGTTTGGACGATAAATTATATGACTACTCTAAAAAAAAAAAAAAAAGAGAGACCATATCTAATAATTATTCAAAACTAAGCAGTCTGCTTTCACTGCAGCTCAAAAAAGTAGGTGTAATTCTCATACACTGATAAACCTTGAGAATTCAAATCTACTCTTGAGTCAGTAAACACAATTGCAAAAATGAATGGCTCCATGGCAGATCCCGAGCCCTACAGAAAGGTGACAGAGGACTTTGTTTCTTTAAGTAACGACACGACACAGAAGGGAACGTGTTCAAGGGCGCAGTGGCAGGTATCGGCTATGGTCAAGCTGGTAGGTGGGACTCTCACCACTCTCCTGCTCTTCCCCTAATGACTCACCCATCTGCTTCTTACCCATGGGCTTCCAAACAGCACCGCAAGTGTTCTAGAAACTCAATTATGCTAGCGGCATCAAATGGCAGGAACTAGGTATTCTTTGAAGTAGGCTGAACGTTTTCAGCAGTGGTCAGCCCCATGCAATTTAGAAAGGGCTTTCATTTTTCTCCTGTACACAGTACCAAATGAGGGGCCATGTCACTTAAATTATATTCATTACAAACTTCCTCATTTAAAACTTCACAAAGTCAGATCGCCTGTGGAGCAGAGGAACTGTAATGAGGTAGCTTCTGCCAAAGTTAGGGCAATAATGATTTCAAGGTCATGGACTGGCAGAATGCTGAAGGAGAAATGACTGGCAAATATCAGAGATACAGAAAAAGAAAGTGTGTTCCAAGGATTTGTTGAAATTGTGCCACTGCTAGGAGTTGCTTAAGTAGGTGTGAGGGAGCAAAATTAGCAGGGTTGTGAATAACTGCTGCTTTGTAAATGAGTCTCATGGCTAAAGAAGCCAGAATAATTTTGCAGCTAATCTGAAATGGGAATAGACAGCAAGAAACTGGGAAAGAGGGTGCAGGTAGAGAAAGAGAAAAAATATTTGTCTGTCTTTGTGACTTCTTCAGTCAGAGTCACTAAAGAAATATCTGCACCTCACTGAGAATATACTGATGGCTTTTTATCTTGAATCCACAGCCCCCGAAGGAGGATGCGTTAACAATGACATATAACCATTCTTATGTTTTCACATATTTCTGAGTGCCTAGTATGAGCCAAATGCTGTTTGAGGTGTTGGGGATTCCATAGAGAGGGAAGCACACAAAGCCCAACTGTTTTAGGGTTCATGTTATCGTAGACGGTAGGCAAATAATTGATGCTGTTTTTAAGGGATGTTTGGGAAAGATAACTTGAGCAAGAAACCATAGTGAGGTAAAGTAACTAGCCATATGAATGACTGGGAAACGAGGGTTTCAGGGCAAAGAAAGCAGCCACTGGGAAAGCCCTGTGTCCGCGGTGTGCAAGGCAGAAAGGAATGCGGTTTGCCCTGGAGTAGACCGAAGGCACGTAATAGGGGTAAGAAATAGGGGAAAGATTCACCAAGTACCAGACCATCAGAAACACAAAAATCTAGTATCTGTTAAGCTAGTATTTCAGAGTATAGAAGCCAATATAGGAAAGAATTGCTAAAGCTTTTGTTGCAGGGGCAAAAGCAGTATTTCCAATATTCCACACATTTTCAATGTATTCAGAGGGCACCTCTGACTTTCCTGACTGTCTGCTCTGCAGCGGTCCTTGAAACAGAGCTGCCTTCCCAGCATTCTCAGAAGTTGGCCAGGGCTTGCTTCCACATAGCATTTTAGCGTCTGCTTTGCTAGCTCATGGTGGGCCACCAGCTGTGGGTTCCTCTCTCTTTGAAGAACCCCTTTGGATCCTGCATTTTAATTTTATCAACACGACAAGGGCAGGTGGTTTCATCCTGCCCACAGTACGCTAACCTAAAGCACTGAAACTTTCCACACTTGTCTTCCCTACAAACACACACACACCCACAGATACCACCAGGTCGCTCCAACAAAATGATGGCTGCACCTGGTTACCTGAAAGATTCAAATAATGAATCTTGATGGCAATATTACAGACAGAACCCTAAGGACATAAATGCTTAATTAACCTTTCCTGATGACCCATAACAACAGCTGAAAAGTTCAGTGAAATAAAACATCACCTGGACAAGCTTATGATGTATTCATTTTCTTTTGGATGTTGATCATTGAAAGTTGTTCTTCTTATTTCTATTACTTATTTCTACAATATTCTTATTTCTATTTTAGTTATGTCAACCTACTCCTCAGGACAACAATAGCATATTAAAGGTGTGTGTGTGTGTGTGTGTGTGTGTGTGTGTGTGTGTGTGTGTGTTGGGAGGTAGTGTGTGTGTAAGATTAATGAAAAAGAACCTTACTTTTCATCTCTGGCCACCTTTTTTCTCCTCTCAAAATATTTTCTGCTTACAGAGCTCTGCAGAAAACCTGTCATTGGAAAGGGAACACTCAAATGTCCTGCACCTGAAACAGATATAATATTTTTATCCGATGTTTAAATCCCCTCTGTGTCAAAAAGAAGTAGATAGCAATCCTCTAGAAGCAATAAATACAAAATGTTGCAGCAGTTAAAATTGAGCAACCAGATATGACTTAGGAATCTTTCTTTCCCAGCAGAGAAAAATATGGATAAGCTGACAAGTTCACATTGGAAACCATGGATTGATTTCCAACAGCGCAGGTCTCGAGTCTTTGCAGAGGCTGTTAGAGTTCAGCATCCTCTTCTTTACAAGTTATTAATAAATGCATCAAAGGGCACTGCTTCCTAGCTCAACCCCAGGGCATCTTCCCATTAACCTTCCTTCATTTCAAAGACAGCACACTCCTTTCTGGGAGCTTAACCAGTTTTTATCTATGACAAGATGCTGCTTTTTCACTTATCCTTATTTATTTCCATAATAACTCACTTATGGAAGCCCTTATCAGGACTCAAACAAAACAATAAGAAAAAAACTATGTTAAAAAATTACCCACAATTTCATTAACAATTTTTTCCCCTAGAAAATTCCCACAGGTTAGAAAAATCACATGCTCAGGAACTACCCTGTGGTTCAGATAGTGTTTATTTTGAAGATTACAGATTTGAATTTTTAAATATCATGCAAATATTTCTTCATTAAATTTGCTCATCATTTTTTAAAAGTTTAAATAAAAAGGCTTGGTCTTCAGTGCCTGAAATTTCTTTTAGTAAGAAATAAATAAATGAATAACTCCCAAGTATTCCTCTATCAACATAATTTCTTTGCTAGTTTACAGCTTGGTTGTCCAGGAAGAAAAAAAAATACCACTGAGTTATATTGAGTTGATATGACTGTCTTAAGTATTTTTAGGTTTCTTCTTGTAAACTGTATTTCTTATGAAGTATCACCTGAATCATTTCTATTTTAGATTTCTCTGTTAAAATAAATGTCCCTATTTGAAAAGAACTTAGATTATCAACGTCTGTTAAACAAAAGAACAAAGCAAAGAATCCCACTGGTGTTGCTAACCTGTCCCCTATTTACCCATCTCCCTTAAACAATAACCTTTTTATAAATAACAATCCTTTTTTTGTTCCTTTTCTTTTTTGGTTTAAGTAATTTTCTTCAAGTTCACCAACTAACTTTGGTTTGCTTCTGATGGTGGGTATGTATAATAAGTTGTACTTTGAAGTTTGTCAATAGAGAACAATGGTATAAGCAAGGGAATTAGTATAATCAACACATTTATATCTCAGAGTAAAATATGGTTAAGATAATGTTAATTACGCCTTCGGGTGTAATTCTTTAAAAAAAAAACTGTTTTAGGTTGTAAAACCTTGATATAAAAAAAAATCTGTAATCCTCTCTAAGTGCTTAATCATTCCTAAGTGACTTTTGAACACATTGTCACCTGAAAGATCAGATTAAAATGGCATCAACAGAGTCTACTAAAACTTAGAAAAAGTTTCTGAATGTGAAAGGTCAACTGGTGGGACTGCCCCTTTATGCATATCAACCAATAGAAACTGAGCAGGCAATGTGCCTGCAAGATTCTCCCAAGGGTAAGTATTTTATCTAAAATAAAATTATTTCTGAAGAAAGTTGGAGCTATTACCAGGCCCAGCTTTTGATAGAACAACTATTTCTTAGATACAGGAGCTGCACTGAAATTCACGGTGTGTATATAGGAAATAAAAACACCATATATAAAATTTAGAAAAACACTGAAAATATAAAATTGCAGATATTAACATGAGCTGTCAGGAAACGCAAAAAAAATTACAGAGAATATTAATAATATGAAAGATCTTTAGAATCTAAAACACAACCGGCACAATTAACCAGTACTTTTCAGAAGTTTATTGTCCAGAATAACCAACTAACACTTGGAGGAGTTTGAATTAGAAATTTAGGTGGTAGTAAAGCTTTTCATTTAGAATTAGATCAATGCATGTTCAATCTCCTATACCATATAAAACTATGATACTAGACAACCAGGTTCAATGACACTTAATTTTAAACCTCATCATCCTCTTCTCTCTTTCCCTGTTTCTATTTTTTACTTGATCACACCCTTCTTGAAAATCTCTTCTCCCAAAATATTTATTACACGCTATATTTCTAGTTCTAACCCTGTCACTTTGATCAGTTTTGATTGCATCTCAATCTGAATTTTTTAATACTATCTTCAAACTCAGTATTCCTAAAACTGAACCTCTTTTTCTCCACAGCCTGCTCCTACTTCTGTGTTCTCTCTTTCTACTGGTAGAGATGTTGTGTCTTTTGGTCATCAAGATTCAAGCTTTGGCCTTATATTTAACTGGCCTCTGTCACAGTTTTCTGCATCTTTAATCAATTGTCAAATCATTTCAATTCCATCTCTACAATATCTTATGAACTCATTTTCTTCTACTATGTCCCCTAATTCCTTTTCTTCTGCATTCCCTAAAATATTAGAATAGCTTTTCTGCTAAGCATCCTCCTGTCTCTCCTCGTTTTTGTCCATTTTACACACTGGAGCATTGTTAATCATTCTACATCTCTTAATGGACTTCTCCTTTTCTTAAGGACAAAATCTTAGCTTTGCTCAATGTCTCTCTTCCTCTGATGGAGGCTTCATCCTTGAAAACATTATTGGAACATGGTAGGAGAAAGAAAACAAGACCCAGATGGACTGTGCATTGTATAAAAGGAAATCTTATGGCCTTACCTAATATCAAGGGAGTAGGGATGCGCAATCCAGCCTACAAGGAGGATCAGACTATTTGGTGGACAGTACTGATGACAACCACGGAGTCTCTACTATCACACTTTGACAACCAGAAATTGTCTCAGGAGCCACTACGGGAGAACCGCAGTTAAACTTGGTGTAGGCCTTTGTCATTATGGCTGAGGATATTGCTCCTAATGCAAACAGAATTATCTTTTGCTGTTCTGCTGACATGTCTTTATTATAACAAATTGGCAATGGCCTTATAAACAAGGGAACTTATAATAGATATGTGTATTAAAGAATAGCATTATCAACTAGCTAAGTGTTTAATAGTTCATCATTATAGAAGGCTTAGTGTATGCAAGATGCAAGACTTTGCATATGTTCACTTATTTAATGCCCAAAGAGACCCTGAAACAAGTATTATTATTATCATCATTATTTTACAAAGGAGTTAACGAACTCCCCCAGGCTCACACAGCAAGTGTGTGGTAGAGTAGGAATCAAAACCAGGAAGTGGGACTCCAAAGCCAGCCCTTTTAACTATGGTAATGCATTGTTTCAGTGAAAATGATTTGGCAAGTATTTTTAATGACTTATTAAGTTAATTATATGGTCTGCTTCTAAGACATTTTTTTAAATTATATACAAAAACGTTGAAATAAAAAGTTCACCACTCCTCTTCAAATGTAGAAATACTAAGTTCTAAATAAGCTTATCCCAGAAGTCTAATCACTGAATTCTTTGAGGCCACAATTCATAGCTAACACGTGTGGCGTGAGCACCAGTTCTCGTCAAATGCACATAGCACTTATGGTATTCCTTGAGGTCCTTTTAAGAGTTTTGGGAAACTACTGGCTAACAATTACCTTTATATCTTATTCAAGTGAAAACTTCTTTCCCCAAGCAAATGACATAAATATTTAGAATCTGACTCCTTAGCCAAATAGTTAAGCAGATTCAAAATTATTTTTTGGAAAAAAGAAAATCTGCCCACTGACACCCTGGAACCCCTTCCTCCCAATGGGAGTAGAATGGCCTTCTGTCAAGATCAGAGCATGAGCCAGGTTTCTGAATTTTCCAATGAGAATGCCAGACTTTCTGCCTGCATGCCATGCATATAAAGCATATGGATGGCACCTTAATGGACAATGCAGACTAACTGCACTGCAGTACTCCTGAGAGGACCAAGCCAAGGACCTAGTACAGCCCAGCATTTGCAAAGAGTTCATTTGACACGTCCTAAAGGACATTATAGATATTCATTCCTCTCGGTTCTTCATGTTCCATCACTCCATTAGATAGGCTCACAACTAATAACTTTTGTTGCCTTTATTATCTTGAATTTTTACCAAAAAACATTTCTAAAGACTTTGCTGAGTTAAAGTCTAGGTTTGCAAACTTAGTTTTTATAGAAACCTCATAGAAGATAGTCACTAAATCTAGCTTCTGTTAATTGGTTGGCAAAGACTTCATGTTGCATATGAATACTTGTACAGAGATCTAGAGGAAGTGTTACTGCCAGAAAAAAAAATTAACTTTTCTATTCATGATCTCAGGCCATAACAGAAATTATCAAATTAAAAAAGCATTCATTTATTATCACTCAGTGACTGTATTTCATGATTCTGGCTATAGCTTAGCTGCGTCCTCTACCTCACAGTCTCCTATGAAGCTGTAATCAAGGTAGTGGAGGGTTAAGGTCTCATGTGAAGGTACAACAAGGTCAGGATTACCTTCAAAATTTGTTTATGTGGCTGTCCTGCTGGATTCAGTTCCTAAAGACTATTACACTGAGGGTCTCACGTCCTTGCTGGATATTGTATGGAAGCTGTCCTGAGGTCCTTGTGATGTGACTCTCTCCAATACAATAGTTTATGTCATCAAAACTAGCAAGGGAGAGAGCCAACTAGCCAGCAAGACTGAAGTCATAATTTGATGTAGCCTAAGTTTGGAAGTGATAGCTCATTACTTTGTTGTATTCTGTTGGTTAGAAGCAAGTTGCTAGTCCAGGCCAAACTCAAGCAGAGGCCATCTGAGAGTCTGCCTGCCAAACCTTGCTAGATAAATTTTGATACATCTGATCATCATGTTTTCCTTTAAATTTTGATAAATAAACATTTAGGGCTAAGTTACAATAATTAGTTCATCCCAGTTGTATAATGCTTATTTTTTTCTCTTGCCATTACACATTTTCAATCTTCCTTTAAATTTTTAATTTCAGTTTGCTTTACCTGTTTTTAATACTTCACTGTTACTGGGAGGCAGAAAGATATTTTGGAGTGAGATGTAGTGTATACTAAGAAATTAATAAGAGGTGGCTGCCTGATGTCTTAGTCTGTTTGAGCAACAGACTGGGAAGCTCATAAACAGCACAATTTTATTTCTAGTTTTTCTGGAGGCTGGCAGTCTGAGATCAGGGTGCCAGCGTGGTCAAGCAAAGGCCCTCTTCCAGGTTTCTGACTTTTCACTGCATCCTCACATGGTGAGGTCTGTCAGGTCTTTTATAAAAACACTAAGCCTATTCATGAGAGCTCCACCTTTATGGCCTGATCACCTTACAAAGACCCCACCTTCTAACACCATCAACATTGGGATTTAGAATTCTAACATGTGAATTTGTATGGGGTACACAGACATTCATACCACCATAGCACCTTGCTGCTTAGATCTAGGTGCTAATACCTCGATTCAGTAATACATTCAATAAGATAAGCACAAACAATATATTTTTTTAATGTACCCATTTCTTACTCTCTAATCAGTTAGCAATGACCAAACAATCACTCAAGCTGAGTGTAAAAAAAATGGTGGATTTTGAGTTAAGAATATCATGTTAAGAAATATGTTGGTAATAACATTTAGGAGAAAAGAATAACCTATTCAATAATGTGTAATCATGGTTGCAATACAGATCTTTCCCTGATGTTATGGCACAGGTTTTAAAATCAAATGTGAATTTAATTTAATAATTTTGCCATTTCACTGTGACTTTATTTACCTTTTAACTGTATTTGTTAAATAATTTAGCACTTAAATCATTATGCTTTATATTCTATGCTAAAATTTATGCATTAGTGAAGAACTCCATTTTAGTAATCAAGACACCTAATTTAAAGCTTGCCTCACTTCCAATGCTGGGTAAAAATTAGAAATAATTGTAATGATAAAATCAGGAAGGTTTGAAATATTTGAAGGGTCATTTGTCTTGCCAGAGCAACATCCAGAATTAGAAAAAAGGAAATGAATTACAGGTTAGTAATTAGGCTTTTCTAATCCCTTTCATTTGGCTTTAGTGAAGCTATAACCTGGTGAATTGAAAATATGTCGTCTTTCAGTACAACAAATATTTCCTGGCATTTCTCTGGCTTGAACTAAACTTTGTTTCCATGGATGACAGTTACACAGCTTCCAAATGTTCAGCATCACAGCAACAAGACCAAAAAAAAAAAAAAAAAATCCATTCCTTTAGCTGCTGGCCTTTTAACATGGAACATAAAGGGAAACCAACGAATCCAACATTGGTGCATGATTGCTCTCCCCAGGAGCCTGAGAGAGCCTGACTAATCTCTGCAGTGCTAAGAAACTTCCTTTCAAGACAATGCTACTGGCAGGTTCACGCAGGAAGGAAAACGAGGTTCAAATGGAACTAATGCTCTCATGTCTCTTATTTAAATGGCTACAGCTTCACCTGGGAGTAGCTAGGCTTTGAGTTTATCTTTTGGTTAACTGCCAGACATCTGCATGAAATATGCAATAAGATCACCAATGGTCATTTCAATAGAATGTGAAGACTTCCTGGGCTGACATGGATTTGGTCATAAGCTTATTCTAACATATCTCACAAAATAAATTGATTGTGCTAGAACAGAGTAATATGCATGGAATTAATGAGCTTCTTGAGGGCAGAGACTAAGTCTTTTCCTTCGTTTTTCTATCTCTGATATTCAGCATAATGTCTGGCTCTTGTAGGTAATTTTTAGAAAAGATTTTAGAATCAAGTAAATGTTTTTGCCTCTACAAATTATATAATGCCTTCCATTTATTACTATATTATTCTTCATATGTAAGGAATTGGTAATGAATGATCCACAAAATGTCCAGAGAAACTTAATGAAAGCAGAGTTAAATTATGGAATGTTGAATGCTTCAGAGAATGAGAAGACATCGATAAACACCCTGCTGAGTCTACTGTATGCTGGAAATATGATACTCTGTAGAATTCTGTATAGAAGACTATAGAACAATTTTGCCACCTAAATTAACCACTATAGTTCACATACACATCAGATTAATTTATACTCAATCGTGAAAATCTCCTTCCAGTGATACATTGTAAACAATTTTATTAATTTGAATATATTTATAATATTGTGTGTGTGGACACATTCTGGGTGTGTGAGTGTGTGTGTGTAAGATGCCTTAAGAAAATTTTTAAACCAAGCCTGTATTTAATTACAGGAAAAATACACAGATCAGAGCCATCTTTTCCCATACAAAATGATATTAGTTTCAATCTTAAAAAACAGTGCTAACCAGACATCTATGCATGTCTAATAATCTGTTTAGTATTGTAGTCAGCTTGGAATTCCAAGTGATCGAGTTATTTGGGGGTTCTATGAATTCATTAATTTACATGACAGACAATAATGGGTAGCTCAGCCTGGTCTTTGGCAAGTGCAAAAGACAAGCTGATTAATTTTAAAAACAGGTGAACTATCTAGTGAACTGAATTAACATTATCAGCAAACTGCTACTGGTGCATGGAATGAACCTTTGACACCTCAGAAAGCAGATAAGAATTCTTGATATATTTAACAACCAGAAATATTTTTTAAAAGCTTGGTTCTCAGTTACTGAATCAGAAGTTTCTGATTAGTCAGCATTCCAATTTAACTTCTGATTGGACATATTGGCCTCTTTTCCCCTGAGAGGCCCAAACTAGATATTTCTAACTGAATTTCTAACTGATTATATAGTTGTTCAATTCAACTTCCATTTTCCAAAGCTTTTTAAAGCTCAGCTAATCATTGTAGAAATCTAAGTTAAACCTCTGTATAACAAATGAAAAGACAAGCCACAGTCTCTGAGAAGATACTTAAAATATATATTGCAGATAAATCATAGAAACCAGAATATATGTAATATTATCACAAACAATAAAGACCAAGGCAGTATAGGTAATCACAAACATATCTGAAGAAAAATAAATAACCGATAAACTTGACGAGAAACTTAGTCATTCAGGAAATGCGAATTAAAGGTGAAATATCTTTTGTAGCTATTGAATTGAGGGAAATAATTGATTAATTGGTCTGACAACTCTTGTGGGAAGTGGTACAACCCTTTGGAAAACATTTGGGCAATATTCAGTAAAATTGAGATATGCATGCTTGCAGACCAACAGCACTACTGCTAGATTTCTATCCTATAGAACTTGCTGCCCATGTTCACAAGTGACATGTCCTTACATGTTGACTGTAGCATGGTTAGTAATAAGAAAAAAATTTTTAAACCTTGCCTCTCAGATAAGTAGGAAAGCCCTGAGTATGTGTGTGTGTGTTATATTATGGTTAAAATAACAAACCAAATCTACATGTTAAAATATGGAAAGCTAAAAGAACATAGTGTTGAGTGTAGAAGGCAAATGGCAAGTAGACATCTTTGAGAATGACTAAATACTTGCTGGGTTCAGCAATTATCCATGGCTTATGATACATCAGCGAATAAACCAGTGAACACCAGGTGAAACCTATCTCCCTAACAAATCTTACATTTTCTAGCAGAAATGGTAACAATTTTCACTCTCTAACATACAATAATATTCACTTTTAAAGCAATCACATACAAATTTTAGTTTTAATTCATCTTGTATTCCATAAAGTCCTACCCAGTCCCTTGTCCAAAGAGAAAAGTGTGTGGAACATCACTCTTGAGTACATGGTTGACAAAATAGTTCTGCAATGTCAAAATTTACTAGCTAGATTAGTCAGATTAATATCAATATTTGCAATTTTAGGTTTTGGATTTACAGACTTCAGATATTTCTTATCCATACAATGTTCTGCTTGAAAGCTAGAGTCTGTGCTGTCACATCATTTTTAGAGTACAAGGGTCATTATTGTTCTACCCAAATTCAGCCCAATAGCTTTCTCTCAATATCATCACTCAGGCAGCAGGTATTTCTAACATTCTTTAACTTCAGTGAAGTATTATTACCAAAGTTGTATCATACAACTTTCCTATCATATACAATGCGATATCATTAATGTAAAATTTTAAGGCAGAAAAAGCATGTACTGATTATAAATGTCGACATATGTATTGCGTTCAAAAACATGCATGGGAAAGACACACACCGAATTTGGTAAAGGATTTCTCCTGCAAAAGAGGGAAAAGAAAAAGGTTGATGGACCCTAGTAGCATCAAAAATAGTTTATTTTTATGTAAAATAAAAAGTACTTGAAGCAAATAGAGTAAAATGCTAGCATTTTTTAAAATCTGGATGCTAAATATATGGGTACCTGTTATAATATTTTCTGAATTTTTCTGCATATTTTAAATATATATCTTAAAGTTGAAATAAATACATTTATTTTTATAATGTTTTACTTGAAGACATAAATAATTACCATTATTTGCAATTTGTCACACTAAAAACATACATCTGGAATGTTTTGTAAACAGAGTGCTATGGCATCAAACACATATCTTATTTTAAAAAATAAATATATTACACTAAAGAAAAATTAAAATTTCTAAGGATCTGACTATATATGAAAACCACTTGATAATAACTACATAAGATACTTATTTCTCTATTTTATTCAGATGATCTGACTGGATCAAACAAAGTCCCCTGTTAGTAGACTTTGGAATTAATCATTACTGGGGAGTCTCTGGTGGTAATAATTTCCCATTTCTGATTCATTTAATTTCACAGTATCAGTAGTTCTAGCCTGTGACAGCTTTATCATGGATAACAAGCAGGTACAAAAATGAACAAAAACATATTAACATTACCATCACCTGTGGTTCCACCTGTCACTAGCCAGATCACTGCCCAGGAACATTAGGTCAAGTTTTTTGACCTTACACACAATCCAATTAAACAAGTCAAACACTGAACTGATAAGGAAGACTGCAGCATTTAAGACAGACCACAGTATTTGGGGATGAGTAATATTTTTACTAAGAAGTGGCCCATCCCTTCTTTCTACACACATATGTTCGCATGACCAAAGCAGAAAATGGCCCATACTTGGTCTTTTTTTTTTTTTTTTTTTTTTTTTTTTTCTGTATCTTCTAGCTGTTCAATTCTGTTTTTATTTTTTTTTCAGATTTAATGTGTTTTATTGATTAAAATATTACATTTGTGCCAATTTCCCTTCCCTCTGCTCCCCTCCACCCGGTGGCCCCCCTCCCTCCAGTTGTCCCCCCCTTTTAGATTATGTCCATTAGTTGTGCATACAGTTCCTCCCAACCTCTCTCCGTCTATTCCATTCCCTCCTACCTTGATCCCCAATTCCTATATCATCTCCCTCCCTTTCCCCATTCCCCCTCCCTGTTGACCTCCCCCCAATATGCTTCCCGTACCCACAGTTCCTCTTCCACTCTCGTTGCCTATTTAGTTTGCCTTTGTTTCATCTCCCTAGCTTCTGTTTTTTTAAACCAGTCCCTTTAACATCTCATATAACAGTGGTTTGGATCTAATGAACTCTTTCAGTTTTATTTTGTCCTGGAAACACTTTCTCTGTCCTTCTATTCTGAATGACAATTTCGCTGGATAGAGTATTCGTGGTTGTAGGTTTTGGATTTTCATTACTTTGAATATTTCTTGCCAGTCTCTTCTTGCCTGTAGGGTTTCCCTTGAGAAGTCAGCTGATAGTCTAATTGGGACCCCTTTGTACATAATTCTTTTCTTCTCTCTTGCTGCTTTTAAGATTCTCTCTTTATCTTTAATTTTTGAAATTTTGATTATAATGTGTCTTGGAGTGGTTCTCCCTGGGTCCAGTCTCTTGGGAACTCTCCTTGCTTCCTGGACCTGCAAGTCTATTCCCTTCCCCAAGTCTGGGAAGTTCTCCTTTATTATATTTTCACTCAATTTTTCAAGTTCTAGTTCATCTTCCTCATTCTCTGGCAAACCAATGATTCTTATGTTGGGCCTTTTATAGCTGTCCCAGAGGTTTCTGATCCTCTCATTGTTGCTTCCCATTTCCTCTCGCTGCATTGGTTGACTGCTTGTTCCTTCTCCATATTCCAGTTTGTTGAAATGAACTCTGGATTTTTTTTTCTCACCATCTATCTCGTATGCGGTTTTGTTCCTTTCGTTATGAAAGTTTTTCGCTTCTTTCTTATCTTTTTCCTGCTCTTTTGTGAATTCTGTAAGCCACCTGATAACAATGGCCCAGAACTGAGCCTCTGACAGGTTTCTTATCTGTTCATCTGTCAGGTTCTCTATCTGCTGCCTGGTGAGTTGTGTCACCGGGATTTCTATAGTTGTCTGCCACATTTTGACAGATGCGTTTTGTTTTCTTGGGCTGGCTGTCGGGGGCAGTGCCTGTGTACGCGTCACAAATCAGCGACCGGCGCCTGTCTGCGACCTATTTCGCAGCCCTGTGGTCCTTTCTTTCTTCGGGGGCGGGGGTCCAAGATGGATTCACACAGTTATTCAGCTAGGAGACCGGGATCCGTCCTCCCGCCCCCCTGGGCCTCACTGTTCAAGGCGATGCGGTGGCTGCTTTCCCCAGCGCTGGGGTCGTGCACTGCCAGGGGCTTGCGTAGCCGGGATTCCTCGCTGCCCGCCGCTCCGGGTGCAACCGCAAACAGCACTGCCCTCTTTAACTCTTACCTGCCCAAATGGCACCGCTGGTTTATAACTTCATATGTTGGACTTCCGTGTAGTTTTATTTTCTGGAATTTCTAGTTATCCTTTGTTTTGAAGTAGTTGTATTCCTCTCTAGTTGTAGAGGGAGACCTAGCGTGTCCGTCTAAGCCTCCATCTTGGCCAGAAGTCTCCATACTTGGTCTTAAGAGGTCACATGAGATGCTCTTTTGGCAATATTGCCTACTTCTAATTCTCACTTACAGGTAAAAGGAAATTATTTCAGTTTCTACCATCCTCCCATTTTTATTGATAATATAATAACTATCATTTATTGCATACTTACTATGCACCAGATATTATGTTAAGTGCTTTCTATTTATAATAGAATTTAATTTTTACCAATACATTATAAGTTAGGGAATTTAATTGCCCTGTCTTTACCAAAGGAAGCTGAGCCTCAGGGAACTGAAATAACTCCCTGAGATCTTATAGTTATGAATGGTGGACCTAAGATTTGAGTGAACTTTCACTCCTGCTTTCATCCTTTCCACAAAGTTACTGTTCTTTGTTAAAGATGCTATATAACCAAAATTCTAAGCCACCACTTCAGGTTACTTATTTTTTACCTGGATATTTCCCCTAAAAAACAATTACTTACTAAACAAGACCTCAGGGAACATGAAAAGTATTTAGTAGCTAACCAAACTTTCTTTTGGTAGGAAGTCACTAAACACATTGGTCAGAGAATGAATTTTTATAAGGGAATAACATCATATCTGACAGAATCATCAAAAGGTGAACATAATCAATGTTTGGAATATTGGAATGAAACTAAACAACAAAAAACAGTCAAAAAATACTATTTGTTAAGCACTTACTACCTCTTACACATTAACCTAAGTTCTCACTTTACTAAAACACCTTTAGAGGCATCCACATTTTAAGGGGACTCAGAAAGAGTACAAATTCATATTAGCTCTATCTAGCTTGAAAACCTCTATTTTTAATCACTGGTCACCATGGAATATGGCCAATGAATTGAAGCAAAAATTTAACATCTAGACTTGACTCAATAGGCATCTGCATGTTGACTAGAAAGAAGTCTCAGACTACCAGATAGTCATCAGCACAAGAAAATATGCTCATCCCTACAGTTTGTTGTGAAAATCAAATTCCTCCCCTAAAAAGTATATGCAATGAGATTTTTAGACTTTGAGTCTCTGAAAGGTAAAGGTGCATAGAGATAAGGCAGAATAAAAACACGAGGAAACAGAAAACATCAATAGGATGAAGGAAGAGAGTAACAATCATTGGTATTTATTTTGCCCTTTATATCTGGCAGGAATCCTATACTTATTTTCTCTGCTCCACATCAAGAACTTCCAAAAGAGACATCCCTTTAGGTCGGAAGCAGACCTTGCAATGAAGGTTTATATGCAGGAGACTTATTAAGGGACTGCTCTCAGAAACCACGAAGGGAGTAGGAAAAACAGGATATGGATATGAAAGAGTCCAACCATGGCGTGATCTCAGGCCAAGTCCTTCAGAAGGTGCTTGGGCCTGACCCACAGGGTAACTGGAGAACAAATGACAATGTAGGTGTATGGCCACTGAAAGCAAGCAAGCCGGCCCCCCATGCTTTCAAGCATCAGTCATGAGTACAGGGATACAGGAGGTCTAGGTGAAGCCCTGGTAGCGTCTGCTTTACAGAGGAGGAGAGGGGAAACAGAAACTCGGTGCTTTTAGTAACTCTGACCAAGGCCTAGGAGTCCATCCCAGGTGTATTGATGCCAAAGCCCAAGCTTTTTTTCCAGTACTCTGTGCTCTCATCTAATTATTCCTTCACCTTAGTTGTTTTCTGTTACCTAGGCATTTTCTGTCACAAAAGGTAGGAAACCACACGTTGATGGATTCGGTTAATCCCTCCTCATTATTTTCAGGCTTTTCCTGTGCAAACTTTTGCTGAGATCAGCAGTACCTGCCATCCAGTGCTTTGGGAAAACAGTGTTACATTGACCATAAGAGCCCAGAGGCTCCAGTTGGCTGCACCGAGTGGTATGTAAAGATTATTCCATCACAGAGAGTCTGGAATTTAAAGGGCCTCAAAGAAATATATGAAGAAGTGGCATGGGTGTTAAAGTACAGTCTTAGAGACTGAGCATATAAGCTGCAAGCTGGATTTTGGACATGGCAAACCATTTGGGAAAATTATGGCAAAATATCTGCATAAATACTTTTTCTCCTCACTTTTAAGCTTAAAGATTGGTTCCTTTCAGACCAAGCCTAAGGCTGAGACTTGATCCAAGCTGATTCTGTTCTTTTACCACCAGCACTCGAGGAAGATGGGCAGGCTACTTTGTTTTTACATTTCCTATGGTTATGGCTCCATTTCCATTTCTTTTTCCTAGGCAAGTTAGGCACATCTCTGCTCACTTATTAATATCTTCAGAAATGTAAAACCAAGTGTCTTATTTATCTACTCATTGCAAGTCTATAAAACAGTAATGTGGAATGTAAAATATTCAGTGATTCTAAAGGGAAGAAAATTCTATATTTGACCTCATTTCCACTGGTCCATTCATCAATGACACAAGAAATATTATCAGCTTGATCATTTTACATAAATAAGGATTGAATCTCTAATGAGGGATTAAACTAAAATTACTTTAAAAGCAAGCCTATCTAAGTCAATGTTTTATGAAACTGTGGATTATAATTTTGCTTGTCATCTTTTTCATAAACGAAGATATACACATCTTATAATAGGACTAACCTTTTGAAAGAATAGCAAGTACACTTCATACATTTAAGTAATTATAAATTAGGATCTCTAAATTATGAAATCTAAAATATTCAAAGAAATGTGGAAAAATGGGAGAATTCAAATGATAGTAGAAAGTTAACTTTATTCTAGTTTCAAACCTTTTGTGTTTAACTCAGTAATATCACCATATCTGGTACTTTGGATTAAGTGACTTTAATTTTCTTTTATTTCACAGATTATAAGTAGATGCATAACTAAATTAATTAGTTAATTCATAGTTATTTATTAAGTGGTTAATATTTACCTAGTTATGGTATTTTGGAGGCATTAATTCTACTTAAGAATTTAGGAAGCAAAGCACATTGTTTTTCATAATAACTCTGATTCATTCAACCATTTAAAAAACATTCATTAAGTATCATCTTTGATACTGAGACAGGGAAGCCGACCAGAACTATTGTCTCTCTTGGGACAGCATGAGAGAGAGGTAGAGAGACAGAGACAAACAGACAGACAGACAGAGAGAAAGAGGTAGAGAGAGGGAGAGAGAGACACTCCAAATGTAACACATATAGGAAGCACTGTGATAGAAGTCTACATGAAGTATGGTATCTATCACACAGTGGAAGAATGAAGGCTAGTCAGTGATCTAACAGCTGGATCTTGAAGGACAGAGTGTAGCAGTATGAAGCTAGAGGTAGAACACATTTACTTACACTTGAGAAAGTAGCAAAAGCATGTGCAAAGTTATGGAAATACAAAAATGTAACTGCTAGTGGTTCAGCTGGAGCTTGGTGTTGGACAAGAGGTCCCAGGGCACACAATATGTCACATCATATATTTTGGACTCCATCCTACAGGGAATTATAGGGTTTCAAACAGTGGATGTCTTTTATTTTAAATGATTATCCTAGTAGTATCATGGACGATAAGTTTAAAGAAGGGAAGAAAAGATTTTGAGTCAGAAGCACCAGTTAAGAGCCAAAATATAATTAAAACCTTAATTAACAATTTCAATAACAGAGAGCAAATATTTCCTGAATACTCCCTATCTGCCAGTCTCCACAATAAGCATTTGAATAAATTGCATCAAACCACCCAACTTCTCCTAATGTTTACATCTTCCATGTATACATTACATAGATGAGAAAATGTGACCCAAGGAGATTAAAAAATCTGACCAAGCTAGTAAGTGAAAGAGCCAACATTTTAGAAAGAGGGAAACATTTCAGAGCTGGTTATGAGGCATAATCAAAAGAGATGAATAATGAATTAGATGCAGGAGATAAGAAAGAGGAGCCACAGCAAGTACACTGCAACCATTCACTTCCCTTTTTTATGTCATACCAAGAACTTTAGGGAAGTATAGTCATTATTATATATAGGAAGGCAACCTACAGCCTGACAAGAATTATGACTTCCTTCAGATAAGCTATATGAGCAGGAAGTAATAAATTCTACACCAGGCTTTGAGTTACCAAGAGCCACAGAACCCACAGGAAACGTGTGCCCATCTTAGCTGTTACACTCTTATTTTTCCCACAGAGGGCTCCTCATTCTAGACAAAGCAGTAAGAGATCACACAAAAATTATTACACACATAAACAGGATCTATAGGCCCGATGAGAGATCCAATCATTATTTGAAAAACTAACAGATGAAAATTATTCTAGCAAATCGAGGATACCATATAGCCCTGATTGAAATGGCCTACATTTCACATCCTTCATAAAATTTATATCCCCACCCTCTGTACAGAAATGAAAGTAAAATAAATTTAAAAAATGTGGTATGAATTAGAAAAAAGCAATGGTACCATCATTGTGAATAAATTTAAACCATCTAATAGTACCATGTATATTTTATATGTTTTATGTACATAAATGCTATGCTACTATGAAGGCTTTTAGCTTGACATGTGTTTTTAGAAATAATTTCTATAAAAGTTGACAATGTGCAATCAACTGGCAAATGCTATTGAGGTAAATTTACTTGACAGATGAAGGAAAATTAAAAATTAATGGACTATTAGACCATGTTTCTCTATAAGTCCATGTCGTTGTCGTCGTTGGCAGCCGTCCGTCTCGAGAGACGATGGCGTAGCTTCCTGAGAGTCTATCTGCACCGCCGAGAATGGCTGTGCAGTCCGACTCAGGAGTGACAATCCCTGCCGCACTTGTTACAGGTGAAGGCAGATGGCCGTTGTTGCTGCTGTTGACGCTGCTTCCGCATCGATCTTTTCTGGACCGCCTCCTCGTTGCGCGCAGCCTCCGCGCGTGACGTACCTTGCCTGACCGCGAGCCTCCAGGCTAGGCGGTCGTCTGCTTGAACTTCCCATGTGTTGAGATTGATGGAGCATTGTGTCATGTCCTTTTTGCAGATGTCTTTGAACCGCAGTTTTGGGCGCCCTGTCATCCTCTGGCCTTCTGCTAGCTCGCCGTAGAGGAGGTCTTTGGGAATACGGCCTGCATCCATTCTTTTGACATGGCCGAGCCACCTGAGGCGTCTCTCGCTAAGAACTGCATGCAAACTGCTCATGTTGGCTCGCTTCAGCACCTCGGTGTTGGGAACCTTATCCTGCCAGGCAACATGCAGGACGCGTCGCAGGCACCTCATGTGGAAGCTGTTGAGTTTCCTTTCGTGCCTTGCGTAGGTGGTCCACGTCTCGCTGCCATAGAGGAGAGTGCTGAGTACACAGGCTTGGTAGATGTGCAGTCTGGTTTTCTCAGTGAGGCTGGAATTGTTCCACGCTCGCCGGTTCAGTTTGGCCATAACTGTGGCTGCCCTGGCGATTCTCCGATTGACCTCCAAGTCGACTGACAGAGAGCTCGAGATGGTGGACCCGAGGTAAGTGAAGTCGTTGACAACCTCCAGGGTGTATCCATCGATGGTGATGCATGGGGGAGTCCCCGTGCCTTGAGCCATAACATTCGTCTTCGTCAGGCTGATGGCTAGTCCGAACTCCTTGCATGCGTGGGAAAGGCAAGTGACTAGCTGCTGGAGTCCCTCTTCGGAGTGTGATGTCAAGGCTGCGTCGTCGGCGAAGAGCATCTCATGGATGAGCACCTCTTTGACTTTGGTCTTGGCTCGTAGACGGGCCAGGTTGTAGAGCTTGCCATAAGTCCATGTCATCTATGTAGAAACTGTTATAATTTCACTCATAGACCTAGCCATAATTCACAAACATATCCATCTAATGGTCCAATAAGATATAATTTTTCCCACATTAAGTGAATTTTTACAAGTGACACTCCATCTAAGCCATCACCTTACATATTCCATCAATTACTTAGTTACAGAGTCACAAAATATTAGAATTATAAAAGACTATAAAAAACATCCTGTATAGCATTTCCCAATTGAGTTACATGAAAAGGTTCAGGAAAATGGGTTGGGTTTTTTTTTGTTTTTGTTTTTTTTTTATGAATAAGGAATGCTCTTGTCAAATGTTTGAGAAATTGGGTTATAACAAGTTCAACATATTGCTTTACCAAAACTATATTAAATCATATGTTAATATGGTAATTAGCAAGGTAAATTTCCAAGAAGATCCTAATATGTCCAGATTTTTTTTTCTAAATTGAACATGCAACTCTTTTATTCTAAGGATAATTATCAACATTAGTATTCTTCAGAGCTGGTTCTGTTAGCTAATCTAATTTCAGTTCGTCATTTTACACACACCACTGACATATAGAAAGGACAAGTAAAGTTTCTCAAGGTCATAAAATTTAATAGTGACAGGACCAGGTCAAAAAAACCTGTTTTTTTGAACCATAGATATGGAGAATAGATTGACGGTTGTCAAAGGGGAAGGAGGTTGAAGGATTGGGTTAAACAAAGAGGAAGAGATTAAGAAGTAAAAATCAATAATTATAAAATAGTCATGAGGATGTAAAGTACAGCATAGGGAATTAGTCAATAATATTGTAATAACCATGTACACATATGGTGCCAGATGGATACAGGAAATATGAAGGGGAGCACTTTATAAAGTTCATGACTGTCTGACCACTGTGCTGAACACCTGAAACTAATACAAGACAATATTGACTGTAATCTGTAATTAAAAAATTTAAAAAACAGAAAAATGAAACCTGTTTTTTAAATACTCAGGCAACTCGATTTTCTTTCTTTTTGGGGGGGGTCTTTGCTCTCACCTTCCATATGTTTAACATTTGCAGTATTGCAGTATTTTCCTCTGGCACATTGTATATAAGAATTAAAATGAGAACTGAGTAAGCCACCACTACCATGAGAAAACACTGACAATGGTTACTATTACTGAGTACCCATCACATGCCAGACAAAATCCAAGGGCTCTGGCAACCTGGCTTGCTTATTCACAATCACACTGCAACCTCTTGAGGTACATATTATTCTCCCTATTATATAGTTCAGGAAAATGCCTCAGCATCATTTGTAACTGGTCACATAGTTTAAAAGGATGGAGTGGGTCTGGCTGACTCAAATCCCCTTCTCTTTGCACTTGATCACTCCACCCTTCATGTCAGAAGAAGTAATGCTCTTCAAAGCATGCACCATGAAACTATTTCCAGACTAAATTCTGCATGAGAAAAAGTGAATGTGCTTTCTGAAAAAGCCCTTCTTTCTTCTCCTGCAGACACCTGGAATCCATCAAATGTTGACTTCTCCATTAGGGCCAAAAAAATAAAATAAAAACTCTACTTTGGACCAATTTGTCCTCTATTAGATTTCTGGTTTTGAAACCTAATGGTCCGAGATATTTTGCAGTTGAAAATGTTAAAAATGATCATTGAAGCATATTATAATCATTATATTCTATGAAAAATAGTCAAGAAATTCTAGGTAAAACTTCAACTAAAGCTATTGAAAGTAACTTTAGCCAAAGTAAAGTAACTGAAATATAGTCTAATCAACACAACAGAAGTATAATAGAGTTTTTACAGAAAGAACCAATTTGATTGGGTTCTACCTTATGTGAAGTGTCCACTGATTCAAGATTTCTTAATAGAGTCAAATTAATTCACCATGATTCCTCCAAATAGCACATATATTTATTAAGAAGCACAGTATTAGAATAAAATGTATTAAAATCAGGTCAAAACCAAACTCTCACTCATCTACTTACAATATAAAAAAGTAGCAAATTTAGATCATATACTGTTGTTGTTGTTGGCAGCCGTCCGTCTCGAGAGACGATGGTGTAGCTTCTTAAGAGTCTATCTGCACCGCCGAGAATGGCTGTGCAGTCCAACTCGGGAGTGACACGGTATCTGTCTCCTCCCGTGTTGAATCGACATCTTGCGATGACGCTGGAGTGTCCTCTCCAGTGAAGCTGAAGCTACAGAGCCTGGGCAGGGTGATATGGAGGGTCTGCTGTTGCCCATGCAGCAGACCCCCCCTCTCTTCGCAGCTGAAGGGTCCAAGGGAAAGACGGAGTCAATACAGCTTGGCTTCAGGTGCGCCGCAGGAGTTGCCGGTGTTGACTACAACGTCAAACCGCCTTAGGGACTCCGGCTCCGGATTTTCTGTCGGGGTTTACTCCCTTAGCCTTTCCCCTGAAGAGGTATGCCGCAAGGCAGCGGAGGTTTTTTGGAGTCAGAGTTTTCCTTCTCTGATGTACCCTGACTGGAAGATCGAACCAGCGACACTTAGCTCGCAGGCCGACGCTCAATCCACTGAGCCAAACCAGCCAGGGCAATGATCATATACCATCATCAATAAAATAATACTACTAATAATAGCTTTCAGAAATTAGCTAATTAGGGCACCAAAATATATAAACATTTATCCATTAGTTCTCTTTGAAATTAGACAAAATAAATAAAGAGAAGGAAATGGTTCCTCTTATACTTTCTTGACTGGTGAACATTAAAGAGAATACTACAGTCTTAAAACATCCATTAGATAATAAATGGAAATAATTTGCTGACCCTTGCTGTTTGGTTTTCAAGTTGTAGCTTTATTAACAATAAGCCTGATCCCAGCAGCAAAGGCATGAATGTGACTGACACCGAGAGTAATAAAAATATTACCCATTGAGGCTTGTCAATTCTTCTTGCTCATGGCATCTTGAGGAGATCCCTTGACAATGATTCATGGCTTGAAACTCAGAACCATCTGCTCTCTTGGAGAGTTCCTGAGCCAAGGTGAAGAGGGGAGTTTTCACAGCTGCATTCCTCTTCCTTCTAAAGTCTATGGAAATGCATCCAACAAACCACAAAATCTGGCACTAACGTGAATATGCAGACATTATCCACCATATGTTCTTGTTTCAATGGACTCTTTCTATAGTAACTATCTCATTTGATGCCATTTCTTTTACTGTCTTCATGAAGTGAAGTGTCAATTTTTCTCACACTACAAACTCCTTAATATCTTTTTCACTCTATGCAGTTCAGTTATTTATCCATCACTATTTTAAGGGAAAGTATTTTTATTATTAATAAAATTTCAGAGTTTAACTGAATTGCATCAAGTTTGATCATTTATTTTGTATGCAAGAAAACCAAGGAAACATGAAGTTATATAATCACCCTAAAGTCATATAGCTTGTCAGGGAAAAATTGGGACTTGACCACTGGTCACTCAAAACCCTGCCTCCTCTGTCACTTACTCTTTAAAATTAGTCCACTTTAAAATATAATAAAGTAATTTTTATGCCACAATGGTGGTTCCAATAACCAAATTCGGTGATGTGTTGGTAAGTCAGCCCTCTCAAAAAAGGAGGAGAAAGACCTCTGATTTATATCAATTTTCAATTTCATGGTGATAGAAATACTCTTCCCTTGAACAATTTCAAACTATTAATAGTTTAACACCCAGCTTGTGAAATTCCTGAATATTTATCAGTAGTCCCTTCTGGGCCAGTCAGTTCTAGCACACCACTGCAAAATGTTAGACTGTATGCAATTATTAATGGAACTAAAATTTGTCTCTCTGAGTTGCTTTATGGATAGTAGAAGACAAAAAATAAAAATGAGAAAAAGATTAATGAACTATAAAATGCATCTTTATTTTATCTTTGCTTCAGTCTTTTCCAGTACAAACAGAAAAGGAGGGAGCAGAGACAAGATACAAGATTAAGTCCCTGAATAAAAGATGAAGATAAAAGAATAACTTTAATTATCCTAATTGGACTAACCTCTGTCTATAATCCAAGAACTTAATGTATCACCTCTCCTAACAAGAAATTAAAGAACTAGGAAAGAGAATGAAATATAAATAATTTAGAGGAGCTGATAAAGTTGAGTTAATTCATCACAGAGATAAGAGAGAATCCTCTTAGAGTGGACCGAGAAGGAACTCAGATGGTGCAAACTGGCATTTAATCTATGTCACTTTTAATACTATGAGTTTCTAATTTTCTCTGGAGTTATTATCAGAAACCTATAGCCACCTTGGACAGATTCAAACCCCTGTACTCAAAGGATGGCAATTAGGAGAAAATCTACAGATAGCAAGGAACAGCTAAACATTATAGTCCCTACTCTTGTCTGGGGACAAGACCATTATCTCTAGGTTTCACCTTCTTGTGCATGAACTGACCCTTTCCTTAAATCTCAATAGCATAGTTAGCCAAGCTTTTGCATTTAAACTAAACTTTACTAATGAATCAGGTAAGCATAGAGCGATCCACAGAGGCAAATAGACTTCGCTGATCTGACAACAAGATGGGTCTTCTCCTAGGAGCCCACTAAGCCCATCCCACTCCCAAGAGGTCCAGCTCACAACAACCTCCACTTGGCAGAGACCATCTTTCCCTGACCATCAGAGCTTGCTTTGGCACGTATCATAAATCCTTAAAATCCAAACCCAAGACAGAATTACTCCTGGAAAAGAGAGTATATTGTACTCCTTCTCCCTTGTATAAATTTGTCTTCCAAGTCCCTATTTTCTATATTAGGAACCTTCTTTTCCTGGACGCCTGATGTCAGAAATCACCTTATCTGGGGAAGACTTCCCTTTATCTACAGGGGTGTGGCTCAGACCTGGTTTCTACCACAATGACCACATCAGAAAGCACTAAATGTCATTGTGCTGTGCCCTCAATGACTGTATCAATGATTTTGAGATCTTTTTTGTTTTTTGTGGCTACTTTCTTTTGGAGAGTCCTGCTATGGTTTGAGATTATCTCCAAATGCTTTAAAACACATTTGCTTACGTGTTCTTAAAGAGGCCCTCTCATTCAGCCTACCAGTTAGGAAAACATAGGTTAATACCTTAGTCATATTATTGTGCTGATGTGTGTGTGGAGGGGGTAGCTTGGCAGCTATGCTTGTGCCTTTGGTTTAATTCAGAGGACTGAAACTCTGACAGTGGTACTGAAGGCCAGAAACAGAGATGGAGCAGACAGGGCGTTCCTGTACAGATTCATAGAAGGGTCTGCTTCATTCTCAACTTACATTTCCAAGAGAAAATGAAATGTACATTGGCTTAGGGTTGGGGGAGAGGATCATCAATTCAGTTTGGTTTTTAAAAATTACAAGCTTTGGGGGGCTGGTCTTCTTCAAAAGTAACACTAAGTGAGTTTGATCCTCTTTTCCTTTGATTCTTTATAAAAAGTAAAATATCAATTCTGATTTCAATGGAAGGAATAACATTAGAATCACATTATGGAGAAATGTACAGAAGGAAAGCAACAGAAGGACCATAAGGAAAAGTGAAGTGTTTTCCAAGCTAAGGGGGGAGGATAACTAAGGCCAGGGAAGATAACTAATACACAAGCTCAAGAACTCCAAGGTAAAATACAACAATCCCAAACCAGGCCTCATTTCTTATGTTTGCCATGCAGGACAGAGTAGAGAAATAGCTCAGTCATCAGTATGAAACTGCTCAGAATTTCAGAAGCCACAGCCAGAAGTAATATTTTTATGGAATATAAAAACCCTCACTGCCTACAGAATCAGGCTACACAGCACTTGGCATCAGCAATTGCCAATTTGCATGGAAGTCTACCCCTCTGCTGTCGCAAGGGAAGCTCTCTTTACATTCTATCGGCATCAGGGCTATCTTCTTGCTGTCAGTCAAATTAAAATAAGGATATCGGCCATCATCTAAAATAAAACATACAACTTTTAAATGTTTTTGCAAAATGGTATCATGAAATCCCTGGTAAAATCTTAGTGAGAACATTCCCAAGAAGCTTTGTTAGACGATCAGGATGGTCTCATTATTATTTAATACTGATAACCACTGTTACCAAGATACATAAAACCTGTTCTTTCATCATTAAAACTCCTTCAAACATTAAATGAGCTATGTAATGCATCCAGCATTGTGCTGTCCCTGCAGTGCATTGACTAATTGTCAGCACCTCTTATGTGAACTTTGGAAGTAGATGTGGGGATGTCTTGGATATATGATGGACTAAGGAAGGAATCCTAAACTTAAAATAAAGTTCTTTTTGTTCTAAGTTTCTTACAAGGGAAAATAACTTGGAAGAATTGAGCAGTGATATACTTGCATTTCCTAATGGCAGTTCTAGAACATTAGGTACATAGTCTTATCCTCATTATGAGCACAACCTCCTGTAATCTTTCATCTGCCTAAGAAACCCACATTAGTGTGATGGCCAAATAATGTAATACTAAATCCTTTCGGCCAGTGAAACTCATTCTCTCTGCTCTTAAATACTCATTTAACACCCTATACTTAAAAACCAAAGTTAAGGTTTAATTTGAATGTTTTTTAACAGAAAGTGCTATGAGTGTGAATGTATTTATGTATGTGTGTGTGTGTGTGTGTGTGTGTGTGTGTGTGTGTGTGTGTGTGGAGAGAGAGAGAGATATATAATTAAATACTAGATAGATAGATAGGCAATTATTTATCGGAGAAACCTTACAAGGTTATCTGGCCTGGTACCAAGCCTTTGAATTGATTAGATCTGTTTATCACCTGTTTTCATACATGAAACAAATAATATTTATAGATTTTAACTGCTTGCCAAAGTAAAAATGCCTGTAGAAAGTATTTTAAAATAGAGAAAGGAAACCAGATATCCTGTTGCTCAATAGAATTTGTTTCATTATTAATATAGTTTGTTCTGTGTGTTTTTAAATACAGTTCACACTTGAACAATGGGGCAGAGAGGTGAAGAGTGCCCACACCTCTCACTCTCAAAAATCCACATGTAACTTTTGACTTCCCAAAATCTTAACTACAGTTAGCCTGCAGTATCTGTGAGAGATTGGTCCCAGGACCCTGCACAGAAACCAAAAGTGACCAGAGGTGCGGCAGAAGGGAGATAATGATGGAAAGAAGGAGAAGGGACTAGATAAAGAACATATTAATGACCCACTGACACGGACAACCGTGTGGGAATTGACTGTGGGAGCAGTGGTAGGGTGGGTGGAGGAGGACAAATGGGGAAAAATTGGGGCAACCGTAGTAGAATAACAATGAAAATGATTAAATAATAAAAAAGAAAAAGAAAAGGAACTAAAATCCACAGATGCTAAAATCCCTTATATAAAAGGGCATAAAATAATGCATGGAACAATCAGCCCTTCACATCCATGGATTCCACACAACAAAACCACTGCTTTTTGGCTGATGGTTGAATCAGTTGATGCTATACCCAGGAATATGGAGGGCTAAATATCTGTACTGAAAAAAATCCAAGGATATGTGGACCTGTGCATTTAAAATCTGTGTTTTTCAAGGCTCAGCTTCTGTGTTATATGCACAGAAGAGTTGAGAAAATAGTACAGTTTTTATATATCCTTTACCCAGCTTCCCCTAATAGTAACATCTTGCATAACCATCACATAATTATCAAAACAAAGAAATCAACACTGAAACACTACCATGAAATAAATGATATCACCAGCTTTCCACTAATGTCTTCTTCTGCTCCAAGATCCAGCCCAAGATTTCACATTGCATTTGGTTTTCAAGTCTCCTGAGTCTTTCCAATCTGAGTGATACTGGAACTACTTAGTAAATGAAATTTGATATCTTGAAAAGAATAATTATCAAAATATTCCAAAATGAGCTAAATACTAATTAGTGGTATCTTGCAGCCCTCATATTGACTTTCATTTTATGCTTCATGATGGCCATTATATATTTTTCTGTCTATACTCTAAACTGGAACTGTCAGAAATTTATATCTTTTTTATTCCATAATTTGCCTATTTTTACAGCTGCAAATGTAAGATCCAGTAGCTCTGTCTCTGTGTCAAGAAAAGGATCAGAATGGACAACATAGTAAAGAAGGAAGAGCTGATCTTTTACTATCTGTGTAACTGTTGGGAAATTACTTACGCTCTCTGGATTTCCATTTCTTAGTCAGTAAAACTGAAAGCAATAATGCCTAATTCTTAGGTGTACTGTAAAGATTGAACCTAAAGCACCAAGCCCAGTGTTTGGAATATGATCATGCCTCCCACACACACACTGCAGGGGACATTTGGTGATGTTTGGAGACACTTTGGGCTGTCACAACTTTGAGGAGCTGCTATGAGCGTCTGCTGTATAGAGGCCAGACATGATGCTAACCATCCTACAATGTATAGAAAGGTAAGTTCCCCAGAACAAAGAATTATCTGGTCCAACATTTTATTAGTGTCAAGGTTAAAAAACTGTGTTTTAAATGATGAGATCAGCTGCTCTACATCCTGCCCTGGGACATGGGTAAATTAACAGAGAAGCAACACATATTTCCTCAAACCCAGCTCATTCAAACACCAATTTTTATACTTAAAAGTGAAGTAAAAAATGGAAGCCCAAAGCTAAAATTTGAACACTCTCTCTTAAGGGTCAATATCACTCCTCCATCTTTGTCTTCCTCCCAGGTTTACCTGATCCCAGACCACAGCCCAAAGAGAGGGTATGTGAAAACTGTGCATGCCAACCTTTCCTTAAATTAAGGGCACTTCCATCATACTTCTCATTTAAGAAGCTCTCATTACTACTATTACCTCTCCCAGGTACCTTTCTCCAGGAATATGGCCAATTTATAGCCCAATTCAGTTTCCTCCTTGTAAAAAAGCCATGTCTTTTTCAACTCTCCGGAAAAGAAATCAATAAACTGGAGATTTGGTCATCAGAACAGAAATGGCAGTTTCCTCAGATTTTAACAAAAGGAAAAGATAAAATATTTTCTATTATTATTTTTAAGTATAAAAGAACATCATGGGGAATGTGATCATAAAAAAAGGCTATTTACCTAGTGCTTGCTGTGGAATCACGTGGCAGCCCAAACACTGCAGTGAATGTTAAACCTGACAAATGAGGTTGTAACTTGGATACTGGGTACCTTAAACTAACTTAAATACATAAAGATATGCTCATATACTGGCAAGAGAAGCTTGTGACACTGTTTCTTCAAAGAACAGATAAACTTGCTACTTCAGAGAGTTGGAGGAGGGCTTGAATATAAGTCAAGACCTCTGATATTATTATTAACAACAAAAATAATAGAGACTTTGCACAATTTATCCCATTTCACTTGAATTAGTAACTGACTCAGTTACTTACGAACTATCAACATCTGTAATTTAACAATGGGGAAACTGTGGCCCACTGTTATAGAGCTAATAAATGGTGCATTCAGGAATTGAAGCCAGTATACCATATTATACACTTATGACGAAAACCTGTGTTCAGTCAAATCATATTTATCTTTATTTTAGCAATTTGAACAAAGTATGCAAAAGGTTTGAGCTAGGATCATTTGTGTTATAGCAAACCATTTCCTCATAAAAAGTGCAAGGTAATATACTCTCAACAAACATTTTCAAGTGCTTAGTATGTGCAAGATGCTCTCTTGGAAACTGTTAGAGATACAAAGATAAATCAAATCATGTTATAGTCTCAAAGAACTTGCAATGTAGTATGAGATCGAAAAAGAAAGAGTGAGAGAGAAAAAAAAGAGAGAGAGTGAGAGAGAGAGAGAGAATGAATGAGTGAACAATCAAGGCAGCCTCTGAACTGGATCTCAATATACAGCCAGGACTCACATACAAAAATGGATAGAACACATTCAGACAGAGCTAATGCAGAGAATTAAAAGAATTAACAGCACTAAGTTTACTAATATACTTTGTATAAATAAAAAACAATTTTTCTTTATATAAAGGACATTTTTTGTAGAATTCAACTGACAGATTAAGATATAAAGAAGAAACCAAAATAGGCACAGAAGACCATCTACAAATAATAAGCAGACCAATAAGTCTCAGCTAATCAGTTTTCCTCATCCAATGTCTATTTATTAAAAGGACAAATTTTATTGCTCTGTTGGCACTATGTTTTTTCAGGGAGACAGTCATGTTTACCATATATATGAGAACAATGGTATCTGTTGGATCTTAAGCCATATATGAGCTACTAAAACAAATTTTAAAAAAGTGAAAAAAGCAAATGTTTGGGAAAATGTTATATGGGTCCTTGAATGAAAAAAATTAATTTTAATTTTCTTATTATTTTCTTAAGAATAAAAACATGGCCTTAAAGGCTATATCTTTGTCTGTGGCTAGCCTGCTCTCTGCCATTTCTATTTTAAACTAGGATTAATCATTTAAAAAGAAATATACCGCTCCTTTTTATAGAAATAAAAATGCTAATAAAAAGAAAAAGAAAAAAGTCATATGTTTTATACTCTTTTTAATGTATTATCTGTTCCAAAAAATATGAATCTATGTTTCATCTTGTTCACCCACATTCTATTTCAATTTCAATTTTTGATAAAGACACAAAGATCTGTAGTACTTTGATAACTATGATGTTTTTTAAGGCTTCCTTACCCTCAGAATTAAGCTTTCATTTCTTTCTGAATATTAAAGTAAAGCTTTGTAGCATAAAATATTTTCAAAAAAAACTGAAAGGGAGATGATGCAGGCAGAGATTATAGTTACAGATGTCTATAGCACCAGTTGGATGACCCATTTGCAGGTGGCAAATTTAATATCTTGACCACAATTGACACTTTTGTAAAAGGCTTGTTTACAGGACAAACATCCACCTCTGCATTGGTATGCTCTGCTAATGCTGTAAGTTTCCCCAACAAGTGTATGAAAGGCAAACCTTTTCCTGTCCTCTTGGTAGTGGGAGGCAGGGAGTCAACAAAATTGACCATCACTTTTAGTATTTACAATGTCACCATATTCAAGAAACCAGTGTGACACATGAAACTTAAATAAGGTGAGGTTCCATCAGACCCACACTGCCCACAATTCTCACATTGCACTCAATGAAACTCACTGACATTAAGATAGAGCATACAGCCCATGCACCCGAACACATATCCAGTAATGACATCCATGTCACATTACTTGAATTCCACATCCCCTCACTGCCCCTATTTTCCTAATGCCCTAAGAATAAATGCAGAAGTTATATATAAGCCAACTGGTAGCTGTCGTATAAGTCATGTTGAAATAAATAGACTTCATAGCTAAAATTAAATAGCCCATGGCAAGGCTCTTGTGTAAATAATACCATTGTTCCTTGGTATATTAAAATTGTATTTATCAAATGCAAAAAGAGAATAAACACAAATTGCATGAAAAAAGCAACTCATTAAGGACAAAATGATGGTGTGTAATAAGAAGATTTATTGTGACTAAAATGAAAATTAAATTCCTGTTAAAATATTTATGTAGATGTGGCTGAAACATTCTGCTGAGAGATAAATCAGAGCAGCCTTTGGGATTTTGCAGACAAAATGCCTCTTTTCTTCTGCTGTAAATTTAGAGCTTACAAGATGCTAATGGCATCGTGGTTTCCAGGACAGTCTCTGCAGACTACTTTTGCTCAGCAGGTGGTAAGAATTTGCATCTATATTTCAAATATACTTCTATCTCATTACTGGCTTCTTATTTTTTTGTGATTTATATCTCTATAAAATTCCAGCTAGTACAATAGGGAATGGATTTCCAAAAGGCAAATTCTTCATTATATGGACATTTATAATTTTCTTCCTTCTTTATTTTTTTCTTCATCTCTAGGGAAATGGGGAAAATGACATGTAACACTTAATGCGAGGGTGTCACTTTCTTAAAATAATACCATTTGAGAGCTTTCCAAATTAGGATTATGGCTTTAAATTGTACTTTCTAGTTAAGTGGCACTATTATTTGCATCATTGCCTACATTTAAGTGAGTTCTGATCTTTTTTTTATTGAATTTATTGGGGTGACATTGGTTAATAACATTATAGAGGCTTCAGGTGTACAATTCTTTAATACATCATCAGTACATTGCATTGTGTGTTTACCACCCCAAGTCAAGTTTCCTTCTATCACCATTTAGCCCCTCTTTTACCCTCTTCTACTGAAGCCTACCCCTCTGGTAATCACCATACTGTTGTCTGTGTCTATGAGTTGTTGTTTGCTCAATTCCTTCACCTTGTTCACCCAGTTGCCCCCCCCCCAACATCTGTCAGTCTGTTCTCTGTATCTAAGAGTCTGTTTCTATTTTGCATGTTCTGAACGGCCTTCTTTAAATTACATATGTACATTGAAAAGCAAATTCACTCGGTAGCTATTAATTTGTAAGAGTCTTGATCATTTAAAATGCAGAAAGTGCATTTTGTAATAATAAGCCTGAACATAATGAATCTATTTGGTATTCATGCAGGTGTCATAAGCAATGTCAGAGTTGTTACGCTATAATTCTGTGCTGCTTAATAGATATTAGGGGGGTAGCTGTTGTGTCACGGCAGATAAGACTCTTTTACAGTTCCCATGTCAAATTCACCTCTTACTGGTGTTTAGAATTTAGCTAAAGTAAAATTACACGCTTCTAAAACCTGACAGGTTCAGGGATTTAGAGACATTTTCCAAGAGCAAGAAAGGGCAAGTTATAGTGGAATAAAAGGCAGCCGTGAGGTACGGAGGCACACTAGTGGAATATTGCTAAGCTTCAGCTTAGACATGTAAGTTTTTAATTTGTATGGCAAATTAGAGAATGTAAGTCCACATATTTCCTACTAGGTCTTCTCTTTTTATTATTCCATTCCTGAAGAAAAATTAAAACACTTCGTGAAATACAGGCCAACATACAGGCCAAATACTAGAATACCAGGTTCAGGATGTGTCTCTCACATTTAAAAAATTCATTGATATTTCAAAGAATTTTTCTCAGTTAAACTAAAACATTTTGCCATATGACTCATAATATCACTGTTACATTTAATGAAGAGTTACGTGTTTAGGTAGTCAGAAATTTTTTTATTGGATTAACAAAAAACTGAAATCAACAGGCCTAGGCAATAAAGAGAATATATTGGTTTACATAATTAATATATTCAGAAAAGAGGTTTAGTCCCATAACTCAGTATCATCCCAGAAGAATGAATTGTATTCTTGCTCTCCCTCTGTTTCTCAGAACATCAGCTTCCTTGCCCAATGACCATCAGCAATGGCTCTGCTTCCTCATTCATATCCAACAAAGGGAACGGGTATCTTTTTAGGGAGTTTATACAGAAGAGTAAGGAATCTTCATTTTGAAGCACTCAGGAAATGTCCTTCCGAGTCTCATTGTCTAAAGTTGAATTATGGCTCATCTTTAAATCAGTATCTTTTTCCCCGGAAAGATGGGATGCACTGAGTAGCTTAGGCAAACCAGGACCAAACTCTGACCCTGGAAATGGATGTCAAATCTATCGAAATAGAGTGCCTGGGAAATCCTTGGGGGTCTTGCTAGTGATAGGGGTGCAGGAAATGGATGCTGGTGAGTGTAATGAACAATATGCACCCTAGCACCATGCATTTTTTTTAAGTTTATTTTATTCTCACTTGAGAGAATGGGAAGGGGGATGCACAAAAAAGCATCAATGTGAGAGAGAGACCCTGATCGGCTGCCTCCTGCTAGCGCCCCAACCGGGGCTCAAGCTCTCACAGCTGGTGCTCCAACCACCTGAGCTACACCCGCCAGGGCAAGCACCATGCGTTTTAAACCCACAATTGCTTTTATTCCTCAGAGCAGTCTCATGTTCTGGACAATGAAAACTCCCAATTTCTAAGATCTAAAAAAGTTGAAAAACATTTCAAAACTCATTCTGTTATAAAGGATGAAGAAAGCACAAAACTAGTTATTTAAAATCTGATACTATGATTTAGTTATCTTGTTTATTGTGAGCTTTTGTGACCTGATTATGTTCCTTTCTGTAAGGAACTTTATAACTGAAATTAGAAATACCATAGAAGACAGGGTAACCATTTACATAGCCATTTAGGTGTGGAGCAGAAAGCAAAGTCCCCCCACTTTATTTCTGAATTTCTAAACAGACACTTTTCACACAGACTTAGAAAAGTAAGCATTAACACTATATTTTGTCCTCCCAAGATGTGGTGGAGAAGAACATGAAGAGTCCCTGTTTATAGTATAAGCTCTACCAAGGCAGAATTTTTTTTCCCTCTACTTTTCCCCTTGTCTGTATACCTCTAGTTTTATGAACAGTGCCTGAGCCAAGTGAGATGCCTGATAAATGTGTAGACTGAATAAATGAATAAAAGAATGAGTGAATGAAAAGAGATCAATTAAATAAAAGTCATGGTCTCTCATGATTCTAGGCAAGGTTTGATAATTGTTGATGGTGGAGAAAGAGGTCATGGGACTGAAATTTTTCAATAGCCCGTTTCCTTGTCCAACCAGGAGGGAACAAGACTTCAGTCTGTGGGTCTCAGCAGGTGCAACCGAAGAAGAACAGACCAGCTGTGTGTTCTGTAGCCTTGAACCGTTAAAGAGAGTAAACCATCTGTTCTACTATAAGCAAGCAAGAGCATGGCCAAATTTAGAATCTGGACTTCCTGGAGACATTAAGGATAGCACATTAGGCATAAGTAATATGTATGTTTATAAAAAATATTCTTAGTTAAAGGTCTGTTATAAATTAATGTCTTGAACAAAACATTTCCACATAAATTTGATTGCATGAAATAGCTTTATATTTGAGACTTGAGGCTTCATTTCTTTAAGAAACAACCTCTGACTAAATAAAAGTCAGTCTCATGGTGGATTATGCTTGGGGAGATCTCAAGAGCTATTGATTTTCCTATGGATACACTCACCAAAATAGATGAGTTCCAGAAAATTTCTGAAGGCTGTGCAACCCAGTTAAATATGGGTCCCCTAACCCTTCCTGAAAAAGAACCAGATTTCTGAAGTGCTGACTGATAATCAAAAACAATCAAAAGCAAACAGCTATGTTAATACTGCCTCAGTAATGAGATACAAATATTCCACCCTCCAGAGCCCCCTCTGTGTTCTTAATTGATAGTGATTCCTTTTCTTTCAAAATAACTACTTTTCTGAAATTCTGCATTTTGTGCTAGTCAGTTACTTTTCTTTCTCTTTATAGTTTTAAATCTATGTATACATCTCTAAAACAGCAGTTTGTTCTTTACGAATATATTTATGTATGTATATGCATTCATAATATATCTATATATCTATATATATAAATATACTGTATATATTTCTCAATGTTTCGTTTCTTTCCCTCAGACAGGATATAGATATATATAAAGATATAGATGTAGATATGATTCCTCCATGTTATAATTTATAGAATGGTATTTTATTTTTTATTATCATTGTTTGTGTGTTTGCCTGATTTTACCACAATATTTACCTATTCTACTACTGATGAATATTAAGATTTTTTCAGTTTGGGGTTCTTATAAACCACAATGCTATGAGCATTTTCACATATGTATCCTGATACAAATATATACAAGTGTCTCTAAGGAATATAATTAATATTACAGTTTCCAGAACATAAATATACCTCTTTCCAACTTTAGTAGATGTTGCACATCAGTCTCCCCAAACAGATTTTGCGACAGAGATTTATGTGCAGGAAGTTGACTGGAGAGTGCTTGCCAACTCAACACTCATGGGAAACAAAAAGAAAGCAAGATTGAGCAAAATTAGGCTACGGTCAACTCCACAGAGATCCCTGAAGCTGCAACAATGCTTGAGAGCCATTGCAAGCTAATGCAATGGGACTTGGCCAGTATATATCCCCATTAACCAGTCATTAGATTCAGGCTTCACCCAGGAAGTAACCTTGTATAAGTCTCTCTCCAACTGACGGCAACTGGGAGCTGAGGACTACCCAGCAGTGCCATTTCCAGAGCTGGGAAAGCAAGGCCTTCAGTCCACGCATCTGGGACACCAGCGGCATGTCCACTGCAGGAGAGAATATTAAATGGCTTTCCAAAGTGGCCATCAATTCAAATCTTTACTGTGTCTCTTGGAAAACAGCTTTGTGAAGCAAACATCTTAAATTTCCTCTTTACCTTCCACTGTTGCCAGAGCCGTATACAATGGAGATTTTCCCTTAAACCATCTCTCTTCCACGTGGAATGAGGTCTTCCGTGAAAGAACAAGAGGAGCACAGAGTTTAACAGTGATGGAATACTTCTGATGTGTGGAGAGGTGGGGAGGAGTTTTCTCCACTAACAAAGCAGTTAGGGGGCTAAATCAGGAAATTTACCAGGAGAAGGACCCAAGAAGCACAATACCCATTGAAAAGGACCTAGTGAGAGCCCATTGTAAGCAACATTATTCTAGTACTTATCTCTCTGTGCTCAGTCATACTCACCATGCCCCACCCCTACCTTTATTCACTGGTAAACTTCCAACCATGAGAGTCTAGAGTCTTGTTAACAGGTATCTCCTCATCAGCTTCAGCACTTCACTTTGGTATCCCAGTAGGAGTGAGGTCTGTCTGTACTAGACTTTGTTCTGATTTGCCCTTCACACTTGTCATCCTAAGAAAATAATTTGGGACCTGTACACCTTTTAAAGTAATAACAGGGAAGTCCTGACATTTGGAAAGGGGGAACTGATTTTTAAAAGTTAAAAACAAATCCTTGAACTGTGAGAGTAATGAATGACACTCCACTTTTTACATCACTGTTTTATACTTTGTCTTATAAATTTTGGTTTCACATCTCACCCTGAACATTACTTGGATAACAAAAATAAACCTTATTTACTTTTTGCAAGGAGAAAAACAATTTTGTGACTGCATTGTTGTAATACTACAAAAGCAGACAGCTCTGATTTGCAAGGGTTTTCAAGTTTGCTGGGTTTTTTTGTTTTTTGTTTTTTTTTTTTTACATGCTTGCATCAAAGTGCCTCTTCCCAAAGAACCTTTTAATTAAGGGATTATGGTACCTCTGACACTCCCATAATCTATCCAGGAGGCATGCAGGAAACTGATATTTGTTTCCTCATTTGCTTTCCCAATTAAGAAAGAGCAAGTGAGTTCAGATGATTTGACTAGGGTCACAGAGCAAGTCAGTGGCAAGGAGCTCAGTCTATTAATCCCAGTCAGACAGGATGCATCAGTGACCACAGAGAAGGTGAAAGTCAGATGTTTGCTACTGAGATTTTCTCAGGGTGAGGCTGACTGACCTGCAGAGGATTGATGGAGCCTTCAAAATCACCAAGTCTGATGAGGGTAAGCTCTCTAGTAAATTAAACCTTGGCTTATGGTTTCTCCTTCAGTCCTTAGTAACATCTTGGAATGAGTCAGGAAGACAGTTTCATATATAGGAAAGTGACTAGCACAAATATTCTATTTGCCCATAATGCGTTCAATTTCCAGAACCAAGAAGTGGGCTAAAAATCATGGCCATAATGCATTTCATAAATCGTGAAAATGCCTGTGATTTGCCTTTGTATGTCTCTGAAGGCTCTTCAGACCTGACTCAAAAGTGATCCACTCCAGAACTCCAGAAGTAAGTGGGATTTTTTTTATCCATTGCAACATAAGGAAAAGACCCAAGTGTGTTGTAAACAACTCTATCAATATGGAAGAATGCAGAAGAAAATGAGGAGGATTCATCCTCATGTCTCCATAATTATACCCCCAAGAGGTGACTACTTTAATCAAGGTAATTTATATCATTTCAGATCTTTTGCTATAAATTTTCATAACAAATATGTGTACATATATGTACATTATATAAAAATTAAACTGTAGTTTCAGTAACTTCTTCCTGCAGACATCCTCATTCTCAGATCAAAAAATATATATATATTTTTTAAGTCATCTTGACTTTTCTCACAGCCATCTGGTCTATCATCAAATCTTATTGATCCTACCTTCAATATATGTCAGAAACTATCCCCATTTCATTCCCGGGTGTAAGCCACCGTTGAGGCTTATCTGGATTTGCAATAGTCTTGCAAAAGCTTTTCAACTACTTCTTTTACACCCTTCAGTCAGTCCTCAGAATAGCAACATGAGAGATCCTGTGATAACATTAAGCAGAGCCTGTCACTCCTTTTGCTCAAAACCCACAAATGGCTTCACACTTCACTGAAAGTAAAAGCCAAAGAGTCCTCATTAGGAGCTACAAAATCCTACCTAACATGGCTTTGCCCCCATTACTGCTCTGTCCTCACCTCCTGCCCCTCCCTCACCCCACCCTAGTCTCAAAGCCCCCTCTAAGGCCCTTCAGCACACCAGGCACACCTCCACCCAACAACCTTTGCCCTGCTGTTCTCTCTGCCAGAATACCTCCTAGTTCATATTCACAAGTCTCTGTCACAGGGAAGCCTTCTCTGGCCACCGTATCCAGATGTTCAATGTCTGCTTTGCGACACAGTCCCTTCCACACTTCTTTTTATTTCCCTTCAGCATGTTTCACTACCTAACACTTAGTTTTGCTTTCCTGTATTTGGTTTACTGTGTTTCCTTCAGGACGATGTAAACTATGAGAGAAGGATTTTTTTTTTTTCACTATTTTAGACTTAGTGCCCAGAGCTACATTAAATTTTTGAACAAATTTAATACATAAACCAGGTTTTTTCCACTCAATTATTTCATATCTGTCTTTCCATGATAATATATACAGAAATTTCTATGGTTATAGTATGTGGGCATACTACTTTTATGTAAAGATCTTCATATTTATGAATTTTATTTCCAATTTTTATATTAAGAACAATACTAAATATTTTTACATATATCTTTGTCATGGGAAGTTGCATGTTATTTACTCATATTTTACAGAGATAGACATGAAACCCAAAGATACCATGAGAGTAGAATTTGCACCATGTCAGACCCTGGCCTAGTACCTGTTTTCTTATTTGGAGTTGCATTTCACCATTTACATTTTTTAGGAAGTGTTTTTAATTCCAAACTCTCACTTATTTTATTCATACACTGATCATTTAAGCCTTTATTGATGACTAGCAGTAAAGAGTATTACAAGACTGTTCAGAAGCAAAGAAAAGATCAACAACGAAGCCAGGAATAAATACAAGCAAGAAGAAGGAGAGGGACTGACAAAAAATAGGGTCCGTAACTTAAAGAAGAATGAGAAGTGGTCAATAATTTACATAAATTTGGAAGTACAGTGAGGTATATGAGGGCACAGAGGGCAAGTGGCTATGGAAAGATTTTAAAGTAGGCACATGAGAAACTAATTGTTAACCTGGTAAGAGGAATGGGTCTGGACAGTATGATAAATTGAATGATGAGGCTTTGCATGCCTAACAGGAATATCTTTGTGAAAGTGTGAGCATCCATAGTTAATTAGGTGCTGCAAGGAAATCCTGATGATTAGGCTATATTTGTATCTACAAAGATACATTATAGCTAACAGAGTAGTATAAACTGTTTCAATGTCTGGAATTTACACTGAATATAAAAGAGGTAAAGAATAAGGCTTGGCCCTCAAGTGGTCTGTAATTGAGAAAGCCTACCTGTGGTAGATAAGACCATTGTTCTCAATTATGTTTTAGAATTACATATTCACATCCTTTGCTATTTGTCCTTGAAGTTCTTCGCACTAAAGCAAGTACCCCCTTCCATTCTCCAAAATTAGGCTTGGCTATATGACTTGCTTTTGTCAATGTAAAGTGTGAGGATGTGATACTACTCTAGTTCTGGGTCAAGGCCTTAAGAGACACCATACACATCTGCTCATGTGCTTATGTTTCTTTGATCACCATGAGAAAACCAGGTCCCAGAGAGCTTTTGACCCTTCAGCATAGGCCCTAGAATGAGACACATGGAGTACACCTGAAACTTACTGAAACTTGAAGTCAAGCTAACCGCATTTGCTGCACTGATGACCAATTAGCAGGAAAAATAAATCCTGAGTGTTATAAACCATGAATTTGGGGGATGGATGTTACGAAGCATTATTGTTGCAATAACTAACTTATACAATGCCCAAAGCACTGCTCTGGCTCTCACTTCCCGTACTTATACAATAGTATAGCCCTAAAGACATCCAACTGGCTGACTTCATGTCTCAGTTCTATAACTTTCTAACTGTGTGATTATGAGCAAGTTATTTAAACTTTCTGAGTTTCAGCCTCTTCATTTGTAAAGTAGGAATAGTCAAGTTGTGAGAACTAAAGGAGATAATGAACAAAAAGCACATAGTAAATTTTCAATAAATATGAACTGCTCTTCACTAGTATTGTATTACTTTTATTATTCCCTCACCATTCAGACTTCCATCCGCCAAAAAACATTCCCTCCATGGCCATATTTTAGTAATTTTGGACTTTATGGGGAGCATGTCTCACACCAGCTTGCTTTCCCTAATTTTCCCCTATTTCAAAAGTCCTCTCACATTCTACACTTGATAGCAACATCAGAAGGTACGCCCTATGAGATCCTTGCCACCTTCCATAGGTAGAAAAGGAAAGGGAGCCAGAAGGAGAGAAAGAGTGGCCAGATCTCAGTTTTTAAATCTAAATGCTATGTCTTCTCAGATAATTAATTCTGTCCACACTCAGATCTCTGGTTGGCATTACCCCTGAGACCCTGGCACACAGAGATACCCTTTGGGGGATTGCTAGGACTTCCATTAAATCTATTCTCAATTGCTCTAGTTCAGTTCACATACACAAGTGGATGAAACTTTATACAAAACCAAAGGTTTTCAGTGGGTAAACTAATATCTGAGAAACTTTATTTTCCATAAAACAAAAGATTAAATTTTGAAGTGGCTATAAACATTATGAAAGGCAAACCCAATGAGTACAGAGTGAAACCCAGAGTCTTGGGGGGACAGCCTTCTAAGTGGGGCTGTAAATCTCCCCAGCTCTGAATAGAGTCATTTTTACTGCCATTGTGCCTTCCATATGGAGACTTATGGGTAGTAGTCTGCATACTCCTTGAACTAGAGGTCAGGCCTCCTGGGAGAAAGAGGATATCCATTGAAAGATATTTAGGGACCCTTGAGTCCCATGGTCATGCAACTCCACTAAATTCTTAGATACACATTTAGAGAGAAGACTTTTTTACCTGCTTGACATCTCCAGCTATAAAGAAAATGCCAGAGAAAAATAATTCACATAAATATTTTAAGTGTCCCAAGTGCTTTTGTCATAATGTCTACCCCACAGAGAATCCTTAGAGAACAATATTAGAATGAAGAACTTTGGCTTTTGGTTGGGTTATTTTGCATTTTAAAAATTGGCACCTATCACAGTGCCAAGCTCTAAAATAGTGTTTCTCAATCTTTTTCAATTATTTCTCCTTTCTCTACTTTTTATTCCATGAAAGCCCCCTCTCCTCCAAAATATTAACTCTACAGACATAATACATATATACTGGATCTACACCTGTGCTTTATTAAAAAATAGTAAATGTTTCTGCCCCTACCCCAAGAACAAGAATTTGTCTCCTTAGGGTGCATCTCACTTTCATTGCAAATGCATGCTCTAAACAGAACATAATGTGTGATTTGTGTATGTAAGCCAAATCAAGTAATAACTGTGATTCAATCTGGAATACACACTTGATATTATTTTATAATTCATTAAGACCAATCTCTGAATCTTTTTATGCCCAGTTATTTATAGAATAAGAATCTATAACCTTTTCATTACTTACTAATGGCATTTTTGGAAGACTCTAAGCATAAGAATTAAAATGTCTAAAATGATATCAATAACCTTGGAATCATGTGGTGATATTTATCAACTTAGCATAATTTGATAATTTCCCAGAATGAGGAAAGGTGGGGGAATGCTGAATGACTTAGATACTTCATCAATTAGATACATGTTTCATCTTGATGAAACTGTCTTATTAACCTTCAAGATCTAGAGACATTTGTCATTCTGATAAGTACCAAATATTTATTCATCTACCTAATAACACCAAAATTTCCATATAAAAATCTGTGTCTGCCTACTATGTGCAGGGAAGGTAACTGGTAGATGCAGGTGCCTAATACACTTGTCTTGTTTTCCTTGCAGAAGGAGAAAAACTTCAATTTTCTCCTCATCTCAAAGGAAAAGCACACACATTGAGCCAATGAAGCATATTTTTCTATAACTTTGAAACTCAAATAAAGCAGATAAAAAGAAACATATGACATTTATTCTCCCCCATGGGGGATCCAAAGTTGACTGTTGCCAGTCTAAAATCCACTGGGAGAACTGCTCTCTGACTTTCTGGAATTAATGTAACCTTTCACCACTTTACAAGTACAAATACTACCTCTTTTTAATTTCATTAGCCCACCCTTTCTTTCCAGCACATTTTTTGTTAAGTTATCCAGTGCTGTTTTCCACTTCTCAAAACCAAGAAATTCTAAAAGTATAGAAATTTCATAAAAGATGGGTCAATCAGTTATTTTGGTAAGTCTTAGGAGAAGATTTCAGAGCTATGTCCAATATGGTAGCCATTAACCACATATGGATATTTAAATTTAAAATTATCACTTTGGATAGATATTTTAACAATATTAATTCTTCCAGTCCATGAACATGGTATATCTTTCCATTTATTTGTGTCTTCTTTAAATTATTTTATCACTATTTTATAGTTTTTAGTGTACAGGTCTTTTGCCTATTTTGTTAAATTCATTTCTAACTATTTTGTTGTTTTTGATGCTATTATAAATAGGATAGTTTTAATTTCAAGTAGTTTGTTGTTAGTGTATAAAAACAGAACAGATTTTTGCATGTTGATTTTGTATTTGTATCCTCCAACTTTACTAAATTTTTTTATTAGTTCTAACAATGCTCAATAAGATATAAGGTGCTCAACCTCATGAATTATAAGGGAAAGGCAGATCAAAACCAAAATGAGATATCACAACGTACCTGTAGAAATGGCTACTATCAAAGAGACCAAAAACAAAAAAACACCAACAGTGTCAGTGGAGATGTGGAGAAAAGAGATTCTTTGTGCACCATCGGTAGGGCTATATATTAGCACAGCCATAAAAAAGAAAAGAAATCCTGCCATTTGCAACAACATGGATGGACATGGAGAGCATCATTCTAAATGAAATAAAACAGGAAGTAAAAAGACAAATACTGTTTAATCTCACTTATATGTTGAATATAAAAAATAAAATTCTAACTCCTAGGTATTGGGAATAGATTTGCGGTTACCAATGGTGGAGGGTGGGTGAAACAGGTTAAGGTGATTTTTCAGTGATAAGACATATAAGCCCTCCAGGTGTAATGTACTGTATGGTAACTACAGTTGACAATTTTGTATTGTACACTTGAAAGTTACTGAGAGGGTTATCTTAAGAGTTCTCAACACAAAGCTCTGGCTGCTGTGGCTCAGTGGATTGAGCGTTGGCCTGCGAAGCAAGTGTCCCTGGTTCAATTCCCAATCAGGGCACAAGACTAGGTTGCATGTCAGGTCCCCAGTTCGGGGCACAAGTGAGAGGCAACCACACAGTGATGTTTCTCTCTCTCTCTTTCTCCTTTCTCCTCTTTCTAAAAATAAGTAAACAAACAAATAAATAATTTTTAAAAAGTTCTCAACACACAAAAAGATTTGTAATTATGTGTGGTGGTAGATGTTAACTATATTTATAATGGTAATCATTTCACAATATATACATGTATCAAGTCATTATGCAGTACACATGAAATTATAGAATGTTATATGTCAATGTCATATCATTAAATAAAAATAAAGTCAAAATGGATTAAAGACTTAAATGTATAACCTAAAACTTTAAATGACTGGAAGAAAACATAGGGAAAAAGTCTTCTGTACATTGGTCTGGGCAGTAATTTTTATCAAGTATGACCCCAAGAGGATAGTCAACAAAAGCAAAAATGGACAAATGGGATTGTATTCAACAAGAATACTTCTGTACAGCAAAGGAAATAATTAACAGAGTTAAGGAACAACCCATTAAATGGGAGAAAATATTTGAATACCATACATATTAAAAGGGGTTGATATCTCAATTACAGGAGTAGGCAAAAGTAAATTTACAGTCGCAATACAAATAAATAATAATACAGAAATAAGCTCTGTGTTTGACATACTCATAACTATAAACCTACTTTTGTCTGCCCTATATAAAAGAAATTCAAACAATTCACTAGCAAGTAAACAAATAACCCACTTAAAAACTGGGCAAATGATCTGAATAAACATTTCTCAAAGGCAGACATATAAATGGCCAACAGGTATATAAAAGTGTGCTGCGCATCATTAATTATCAGAGAAATGCAAATTCAAACTCCAATGAGATACCACTTCATACCTGTTATGATGGCTATTATAAAAAATACAAGTGTTGGTGAGGGTGTGGAGAAAATGAACCCTTATTTATACAAGAAAATACAAGGGGTAACTGATGGCAATTGGAAGAAATGTGTGACACCCCAAGCTGCCTACTTTGAAGGGGGCTGAGGCGTCATTGTCCTATGTACAGTGTTTCTTGTATCTTGTATCTTCTTCAATAAATGCCTCTATTTTTCATAATCTGTGGATGGATACATTCTGGACAGACCTCATATGTCAAGCAACATATTATGCACCTTAAATATATACAACATTTTTGTCAATTATATTTCAATAAAGCTAGAAAAGACATAAATTATATTAAATTAAAATTAAACAAAAATAAACATTTGGTTCGATTGTAGTAGCTGTATTTTAAGGGCTTAAGGGCCACATGTAACTAGTGACCAACATATTAGTACACAGAGAGCATTTCATCGTCATAGAAAGTTGTAATGGATAGCACTATATATACTAAAATGCTCATGACCCACGATGAAAAATGAGAAGCAGTATCAAGAAATCCTCAGAGATAAATAAAAATTGGCCTCTGAGAATAGGCTCTATCATTGCCAAGATTTACTAACTGTGATGAAATCTCTGGAATAAATGAGTGTAAGTCCAGCACAATAGCTGGTACATGATAATTCTCAATCAGTATGCATTGAATTAATAGCTGTTGTGTCAGAGATTGCTGAGCTGTGAAGATGAATAAACCTTCAATCTTTGCTGCTTCTGACCCCTTTGTTATTCACCTTCCTTGAGGCATTTGGAAGAAATTAAAGAAACAGATAACACCTCTTAGGGGTCTGGTACAGAAAAAACCCTGAAATGAGATTACACATATGAATGCTTTGAAAAACACAATGCTCTAAAGGAACATTGCTTGTAATGTGTTCAGTGGATGTTTAAGGGTGTTAATTTTTAAATAAGTTAAGGATCCCAGTAATAAGTGAGACGAAGTCTATGCTAAACAAATGTTGGAGGGTAATAATTTTGAGATGTGAACCAGTATCTTTTCTTCCAAACAGCAGGCTTTTTGCCTCCCACTCCTGTACTGCTGCAATTAAAGCCACTGTTCTTTTCTGTGGGCAGTGCCTTAGGGAGGGAGGTGAAAAGCAGAGAAAATAGCTGCCATCCTACAGTTGGTTTCCAAAAATCGAAATGCTTACAGGAAAGACAGGACAGAGGCAGAAACAAATGATTTGGGAGAAATATTAGTAGCAAAGTCACTGGCTACAATCTTTCCTCCACCCACTCAAGAAATGATTTTCTGGACTGAGGGAAGGAGAGGGGAAAAGAATTGGTAAGAGCATAGACATTGGTGATCTCTTGAAAGAGGGTCTCTGAGCCTCACCCTAAAAAATTCAGTTTCTGGTGATGAAATGTCCATGTAGTTTGCTTAGTAAGTCTGTCTCTGCAGAGGACTGCTTAGGTAGCCTCACAGAGAGCTCTCTGTTCTAGCACAGCAAAACTGCATGAGCTACACTTAGCCTCAAGGAGGAAGAGTTAACAGGGACCCAATAAAAGCCAAACAGACAGGAATAAACATTGGTCTGTCTTCACTGAACAAGCAGAGCCAGGTAGAATGAAGGACATGTCAGAGGACATTTTGCAAGGACAGGTTTCTAAGAGGGCAGATAGCCTGACCCTTGGGGCAAATGAACCCCCAAGCCCAGCGAGCCCCCTGCTGGCTGTCATGGCAAAGGCCTTGGGAAAACACCACTTGCCATGAACTGGAAGTGACAGATATTCTGCAACTGCAGGAGGCAAGACATGGAGAATCGTGCTTGGGCAGGCACCTCTGAACTCATCATGGATCATGATCCAGAAGAGAGATCTCTGCTCTTGCTGCCAAGCCTTATGGGGGACTCACACATGAGCAGCCTTGTAGTTTGGGTGCTGGTTGCTTAAGGAAGAATAGGGCCATGCTGGGAGCTCTGTTTCCTTGGAGCATCTTGGAACACACTCACAAAAACGCTTCTTCAATCAAATGCTTTTCTCTTATCAATTAAGCTTAAGTCAATGTATCGACGGAACAGTGTTAAGTGGAATGGAGGCAAATACGGGAGTGATTTTGGAACATGGGTCACTGCGATGGGTAAAGGCCACATAGGCCAGTATATCAGTGCAGTATTAAACAATCAGAGCAAGCTTAATACTTCTTAGATCCCATGCATATGGGAGTAAAATAGCATGAAATGAGGTTGGGAAAGAACAATAGAGCAAAAGGAGAAACAAAGTGCAAACAGGAGAAAAAGTCTAGGGAATGAGGTTTTGAGGCAATTTTGAATCATAAAGATTTTGACAGATACCTGTACTCTGATCAACAAGCTGGAAAATAGAGCTAAATTTTAATTTTAAAAATAATTACATACTTAATAGAAATAAGAAAAATAATCCATGCCCAAAGAAGTCATTGCATAATAGAATGTTATTAATAAAGGGCATTATTTAAAATGATGTTTAAGAAAAATCTTATAATAACATGGAAATTATTTGTTATATTAAAAATTTTAAATTAGATTAATTATATGCATGGTAGGACCACAGTTATATAAAATTACTGTATACACATATATATAAATATATTGGAAAATTAATAATAGTTATCTCTGGATAGGGCTAGTGTTTTAAACTTTCTATTTTTCTAAATGTTCCTAATTTTCTATAATAATTGCATATTTTTATAATGCAAAAATGAACTTTACTTAAAATGCTATCTGCACCCTTAATGGTTTTAGAATTAAGACATTAATTAGGCAAACCTTAACTAGGTCTGACAAGATTAAAATTTAATTTTGAATAATGATCCATTTACTCTCCAGGTTATATAATATTAATTACATTCAAGTCATTTGCTTTTTTATTTAGCCATTCATTTCTCCCTTTTTCTTTTCTTCAACTATTTATTTTTAAAGAATGCTTCATGGCCGTAGTCAGCAAATTCTAGTCCAAGGACCAATCCCAGCATACCACCTACTTATTTATGGCTGACAAGTCAAGGATAGTTTTTATACTCTTTAGTGAAAAAAAGAAAAATAAAAAATTTTGAAACATGAAAATTATATGACACAAGAAGATATCACCTCACACCTATCAGAATGAATATCATCACTAAATCAACAAACAAGTGTTGGAGAGGATGTGGAGAAAGGGAAACCTTAGTGCACTGTTGGTGGGAATGCAGACTGGTGCAGCCACTGTGGAAAACAGTATGGAGTTTTCCCAAAAAGTTAAAAATGGAACCTCCTTATGACCCAGCCATTTCACTTCTGGGAATATATCCCAAGGAACAAAATCACTGATTCAAAAGAATACATGTACCCCTATGTTCATCACAGCATTATTTACAATAGCCAAGATTTGGAAGCAGCTCAAGTGCCTATCAGTAGATGAGTGGGTAAAGAAGATGTGGTACATTTACACAACGGAATACTACTCAGCCATAATGAAGAAAGAAATCTTACCTCGTTTGCCAGCATAGATGAAACTGAAGAGTATTATGCTAAAGGAAATAAGCCAGTCAGAGAAGACAAGTGCCATATGATTTCACTTATATGTGAAATCTAATCACCAAAATAAATTAACAAACAAAATAGAAACAAACTCATAGGTAGAAAGCAGGGTGACAGCTGTCAGAGGGGAGAGGAGTTGGGGGTGCTCGGTGAAATAGGTAAAGGAATTAAGCAAAAACAAAAAACTCAGACACAGACAACAGTATGGTGATTATCAGAGGAAATGGGGTGGAGGGAAGTAGAAGAGGATAAAGGGGGAATAAGTGGAATAAATGGTGATGGAAGGAGACGTGACTTGGCGTGATGAACACGTAATACAGATGATGTATTACAGAAGTGTACACCCAAAGCCTATATAATGTTATTAACCAGTTTCACCCAATAAATTCAATTGAAAAATAAAACAAATAGATTTTTTTTAAAAAGAAGAAAATTATCTGAAATTCAAATTACCTCTGTAGGTCCCTGTCTCCTCACCTCCAAAAGGAAAAAGTTGGTCCAAGATTTTTTTCTTTGTTTGGCTCTCTTTATTGCAGTTTCAGAGACCCAAACACAGCACATATAGACAGCAAGAGTTAGCTCTAGGGTTTGCTGCACTGCTTAAAACAGTAATGGCTCTCCTGACCATCTCAAGGGAAATAAAATACTGTATCATTCATTCTAAACTCCACCCCTGAAATCATTTACCTAATGGTCTGATACAGCGGAAACATCCTTGGTTTGCTGTACCAAACAAATCAAATGAAGAGCATAGTTGAAGGTACATTTATAATTTTCAGACATAGTGACCCAAACTTTAATGAACCCACCTGGAACTGCTTTCTACAATAAGTACATGTATATTTATTTCAGAGACTTAAGTACCTAGAAATAGACCAGGCCAATGATATTTAAGGCAAATCTCCAATTCTTAGACATTTAAAATAATAACTGAGAATTGTCTAGTGCCTCCAGCTACCTAATATATTACAAGGTTTTTTAATGAGTTTAATGACTCAAAGAGAAGATTTAAGCACAAGAGCTTACCATAGTTTTCATAGTTTCTTTCTAAATGTATTATCTATAATAGCATGTTGGGGCAATAAGATAAAAACTTAGATGACAACATCAAATGCTAAAAGGAATTTGATGAGCTGGTGGTAGATGTAAGCTAACACAATTATTTACTAGAGATATATGTGGAAATATGCATTTAGGTCTAAATATCAACCATACAGGTAAGTTTAATAAGGGCCCTTAGTGACCAAAAGACAAAGGTTTCATGGACAGCAAGCCGAATATATGTCAACATTTAAAGGGTTAGGATTTAGGGTTAGGGTTAGGGTTAGGGTTTCGGGTTAGGGTTAGGGTTTAGGGTTAGGATAAGAGTTACGTTTTAGGGTTTAGGGTTAGTGTTAGGTTCAGGGTTTATTGTTAGAGTTAGGGTTTAGGGTTAACTTTATACTAGAAAGGGTAATATAATGTGGTTCCCTCTAGGGCCCACTTCAAGGGTGGTGATCAGCGCAGTCACACAGGGCCTGCACTTGCAAGCTTAGAAAGACCGTCGCTTGGTTTAATCCCTGTTGTCACTGTCCTGAAATGCTTAATAATTGTTAATCAAGGGGCCTTGCATTTTAATTTTGCACTGGGTGCCACTGATCATGTAACCTTACATTCTGAAAAAGCAGCATTAAAGGAAACGTTAACTATCATGAGCGTGGCTCAGGAAGCAAAAAAGTACTCATGTAAATGGAATATGCTTTTTGAGAAGAACGTAGATGGAGTTTTCTCTCTGTTCAAGATGGGCCACTTTGCTGTTGTATGTTCACTGCTCACCGCACACCATACTGATCTCTGTATTGCCTTCCTCTTAACTTTGCACCTGAGCCTTTCAGTAATGCTCAAAAAATGTTAAATAAATTAAAATACTTAACTCTGCTTAAAAATCCAGGTCATGGAAATTGTACTTAAATGTGTATTATTTCCTACATGCTCTAACGCAAGCTGCCAATCTTTTTTAAGTGAGAGCTTCACAAGATGTGGGTGAAGGGCTTGAGGAGGTTAAGTCAGTGAAAGAAAGACAAGCAGGTTCCCATCTGCCCATCATCCAGCATCTTATTTTATGCATATGTTCATGGAAGGTATTTGAATATTACCACAAAATTAAAAAATAATGATTAGTCACATAAAAAGGCTAATCTAATTAATTACATGGCCAACTGATCCAGTCTGAATAATAGGAAGATCATCTAAGCATATGAAGAAAACATACTGAAAAAAGTAACTTTCTCTCTTTGATCACTTAAATGATGATTTAATGCAGCACAAGTGACTACAAAAATAGAATTCTGGTTGACATGGCTTTTTTAATCACAAATAAAACCAAGTCTTTTGGGGGGATGTGGGGTGGTCAACAGGGAATGAGGGCATGAACAAAGAGGGCAATATTTTACTTTTCCTAAAAATCAGCCCCATGGTTCGCCAAATAGGATCAATCAAGGATTGACCAATCAAGCAGTGTCTCTAATATTCAGCATAAAATAGTAAAATCTAAATCACTTCAAATATATCTATATCTCACCCATGTTTTAAGGATAGTTTATAGGTGTAATCAATTACCCATTTTCTTGTAAAAGCAAAGGGACAATCATTTGATTGATAAGAAATCTTTTAATTTTTAGAATTAAGATTTTTTAAATTATTACAGTATAGTTGCTATACAATATTGTATTACTTTCAGGTGTACAATATAGTAATTTGACATTTATGTAGCTTACAATCTGATCACTCTAATAAGTCTATTAAACTATCTATCACTACGCAAAGTTATTACAATATTATTGACTATATTTTCTGTGTTATCCCTTATGTTCATTGCAGCATTATTTGTAATAAACAAGATATGGAAGCAACCTAAGTGTTCATCAATAGATAAATGGATAAAGATGTGATATATATATATAATGGAATATTAGTCATAAAAAAAGAATAAAATCTTGCCATTTGAGACAACAAGGATGGACCCAGAGGTAACTGACCTAAGTGAAATGTCAGACAGAGAAAGATAAATACTGTATGATTTCACTTACATGCGGAATCCAAAAAATACAAGTGAACAAACAAAATAAAACAGAAGCAGACTACAGAATTTTTTAAAGCTGAACGCATAAACTAATATTCTATAGTAAATGTAATATATCCTGTTTTCAATTTATGGTGGAAAATATGAATTCATAAACAATAGTGCTTTACACCTAATTAATATTGATGGGTAATTATTAGTTATCTGATAAGATGGAGCCATGAGATTATGCAAAAAAATTCCAAGACAGCTAATAACTTCCTAATATCAAGTAATTCAGACATCCCTATAGGGGATGTGGGGAAATCATAGGATAATAGTGTTTAGCAGCTGATTATGACCTTAGCAATCATCTTGTGCAATTACCTCAAGGAACAAATGAGAAACAACTATGACCCAAATATGTTAAGTGACTAGCTCATGTTCATGCCGCTAATTAGCAGCAAAGATTGAAATTAAACTTGGGTCTTTTAATAATAAATTCAATCTTGTCTCCATTGCATGTGCTCGCTATCCTCCAGACAATAGAAAAATCTCAACAACAAAAAAAGAAATATGAATAATGATAATAGCATACTCTCTACATGAGACTAGAGATACTATTACTATCTTCCTTATAATTTCCTGTATTTTCTATAATTTATAATCATAACAAAATGTTAATTATATGCATAAAGAGTATCTAATTATTATGTATTAGAAGAAAATTATGCTATTTATATTATGGTATTCTACACTATATTAATCTATATTATAAGATACATATTATAAAATATATATTACACATAATTTACTATAGTATACTTCTATTCATATAGTATATATAACTTATATCAATGTTTTCTAAAACATTATTTAACACAAGTTCATTAGGATGACTCTCATAAAAAGAAGTCAGAGAAGAAACCAGCTTTGGAAATACGATGTACTCTATCTCCAATTTAATAATTCACAATTTACACTAGCATATTAATAGTTTCAAGACATGCTGCTGTAAAGAAAGCAACTTATGTTTTCTTTAAGTCAGCATTTCCCTAACTTACCTGACCACAGCACTGCTAGTAGGCACGTGGTATACTTACTGAAAATCAGGTTTCGTAGAACACTGTTGGAAAAGCCTCAAACCTCTTTAAAATACCTAAGGAACCACTCACAGGAAGGTCAATAATATGAGGCTCTTAACTGAATATTGTTCACAAATATTTTTATGCTGCACTTATAAAATGAACTGTATATTTTAAATGTATAAACATTTATTTCCTTTTTAAACCTATATGTAATGAAATAGGCAATGAGAAGGTGATTTGTATGAGTTAACACTGTAAATTTTCACTCATTGATCTTAATGTTCAAGATGATTAATTTTAATTTTGCCCTGTCCCAAGACTTTCTTACAGAAGATCAATAATATTATAATTAAGAACATCAAAATAAATAAGGCCAGAACCATCTTTTTTTTTTTTTTTTTTTTAATCTTGGTCTGGACTCTAGTGCTTAAAATGGGATTAGTTCAATGACTTTATTTTCATACCCAGGGTATCAAACCAGCATACTGACTTCAGAAATCCACACCTTGAAACAGAACTTAAATATGTTTATCCTCTTCACTTTTCTTCTTTTAAAAACTCATCTTATATTTAAACTATTTATACTCAAATGTTTCCTCCTACCTCAACTGCAGATGTTTCTTAGCCTCTTTATGCCTCAGTTCTTTCATCTTTTCATCTGTAAAACAGGAAGCAGAACAGCACATATCATTCTCTTTTTATGCACAAATTAAATATGATACCACATAATATATGCTTAGAATAGTGCCTGATACATAGTATGTCCTCAGTGAGTGTTAGGTATTAATTTGAAATTGGGTATGATTTTTCTCTTCCTCTGTTCCTGTTACTGGGAATACCGTCTTCTCTCATTTATGCAACATGAAAATTATTGTACCATCTTTGCTTTGTTTTACTTTTATCTTCTCAACTTTCTACATACACACAACATACAAAACTTACCTTCATCATTCCCACACCACATACATACATACACACACACACTATAGAACATGCATATTATGTAATCCATTGGAAAGTCCTTTGAGTTCTTCCTTTGAAATTCACTGTTAAATCTATCCCTTTAATTCCACCTTCTTACCACCATATCTGGACTAGGATAATAGCAGAGTGCTTGGTCCCTTCACTTGAAAATGATTTCTTCCTCAATCTATCCTGTAAATAATATGCTCTAAAATTTAATTTGATCCAGTCAGTTTTCAGCTCACAAGCTATCGCTAACTTCCTATTTCTTACAAGATAAAATCTAAACTCCAAGGAGCATTGCAGACATTCTATAAATGAGCTGAGGGCTCTGTTACACATTCCCCAAATGAATTCTCCACTCCAACTTTCATTTATGCTTTGCCACTGGTGTGAAATAATCAGATCCCTCTTCTCTGGCTTTCCAAATGGGACTGACTGATCTTAAAGACTCAGCTCAAACCACATTTCTTTATAAATCCTCCCTGAATACTTTCATTCTGATATAAACCTTTACAATCTTCTGCATCTCTGGAAATTTCTTAAAGTACTTATTTAACATATATGACACATTTTGGGGGGAGAGTGCTATCTTATTTTGAATGTGTATAATAAATCTTCATATGTTTTGGCAGAAGTGCAAGGAAGACAGATCCATATCCAGAGTATGTGTCTGTTTCAGACATGATGGAAGTGGTTTAACATAATCAATCTGCCACCAGTTAGCTGGCTAATCTACCCAGGGAATGGTGCCATATTCTGGCCTTGGAGCTGGTGTCTTCTGCTGGAAAATAAAATACTCCACAATAGATGTAGCTACTCACCTAGGCAGGTGGAAATCTATGTTGAACCTCATTCCAACCCAGCATGGTCACTTTGTTCTTAAGCCCATTTGACAATGACAGGAGTCAGGAAAGAGAGTGACTAGTATCCATAGAATGGTCATCCTACCCACCCCACTTGCTTCATAACATTATTTTTTACTGAGTTAATCATTGTTGGAAATTCACACGGAATGCAAATATTTAAAACTTTTTTTTTTTTTTGCTCTATCTCTGAGGGCAAAAAAATTCTCTCAGCTTTCTCTTCCTTAAAAAAAAATGATTTGCACTATTGTGAGGTCTAGGTAGGCAAATCTGAAACCCATATGGCAGGCCAATGAGAAGGTTGGGCTGGAAGTGCCAGGGTGTGAAGCTGTTCTCCATGGGGGAAATTTCTTCCTCATCAAGGAAGCCTCAAATCTATTCTAAGTTTAGCCGACAGACTGGATCAGGCTCACCCAGTCTATCTAAAAGAGCCTCCCTTACTTCATTTTATGGACTTGACTTCTATAAAATACCTTCACAGCAACACCTAAATTTGTGTTTATATTTGATTGAATAATGAGGACTATAGCCTAGCCAAGCCAATGCATCACAAGATCATCACAACAGAGTTGACATGTATTGAGCTAGGGAGATTGGGGAAGAACTAAATAGGACAAAAGACTCCAAGACTTGATTGTAGATATGCTAAGTTTGAGGTGCCCATTAGAAACCTAAGTAAATGGATCAAACAGGACATGCCTTGATTTGAAGGAGATGGAGAAATACATTTGAGAATCATTAGCTATTTAAAACCAGGAGACTGGGTGAGATCACTCTGGGAGGGAACCCCCAGGGCACTGTAGTGCTAATAGGTTCGAGACATGAATAATGAATCAGCAAAAAGACAAAGAAGGGGAAAGCCATTGAACTGGGAAAATGCAGCATCCTGGAATCCAAGTGAAGACAATATTCCAAGAAGGAAGGAATGATACAACGAGTAATACAATCCAGCACTGTATTAAGATGTAAATACTATTTGGCGATCTTGCAAGAGCTAATAATAAAGGAGGTGATGAGATTAGACTTAATGGACTCATGATAGATGGCCTTATCAAGGCTATTATTGTTAGACCATTGGCAGTAGATGGGGGGGCAGAAGCAGATTTAACGGCAGGTGCACCAAGCACGCACTCTGGGCCCCAACTTCTGAAGGGCCCCACAAAACCCCAACTTTACACTTTTTCCTAACCACCCCAAGTTTGGTTTTGTATGTGCAATTTTAATTATCAATTGTGATGAGATAGTTAATAAGTGTGCAAAATGAAAACAAGAAAAATATTTATTTAAATATTTTCACATTTGTAATTTTAATTTCAAGTAAAATTCTATGATTTTTGTGTTCAAATTTCTGTTGTTATGCTTATTATACATATACTATAATTAATTCTACTTTTACATATGTTCAACTATTAGTTCAAAACTTTGTGATGATTATTATGTTATTAATTATATTATACATATATTCAAATTTTATTGGAAATAAAACATTAATAGTACATACTATTTTTTATTTATTTAAAAATATGGTTAACATGTATTTTTATTTTCTCTGTCTTTCTCTTTTTTTTTAAGGGACCCAATATTTTCTTCTGCACCCAGGGCTTCACTTCCGTTAATGGTCAAATGCAGAGAGAGAATTCTTTTTTTTTTTTTTTTGGTTTTTCAATTATACTTGTCCCATTTTTCCCCCATTGCTCCTCCCCCAAGTCCACCCCTTCTCCCACAATCATATCCCTCCCCAGAGAGAGAATCTTAGAATCACACTGAGCTTGGGGCCTCCTTTTGGACTGCAATGGCAGCAGGGAGGCCAGGCAAAGCCAAGAGGGTTTATACTTGACACCCTTTAAAGTGCTAAATGGTATGGATATATTTCTAATGAAAAATAACATTAACTTGAAAATTAATTGTTTTAATAATTATTCAATGGAACTACTAGCTTTAATAATTCCATCACATAATACATCTTTATAAAATTATGAAAACTCATGGGTACTGACCTGTTTTACTCCAGATCATTTATTGCTAACTTTCTCACCAGCTTCCTGACCTCCTCCTGTCTCCCAGCAGATCACTCCTTCGTCTGGACTATCTCTCTACCTGCCTCTGTTACATCAATACATCCCATTCACAGTGCTTTTATTATTGACCTGCTTGCCTTCTCTCCCAGTCTGTGAGGCTGTCCAGGGCAGAATCTGTCTCTTCTTCAGCAGGGGGCCTGGCTGGCACCCATATGCATTCAATTAACATTTGTCAAATCAGAATTTTTAAGGATTGTTTTCTTTTAGAAACTGCATATATGGTACATGACATAAAGGTGGCATAATTCATAAGAGTAGAAGAAAAAATTAAAGTATTTTGCTGTATTTTCTTTCAGATTTTATGCAAACTTTTAAATGTCTATTTGACTTTTTATTTAGTTAAATTCATACTTTTACACACTTCTGTACCCTGATCCTTAGCCTTAATATAATGAGCATGAATATAAAAATTTAATATTGTTTTAAATGAATACATTGCATTTCATGAAGGGAGTAAAACTGAATGCTCATCCATTCTATTGTGGTTCACTTTTTGGATTATTTCTATCTTTTTAAACAGAATTTTTAAAGGGCTCCACTCAAGCTATTCCACAGAGATAGGCAAACTTCTTGACCATGATGTGCTGAACTAGGGAACTGCCAAATTTTCCAGTTAATTTAATAGATGGCACTATCCCCATCTCACAGCATGAGACTATGGATTTAATTTGATGCCAAATGAACCAAAGAAGAAGGTACCCCTTCTTCCAAACAAATGGAGGTTTTCGTTTAAGACTATAGAGGCTGTTTTTAATAAAAATTTCCACACTTCTTTTAGAAAATTCTATATGCCACCCAAAAATCCCTCCAGAAAAGTAAGGGAAGTACTAATAAATTAAATATAATTTAGTGTTGGTGTCCCTAAGGCTATTGCATTGTCTAGAACAAGGTGGGTGCTAAAATCAAGCTTGTTGAAACAATCCAATTAATAGGTAAATGACCACTTGGGGAAACAGATCCAAGCTGCAGAGGGGGTTCGAGCATTGGAAGAATGGTTGGATTGATGAACTTCCAAATCCTTCTAACTAAGATTCCATGATTGTGTTTACTTATGCAAATAGTCTTTACTAATAAAGTAACAGTGGCTACTACTTGTATAACAGTTTTACAGTTAAAGAAGCTGTTTTATGTCATATCCTATTTTATCCCCATTCAGCTATCTAAGACATGGAAGGCAAAGGCTGCCGAGATCAGATCATTTGAGTGTCTTGTCAATGTTAAATTTGGAAAACAGCAGAAGCAGGATTTGGAACTGTAGTTCAAAGGACATTCAACTCTGTTTCTCAGGTGAAATAATTCCAGTTTTATCATGTTTTCTTCAAGAATACTGGTTTTAAATTCTTTCTACAGCAAAATTAGTCAGCTATGGAGAGTAAAATATGAGTGTTTCTGATCATATCAGCTGCACTGATTCTTAATTTTGATGGAGTATAATGTTTGACATGGCATTCTAAATATTTTAAATAGTCAAAATTTATTGAAAAATATATATATATATATATATACAAGGCCTTTCCAGAAAGTATACAGCCATGTACTATTAAAAATAGAGACATTTATTGAAGAAGCTACAAGATACAAGAAACATTGTACATAGGGCAACGATGCCTCAGTCCCCTGCAAAGTAGGCACCTTGGGACCTCACACAGTTTTCCCAATTGTAGCACAATGTTCCTCCTGTTCTGGTAGCAGAAGCCATGGAACAAATTTCACCATGACATGTTTCAGGCCAAGTTCCTGCATCAAAATCTTGGGCACAGTAGTTTTGGGAACCCCCAGGTCAGCTTCTGGTTCTCGTGTTGTCAGTCACTGACCTTTGTTGATTGCAGCTCATACACGTTCAACATTCTCACATGTTCTGCTTGTTGTAGGCCTTCCAGAACATGGATCACTTTCAACAGATTCTCAACAATCTTTGAAGCATTTGTGCCACACTTTTATCTGTGCTGCACTCACTGCATCATCCCCAAAAGCCTTCTGAATCATCCTAATAGTTTCCATAGAAATGTTCAAGCTTAACGCAAAATTTGATACAGATTCATTGCCCTACTCACTCAGTTACTTTGAATGCAGTGGCCACACAGTACACATGCTCATTCAGCGTTGTCTACCACCCCCACTGACTAGTACAGTGAAGTCATCATTGTTCAGGCATGCGCATTCCAACCCACTCTCCTTGGCTGATGCATTACATCAATGTTGTGCAAACCGTTCTCATTATATTAAAAATGGCTGAACTTTTTCTAGACAGGCCTCAACTGTGTGAGTGTGTCTTATGTACATGTATGTGTATGTGTGTCTTACCTTGTCAGGTCTTTCATATGCATTATCTGAGCTTCTCACACAGTCATATGAGAAAGGTTGCATTATGATCCGAATTTTACCACTGAAGCCCAGGAAATAAGAGAGGGTAATTTGAACAAAATTACACAATTAAATGTCAAAGCAGGAATTCCAACTGAGGTATTCTTACACTAGAAACTGTAGTCTTTTCTTTTCCAGCTTTATTGAGATAAAATTGACATATAACATTGTGTAAGTTTAAGGTGTACAATGTGTTGGTTTAATACACTCATATATTGCAAAGTGATTGTTAGCTAGCACCTGCATCGCATCACCTAATTACCATTTCTTTTTTGTGGTAAGAACACTTAAGGTCTATTTCTTAGTATTTTTCAGGCATACAACATAGCAGTATAAACTATAATCATCATGCTGTACATTAACTACCCAAAGCATATTCATCTTACAGCTGAAAGTTTATATCCTTTGAACAACAACTAGAAACTGTGCTTTTGAACCCTATATTATTTAAGCTGGTGTGACAATCTCTGCAATATCTCTCATCAGAGAAGTCACTGATTAACTGAAACACTAAGTCTCCAGAACTCAAGTGTGGGCCCAGTGTAATCACTGCATAGTTACTGGATAGGATATGGGTATCACTGCTTGTTCACAGGAAATATTGCTGTCTGATTCCATTACTTACTGCCTCAACTTAAACTTGCCGTTCCTGGCTTATCAAACACTCTGCAAAAGTAACTTGTAAATGTGATCTTCCTGGTCCGTTTAAGTATTGGATTTTACCCCATCAGCCCTGCTGGGTCTTGGAAGCTACTCTAATGAACAGAGGTAGTGTCACTGGCAAACTATTACATATATATATATCGTCGTCGTCGGCAGCCGTCCGTCTCGAGAGACGATGGTGTAGCTTCTTCAGAGTCTATCTGCACCGCCAAGAATGGCTGTGCAGTCCGACTCGGGAGTGACATGGTATCTGTCTCCTCCCGTGTTGAATCGACATCTTGCGATGACGCTGAACCTACAGAGCCTGGGCAGGGTAATATGGAGGGTCTGCTGTTGCCCATGCAGCAGACCCCCCCTCTCTTCGCAGCTGAAGGGTCCAAGGGAAAGACGGAGTCGATACAGCTTGGGTTCAGGTGCGCCGCAGGAGTTGCCGGTGTTGACTACAACGTCAAACCGCCTTAGGGACTCCGGCTCCGGATTTTCTGTCGGGGTTTACTCCCTTAGCCTTTCCCCTGAAGAGGTATGCCGCAAGGCAGCGGAGGTTTTTTGGAGTCAGAGTTTTCCTTCTCTGATGTACCCTGACTGGAAGATCGAACCAGCGACACTTAGCTCGCAGGCCGACGCTCAATCCACTGAGCTAAACCAGCCAGGGCATATATATATATATATATATATATATATATATAAATGGCAATAACAATAACATGTAGAAAATGAGAGCTGTTCAACATCTTGAATAATACAGCTTTCTGCCTTTTCCTTTGCACCTGGAATAAAGAAATTCTTCTGAAATTAAGATCCTAGAAGGAGAATATTGTCAGCACTTCTTCTCTAATGAAAACAGTATTCATGCCTATTGGGCCTGACTTAAAGAGCAGCCCTCTCCCAATGTATAATTCTAGGTAATGAACGGTCAATGGAGAAAGCACATGGGCTTCTAAAAACAATGGTAAATTTGCATACTAAAATATTAACAGTCATTATTTCTGCTGTGTAGAATTGTCAGTGCTTTCTATTTTCTTCTTAGTATTTCCCTGTATGTTTTAAGTTTGTTCATAAGTGTGCATTACTCTTGTAATCACACATATTCATGTTATTGAAAGCGAAACACAAGAAAGTGCTTACCTTGACCATGCGTTAAATTTTACAAAACTTTAAAAGAAGAATATTCTTCGAGGTTAGAAATAGTTGAGTAAAATACAGATTGAGAGCATAGCATGGACTTCGGCACTGCTAGGATCTAAAGATAAAAGGGTGAAGACATAGTCTGTACTCTCAAAAGAACAAGTCTAGTAATTTGCCTTTTACTATTTCTTTTACTGCTACTAATACCAAACCATTCACTAAGTTGCCAGACTTCTCAACTATAATCATTCCTGACATTCCTTTCAATTCTTTCAATAAATTCAATGAGAGATGATGTCACATTTATTCTACCTTCATAATACAGCGGTACCGAGTGCCAAAACCGATGAGTACCAAACAATTAGGCATTTTTTCTTGCAGGGCAGCATCGTGACTCATACAAGTTCTAACAAGTGTGAGTCCTGAGCAAGTGCCAACTACCAAAACATTTTGTTCTCACCGAAATGCATCAAGTACAGGGTTTGATGAGTTCTGAAGCCGACAAGTATTGAGGTGTTGCTGTATTTCAAATACCTCCTCTCTATTCCTAGCTCACCAGTATCTCCATTAATTATTGCCATAATTTTTCAAACACTGAATACCTTAACTAAAAACATCTAAGAGAATTTTACATATCCATGCCAGTGTCTTTCTGTGGAAAAAAAACTCACCAAAATTAACTTGACTCCAACTAATAAGTGGAAAAATCAGGTCTTGAACAATTCCTTATGACTCTAGATTTAGTGATCTCTTCACATCCTGATATTCAAAATATGGAATAATTATGAATTATTTACAGTTCTGTGCTGGGTTATACTCAGATGATACTACTTTTGAGAGCACAGTCTGTGTGGTTGTGCTTTGGTAAGTTGCTCAAATTGTTCTCTTCAATAAGAATTCTTTATAGAGTCACCCTGTTTCTTCACCTGTATAGACACACTCAACTTTCCAGATCTGGACCAAATATTTCTTCAACAATGAAGCTATCCATGATTTTTCCAGCTGAAAAAAGTTATTTTGTGAACTTCCATAGCCATTTTCCTTGTGTCTTACACTTTTACAGTCAATGTATTTTTGTACATCTTCTGTATACCAATATTCTTTTAAGTATTTTGATGCTAACACTGTGTTAACACTAACCTTATATCTTCCAAGGTCCCTCAAAAGAGGAGAAACATTATAAAGTCAGGTGGTTCTTGTTTAAAGTTTAGAACAGTGTGCACCACTTTAGCCAAGGGTCCTATGGGTTTCAAAAAAAATGTTCGTTAATTTTTAGAGAGAGGAAGGAAGAGGGAGAGAAACATCGATGTGAGAGGGAAACATCCACTGATTGCTTCCCATATGCACCATGACTAGGGATTGAACCCACAACCGAATATGTGCCCCGACCAGAAATGAAACCCCCACCTCTTGGGTGTACAGGAGGACACACCAAACAACTGAGCCACACTGTCCAGGGCAAGAGGTCCTATACTTTAAACCTCTTGTCAGCAACATCTTTGTCCTGATTATTCTTCATTGGGTAAAATAAATGCATATAGGTCAATGATGAGAGCATCAAAAGACAGAACAATGTTCCCAGGGTGGACAGCGATAACTCTGATTGTCATTCAAGAATACCTGAGTCACACATACTCTGAAATACAGTAGACAACACCACTGCCTTTATCCTCTCCTGCTGTAATTGACAGTTTCCTTCAGATTCTCCACCCCCACCCACATGCATCTAAATGTGACTGATACAGCTGCAATTTGTCCTATCTACTTTAAGGAGTTGGTGATTATAATGCAAGGTCACTTGGGCTCTACTACTCTGCTCTTCAGTGACAAATTTTATGAGTTACAGAGGTCGGCTCCAGTTTGTACCTTTCGGAGATGGAAATAGATTCTGAGGCCACCGCTGCAGTGGCACACACACTAATTTTACATTTCAGTATTCCCATTCCTTGAAAAACCAAGTCTGAGAAATATCTATATTCTCTTTTTCAGAGAAACTACAGAGAACATTTTATGTAGCACAGAGTAAACTGAGACTATGTTGTTCTTGTCAGACCCCTATAATGGAACTACCTTCAAACATCAGTTGCCGAGGCATGTCTGTCAAAAACCCAGAGACTATTATGTGTAGAACCCTTAAGAAATGTTGTTGTTACAGAGAGGTTCAACAGGAATAAAAATTCTGAATAGGTTTTTAACATTTTAAGTATCTAGGTTGTAGCATAGCTTTTCTACACACACACAGTTGACCCTTGAGGAAAACACAGGGCATTCCTACATAGGGGTGACAGGCGCAGACCCACCTTGCAGTTGAAAACCTACATATAACTCAAGTCAACCCTGAACATACAGAGAATCCCAATCACATATTGAAAATATATTACAAACATATGTGCATATATACTCATATATATACATATACATGACCATGTATGTATGATGTCATGTGAAAGAGAGAGAGAAAGAGAGACTCAAACAGAAAAGGAGTCAGGGTGAGTCTAACCTATTCTGCATAAATAAACCTGTCATTTTAATGACATGGGAAACATCAACATTGCTTAGATTTGTTTACTTCCAAGAGATTATATTAATTGTCTACCACCTATATAAATGCAATTATTTTCCTAAAGAATTTGTCCAAGGGTCTGCCATGGGCCCTTGACGCCGCCTTGAGGAAGCATGGGGAGCCAAGCGCTTCCACTTCTCACCACGCATCTTCTCACTGTGCTTTGTTTCAGAGATACGGTGAAAATATCATAAAATAGAATTACTTGAACATACATTTCTTTCAGGTAAATTTTTTTGTTAACAATAATTCTTTGTTTACAAAGAGACTTTTGCAGCCCAAGACAGCCTCCTGATTTAGAATGTACATGAACCAATAATCCCCAAATCCAAATTTACCTTTTCTTCCCATGCTGGCATGAATGTAGTTTTTGGCAGGGAAGAAATGTCAAGTTTGCATTTTACCTGTTTCTGCTACTCAGGGTAAGGTGACCTGAGAAAGTATGGAATACTTAGGCATAATGAAATGTCCTCTCCATTCCTTAGTTTCCTTCTCTGTAAACAATTCCACTATTTGAAGCTTCCGTGCATGGTTGAATGTGGGGACCTAGCAAAAATGCTAGAAAGGATCTAAGTGAGCAAACTTTGCTTCATAAAATTTAGGCTCAATAGCAGGAAACAGAAATCTAGTACAAGTGCTATATAATACTGATCGTGAGGAAGACTTTGGAGCTTGTGACATAATTTGATTTAATATGATAATAAAAAATGTCAGAATTAAAAAGAAAAAAAAGACACAATTATGCATTGGATGAAAGAAAACCTTTCCAATGTATAAAGTTGCTTATTATATAGGTCTTTTAGTTAACTTCAAAGCACAGATTTGCCTAATGAACATAGAGTTATGACTTTGGGGCCATAGTATTCTATTTGATAGATTTTTATTAATAAATGCTACTGAAAGGCACTCAGAAATAACCTACCTTTGAGATGTGCCCCATCACATGAGCAGAAGGGCTTCAGATACTTAAATTTACTGGTGGGGATTTTGTACAGACTCCCCCAAATAAAATAAAAATTCTCTCTGTGCTCAAAGGTACAGATCAAATCACCAGGATTACAACTTAAATGAGCGAACAATCAAAACAGGCATTCCTACAGAGGTTTAAGATGGTAAAGGAGTTTGACACATTCGCACTGAAATAGACTGAATACAGCTTTTAAAATTATTAATACTTGATTTTCCTCCAAAGTAATAATGGTTCAGCACTCACAAAGCTATAAAAATCACTGTGAGAAGAAAATAATCACTGAGACCCGGAGATAGACATTTAAATTTCGGTGTGTACACATAACGGCAGCTTCACTCTCGGCTTCCTTTCACGCATTGTACCACAAGCGCAATTTTCAGATACAGTAAAACTGCTATAAACCGGCAAACACAAGGATGCCAGTGTGGTGAACAGAATTCCATGGCTAAGGTAGCGCTCGTTGACTAAAGTGTTTAAGATTTTGTTACTTGTTTTACAATAAACACTGCAATATCTTTTTCAAAAATTAGCTTATTTCCCAGCCTGATTATATTACAACTACATAATAATACCGATGATGATAGGCCTGATTATTCTTGGAGGCAGAGATGTCCTACCATCTTTATGCTTTGTGATTCATAAATGCAATTTTGGACATATAAAACATAGAGTGTTAGATTTTTGTTGTTGTTGTTTTATCTAAGGTATTCCCATAGACATCTTTTGAAAATCAAATTTCTCACATCAGTTTGTTTTCTTGTTATTTTTCAAAGTAGAACTCAGTAATTCAAGGGTCTGGTTAGTCAGCTTTCAATAAGTCAAAGGTCCACTATATGATCCCCTAGAATTGATTTTAAAAAATATAGTACAATCAGTGCCATTAACCAAAAATATTAGGAACTTTATCAGAAAGTGTTTTATTTCAAGTGACAAAAATATCTAACCTTGAGTTGAATCCTTCTGCTATTATCAGGTATGAAGTTAGATTAGGTACAAAGTTGATCCTTAAAGCTTGATTTCATCATTGTTAGGTTTTTTAAAGTGAGTAGGGAGTGCAGAATAAAAATCAAATATATGACAGTTTCTATGAAGAATGATGTACATAAAAGTCAAACAAAATCCAGTGAAAGGGGGCTTTATGTTTGTCGTATAACAATCTTAGAATGTAGAAGACAACAGAGGTCTGACATGTCATTTTGCATTGCCAGGGATGTCAATTTGGAAACAAGATAGAGAAGAAGGCAGAGGACAGGTACTCTCCACAGTTTCCTGACAGAGGCAACAGGGTAGCCCTAACACAAGTGTGTCGGGGAAACAGAGAGCAGCGCCGAGAGCAGGGCATCTGAAGCAGGCCTCTTCCTATCGACCTCTGGACCCTTGTACAGGAACAGCTCCCTGGGCTTTATTTAAGAAGACTACATCTCTCTCCTTTGCAACCCACAGGAAGCCAATTTCAGCCTGGGCCTCCAGGGAAGAAACTATGACTAGACTGTGCCAATCACAGCATCCCAGTGTTTGCTGAAAGCAATCGATGGCACCAAGAAAAGAGAACTGTGTATGAGTTTGCAATTAGTGAGGCATTATCAGGCACTGCTCTTCTACCAGCTTCTGTGGACTTGATGTTTAGTAATAAATCATGTAGATATCTAGTCATCTGGTGTCTGGTCTTCTTAAGCATTACTGCTGGAGAAGAAATCTTGAAGTCAGAAATCCTGGACTAGAAAAATGATGTTCTTTCCTGAAGCTCTGTGTAGGGGTTCAGAACAAGCCAGAAGGTGTGGTGTTTAATTTTTTCTTCCTTTCACCTTGAGGGGTTGGGTCCACGGAGAAGAAATAGTAAAATGTGCAGTCAACAAGTACAGCAAAGCAACCTAGCAAGGAACTAATGACATCTTCAGAAGTCTTCACTTTTGTATCAGGAGCCATAGAAAGATATCAACTATGTTAGCATTGAACTAGAGCTGTTGACGAATATAGCACCATGAGAAAAAAATAAATAAAATGTATGTGTGGAAAAGAAGAAATAAAACTGACATTTATTAAAGGCCACCAATGTTGACATAGAAAATCTATATATACTAATTATTAAGTTAGTAAGAGAGGTCAGTGAGAATATAGATTCAGTGCACAGAAATCAATGACATTTCTATACATCAACAATTAGAAATGTGTAACTTTAAAGTAGTATTCACTATAACAATGAAACTATAAAATACCTAATATCTAACAAAAGATATGTTAAAACCTTTGTGTGTATATATATATATATAAACTTTATTTAATGACATAAAATAAAACCTAAATAACCAGAGAGATATATCATGAATAGACTGGAAAATGTAATGTCATAAAGTTATATTGATTCCTGACAAATTAATCCATAAATTCAAATAAATTAAAATCAAAATGCCTGAATAATTCCTTATGAAATTGACAAAGGGATTCAAAAATTCTCATGGAAAGGTAAATGATCGATTACAGCTAAAGCACTCTTAAAGAAGATTAATGTGACTGGCGTGCCTTCTCAGCTATCAGTTGTTGTTATGAAGCCACAGTAATTACATCAGCAAGCTGTTGGGCAAGAGACAGAGAAAGAGAACAATGAAACAGAAGAGGTAACAAATAATAGATGATCCTGGAACAAGTTATTATTCATATGTACAAAAATGATGTATGTTTTCTACCTTTTGCCACATACAATAATAAATTACATATCAGTTAAGAACCTACATTTGAAATGCAACTTATTTAAATTTTTACAACTTAAATTTTTTTAATAAATATACAAAAATTATAATCTTTAAAAAAGATACATTGATTACTTATGATTCAAAAATATCTGTATAAAACATCATGAAAATGTTAAAACTCAAGCAGGTAAGGAGAAGATATTTATAATGCTAAAGCTCATAAGCAAACAGTCTCTGGAATATACTAAAAGTTCCTCGAATTTATATAAAATAAAAATAATAGAAAGATAAAGAATATGATTGTCTATATTAATTAAAAAAAGAAACCTTAAATTGCCAAAGTATAAAAATCTATTCTACCTGACCAATAAACAGGAAAACTAAGGTGTTTTAAAAATTAGCATGGAAGTTTTAACCTGTTATGTTTCCAACCTGGGCCACTTCACCCCTCCTTAGGCAACCTGGTGGTCCCCTGGCCTGAGAGGTCACCATATGGATGCAGAATGTACTGTGGATACCTGATCAGCAGAGCACAGTACAGCCTAGAACTCTTGGACTTGTGCAAGCCTCCTGCCTCAGCCTCCCAAGTAGCTGGGATTACGAGAAGATGCCAAGTGAAAAAGGAAAAATTATGGCACCGAAATAAAGATCAGCAGTTCCTAAGAGTTGGAGTAGAAAGAGGAATAAATAGGGAAGACAATTTTTAGGAAAGCTAAAATATCCTATATGATAATGCAATGATTGGTACTTGTCATTATACATTTGTCCAAACCCAAAGAATGTACAACACTAAGCGTGAACCCTAATGCAATCTTTTAAATTCAGATGATGATGTGTCAACATGGGCTCATTAATTACAACAAATGTATTATTCTGTGAGGGATGTTTATAATGAGAGAGGCTATGCATATGTGGGGAGGATATGTATGGGAACTATTTCCCTTTCTTTCCATTTTATTGTAAATTTAAAACTGCTCTAAAAAATACTCTTCAAAAATCAAATATAAAAAATATTACAATGCCAAACTAGCAATCAAAGATATAACTTTCATTATAAAAAATACCAGAAACATATTCTAAATGCCTAAATATATGCCATTATTAGATATATATCAATGCATCTTTTAAAAGTGTATGTGGATTTGTGCTTAATATGTCTAAAGAAAGTATTAAATTTTTTTAAAAACATGTGATGCTACTTTTTACCCATTACTTTGGCCAAAATTAATAAGTATGTTAACACCAATGTTGAAAAGGATAATGGAAAGCAAGAACTCATACACTTATGATGGGAGTATAATTTGGAAACATCCAATAAATTTACAGAGGAATGTAATGCGTGATCACCCACTGCCACATCTAGAAATTCACCCTAAAGAAGCAGTTACACATTTTCACACAGAGACACATATAAAGAACATAATTATAGAGCTGTTGGTAATTTTGAAAAAAAAAAAGTGAAGAACTGGCAATACCACCACTGAGCAGCTCCCAAGGAAAAAATATATATTGGGTAAGCAAATAACAATGCCTGATGCAGAAATATTTACAAAAATTGCATGATGTATATGTTTTTTAAATCTATAGGAGTTATATTATTCTGAGTATATCTTTTGAAACTTGCTTTGCCACCCACCATCATGTTTTTAAGATTCATCTATGTTTATACATGGAAATGTCACTCGTTTATTTTATTTGTTCATATTATTCCACAAAGCAATTACAATGAATTTTGACTTCTATTAGAGAATTCAATATTCTGTACCTTAAAAATGACAGCATTACAACATCATTGAAAGGTAACAAGAACAAGTGCTTCCATTAATTAAGCCTTTACTACATGGTTGGTGTTGTGCTAAGCACTCTAATTATGGTGTTTTATTTCTGTCTCATGACCCCACTGCACAGTATTATAAATCTCACTTCACAAATGACAATGCAAGTCTTACTACAGTAGTAAGACACATGACAAAGGTCGCACATTTAAAATGTCAAAGAGACATAACTTGAACAGAGTTCTGATCCTAGAATCAGCACTGTTAACTACTACACCATCTTATGAGTGTATTTTCCTTCTTAACAGCTGGATATTTTTATATAAGTTTCTAGGCTATTTTTTAGCTGTACCTTTTTTTTTTTCTTTTTCTTTTTTTAACCTCCCATACCTCCCTCCACCTCTCCCTGGCAATCACCACACCATTGTTCATGTCCATGAGTTTTTTTCTTCTTCTTTTTTTTTTTTCCTTTTTTGCTCAATCTCTCCAACCCACCAGCCCTTAACCCTCCCCAAAGCTTTCAGCTTGCTCTTTGAGTCTGTCTCTATGTTGTTCGTTAGTTCCTTTGTTCATTAGGTTACATGTATGAGTGAGATAATATGGTATTTGTCTTTTACTAAGAACTCTTGGAAACTGCAATCTCAAAGATAAACAAAATCTATATTTTGGAACTACCATGATTTTTATATTGTGATGATTCACTAACTCCCTTTTCCTAGTTATTCTTCTCAGCATATTGGAGATAATCTGTTACGCTGAGCAGGCAATTTCTGCACTTCCTCTTTTGATTTCTCCCCTGGCAAGGACTATTAACATGAGTTTATAGAGAGAAGTTTGATTATAAATGCATCTCTGTGCTGACCATTAATTCTGTAGATTGCATGTTAAGAATCTCTGCTATCGAACCAAAATTTTATAGGAGCTTTCATCATCAGGTATGATTGCTGATGGAAGAAGTGGTCTTCACATCTTGGCACCCTTCCTGAAGCCACTGTCATATATAATAGAAAATGTCCTGTATTTCACTATCGTGGGCATCTTTGGGACTATATCTGATTTTAAATTATTCTCTCTATTCAAAAATGTTAGCTCCTAGCAGTCATACTCAAGTTCACAACCCTGTGATTCTGGCTATGGTGGATTAAACCAGGGTGGCATTTGGCTTCAGGTTGGCTCCCCTGAATTTAGAAGTTAGAAGGGGGAGTCACAGAGACTGATAGGTGTTAAGCCACTTTAATTGAAACAATCTAGAAAAAAGGTCCACAGATTCATACTGCCAAAGTCATAGATCCAATCTGGTTTCAGTCCTTTCTGAGGGTTTGGGTCTATTTCCCCCTATACTTATCTAAACCAAGTAAAGCAATCATAATCCTTCTTTTCTATCCCTTGCTTGTCTTCAAAAGCACCAGAGAACTATTAAAACCATTTTCATATACATTATCTTAATTGATCCTTTCAATTTAAAGAGGTTGGAACACTGGCTGGGATTCATCCTGCTTTTTAGGTGAGTAAACAGAGGTTGGAGAGGTACCTTCTTCACAAAGAGGAAGTGGCCATCATGTTAAAACTCACTATGGACATTTTTCAATGAGAATGTTGGCTGTGCTAACAGATAATAAAGCTTAACTCTTCCTGGAATGACTGGTGATCTTCCAGCAATGCTCAAGCAAAGATGTATGTTTCAGGGCATTTTCTTTTGGGCCCTTTAAGATTTTTTAACCAAATGTGAAGAAGCTTTGCTTTAACAATAAACATTTAGCAGTGAACAGATTTTGTCATTATATAACCTTCTCCTCTTTATTCTCTTCATATCAAAGTCCTTCCTTCTAATCTCTTTCTGTCAAAGCTAGTATCTACCTTTCATGTCTGTCCTTAGAAAAACATGCTGGAAACAGAAGAGAGAATGGACCACCATGTGTCACTTGCTACTACCAAGACTCCAACAGCTCTGCACTTGCGAGATAGTGGGGTCAATAGGAATCAGTTCTGTACCAAAAAGTTTAGATATTCAGTAGAATCTAAATGTCAAAAGAACAAGAATTCTTTTTTTTTCCTATCCAATGCAATAATGAGCCCCTAGGATATTAACCTGTCACATAATAAGTGTCAACAAATATTCAATGACTGAATAAGTGAATTCTAAGTATTGCCAACCAAAAAAGAACGAAACTTTAAAGGAGGTCAGGATCAGAATACTTGTTCTGTTACTAATAATTTCTGTTACCTTAAGCAAGTAATTAAATCGCATTGAGCCCCAATATAAAAAAAAAAATGCCACCTAATTAACAGAAATGTTGTGAGTGTTAAACAAAATATGAGAATGTGAGAATGTGACTAGTATATAGTGTGCTTAAACTATGTTTTGAATAATATACAAATGTACACACACATAAACAAAAGCATTATTTATTAGCTCTGTTTAATCAATCAAAACCAAAACTTTATTTCAGAATAACAGAGATATAAACTAGAAATCTGACCTTCATTTTAGACTGTATGGGTCAGAGCTAATGACGTTTGTCTATTCACTATGTCCTATTGGCTTTCATAATAAACCTCAAAAGTCCTCAGACTTTCATAATCTGATTCTTTTAGTCCCTGAGTGATGATGCCCTACACTGAGTTGTACCAAACCACTCCCAGGTACTGAAATGTACACTATGCCATCTCATATTTCTCTGCTTAAAATACCTCTTTACACCTCTTCTTTGGGTGTCTGCTTTTAAAATACTAAAAGTGTGTGTCACCTTCTCTAGGAAGTCCTCTCGATTGCCCTTTCTGGACATGATTAGATCTCCTCTTTCCTGTACAGATTAGATCCATTGTAGCATCTGCTAACTATAATGATATGGGGGGAGGGGGAGAAAAGACACAGAGAGAACTATTTATTCTAACAATGCTACAAAAAAATCAAATATATTCTTATCAATTTTCCCCATAAGAATGTAAATTCTTTGAGCCCAAAGAACTACATGTTATCCAATCTTGAATTTTAAGAATTAACTTTGTGTCTGAAAAGTGATAAGTAGGTACTTCATAAAATTTATTGAAAGAAGAAAAGAATGTTTCTATTTAATTGACAAAATTATAGGCCAACTGAAGGACAAGATGCTAGATACAGAGAAATGAACAATGAAGTTATATGTCCCTTAACCTCATGGTGTTTATAATGTAATGAGGAACATAAATAATAAACATATACTGAAAATGGTGGTTATTTTTAAAGTAGAGGGGCAGGGTTCTGGAGCAATAAGTAACCAAGGAAATTAACTTAGTCTATGAGAGTGATTCTCCAACTTGATAGCTCCTAAGAATCAGCAGGGATTGTTGCTCAGAATGTAGATGCCTGGCCCTTACCTTCTAATTCAGTAAGTCAGGAGAAAATCTCTCAGAGCAAAATTTTTGTATATACTCCTGAATGATACAACACAGACACTCTGAAAAACGCACTCAAAAAAACACTAACCTGGGCTTCAGAATTTCTTCTCTGAGGAAGGATTTTAATTTGACATTTGAATAATAAGAATGATTCAGCCAGGCTAGGTTGGGGAATGAACTAGGAGTTTCTGGCAGAGGAAAACTATGTGAAGACCCGAAAGAGAGAGGGGAAAAAAATGCCCCCAATAAGAAGCTTGAATGATAAATGAGAAACTAGAGGAGGATAAATAGGTCATGTGAAATACCTGAGCTGCCATGTGAATATGAAATGTTTACCTAAAGGTAATGGAAAATCATAGAAAGGCTTTAGGCCTGACAACTTCTGTGACTCAGCTACTTCTCCTGTAATTACACCTGTGTCATAGATTCCTTATAAGGATTCCCTGTGGGCAATGCCTCACATACAGCAAGCACTGAATAAATGATATACATAATCATGATGATACTGTTTACATTGAGATTGCTTTAAAGATTCAGGGAGAGCTGAGGAGGGGGTTCAAATTTAATAAAATGCTGAACAAATTATAGACCCAAGCACTTCAGAGGGTCTGGGGTGAGGAGGGGTATAAAGTGGTAGTGAAAATATCAAGAAAATAGCATTATTTAAAGAAACAGAAGGTCTCATAGGATGAGCAGACCACGGATACATGAGAAGGAGACATAGAACCAGGAATGATTTACTTCTGAATCTGGCCCGGGAGGCATTTTTTAATTATTAGAATTAGAAGAGTACTTAAAGCTGGCTTTACGAGAAGAGTTTAATTACTGTCTTTGAAGCTACAATCTATAAGTCAGTAAGAAGTGGCTCAGCAGAAATCTGGCTTTAGGTCTAGGTCCCATACTCAGGTTGAATTAAGCGACTCTAATGCTGGCTGGTCCTTGAAAATGTCCTATGGCTTTTTATCATCACTTCTCCTCAGGTGACTCCCAGGAGAATGCACCCCGGCTTTGCTGGTGACCTGTGTCTCTTCACTTGTCACCCCCTGTTTTCTTTCTTCCAAGTGCTCAGCTTAGAGACCAAAGTGAGCAAAATCAGGTCCAAGTGAGCAGCATTTATTCTTTCTTGGCAGCTCTTACCTGAAGCATCTTAAAAAAACTTCCAGGTGGCAACCACAGAGCCTTAGCTTGGGAGAAAGCTGGCCTACATGCATGAATTTTGTGCATTAAAGCAAATGGGTGATCCATTCCACAATTTTGATCTTCAATTATTTCAGTGATTATTAGCCATGGCTATAAATATGTTTTAGATGACAATGTATGTTTTAGGTGACAATGTTTCAGCCATAAGAGAACCCAGCAATTCCAGATAAGAATTACCAATCCAGAGCTGCTCCCTTAATAATTATGGAGACCAGCCCAGGTTCCATTGTTTGAAAATCAGCCACATGATTTTAATGTTCAGCAAGCATTATAAGCACTGACTTATGTAAAGTTTGCTTAAGGCTCTCTTGGCTGTAAGTACAGAAATACACTCAAAGCATTTGTTCAAATACACACAGGAGGAAAATATGTTTCAACATGCACAGGAGAAAACTTGTTTTCAGTGTATCCGTCTTCACATTTGATCATGTGTTAGTTTTTTCTTAACATTTTATAAATCCTGTCAATTCCCATCACCAGAGGAGGTGACTAATCTCTCTTTTAATGGGGAATCTGTGTCTCAATGCACAGGGAAGGGGAAGAATCACCCCTGACCAGTCTGTCAGATTATAGATCAAGATGCAAATTTAAAAAGATGACCAGAAGCTCTTTATAATGAAAAGAATGATTTCCAGAATCCTTGAGGATCAAGGCAGCTGCAATGTTTCCAAGGGAGCAAATGCAGCCTGCCAAGTCCATCTGAAGTTCTGAGGATAAAGTCATAATTAAATTTATAACACCACTAATGATTGAATGCCACCATGCATAATCTTATTTCATCTTTGCTCCAAACCTTGAGAATACGCACGATCATTCCATTTTCTACATGAGTAAAATGAAGCTTAGAGAGGCGCTAATGAAAGGGTAGTTTGGAGGCAGAGACCTGAGTCTGTGTCCTGACTTTCCCTCTTAGTAGCTACATGATCTAATAAATTTCCTTAACCTCTCTCAACCTTCATTTCTCACCAGTAAAGAGAGAATAATAATTGTATCTACAGAGAAAAAGATTCTGTGGGCATTGAGTGTAATAACATTATCTTGGCACATAGACAAGTCTTGATAAATATTCGCTGCAATTGCAACAGCCAGCCAATGGCAAAACTGAAACTCTCACTGCTGTCCGTTAGGATCTGTCACTGTGTTTTCAGATGGTCAAAATAACTTCTCAAAAGTGGAATTTGCCACTTGCTTTATCAGTTTTATCTGAATATCTTTGGCTCAGTCAGTGGACCAGGCACCTCTGTCTTTGGGACTAACTTAACTAATTCTACTCACTGACAGGACTAGGAACAAGCCTTGACCCCTGACCCACAGATGATTTGATCTCATTCTTTACCCTACATGCACATCCTGACCAAAGCATTCTCTCTCCCCAACATAATGCTGCGCAACACAACCACAAAAGCTTAGTGACATACAATCATAAACATTTTTTACGCTCTCAAGTCAGTGGGTTGGCTGGCTGACTGCTCTTCTGGGCCAGAATTGTCTGGGTTGCTTGTGAGGCTGTGGTCAGCTAGCATGTCAGCTGGGGCCTGGCTAATCTCAAAATTGCATTGTCTGGATGACTTCACTCTCCTCCAGATGAACTGTTATCATCAGCAGGTTAGCTTGAGCTTGACCTCATGCAGAGCAAGGGGTCCAAAAGAGAATGAAAGTTCAATAAGCCTCTTGAGAGCTAGGCTTAGAACTGAAACATCATTTCACCTGCATTCTACTGACCAAATAAGTCATAACGCCAGACCAGCTTTTAGGTGGACAACTCAATTCAATCTTTTGGTCAGGAAATCTGTTAAGTCACATTGCAAAAGACATTATAGAGATGGTGTCATTCGTAAAATCTATTATACTGCTCCATCCATGCTTGAGGTTACAAGTTCAGTGGCCAGACCTTTTCCCCAAATGGGAAGAGGAAGCCAATGGATCCATTAGGGCTATGTACAGCCATCAAAAATATTTTCAATCATAAGTTTCAAAATCAATATGCAATGGATTTTTTATACTCTTGCCTCAAAGCTATTTGTTTTTCCAAAAGGAATATCAAGGTACACTTTAATACCTAGTTAGTGCTAGAATTACTAGTTAGTACCAATATCATTTTAAGGATCACCTTTAAAGTGGGGAGGAAGACACACAATGGCTTCTGACCTTTTTTAAAATTTTACCAGTGTCACGAGATTATTTTTCCTGAAGTAGGAAGATCAAGCTTTCCATTAATCTGGGAGTTTCATCTTCATTTGATTAGTCACCTGGTCTAGGGAGAATGAGAATGCTATTGTCTTATAATTTCTAGGAACAATTAACACAAATCTATTGGTGTGAAATGATTCTGCATCAAACATCAACTTCACACCAATATATTCAACATAAAATAACCCCTTTACATACCATTTCAGAAACTGAAATAAATTTCAGTTACAAGAAGTTTGAGAGGGAAGCAGTTTGAGTGCTCGAATTGGGTGTACACATAAAAATTCTCAATTTTTAGTTTCTCAAGAAAAAGTTCCTAAAACATCTCATCTCAGCTATAGACTAAAATTCACCTTCAGTTTACAAGGGGACATTATAAATTATTCAACCCTCTTGAAGACTTCCCTTACACTGCTATAGAGTCCAATTCTCTGTAGCAAATGTTAATGATATACCTTCCTGAGTGCTTAAAGCTGTGTAGAAGAGCCAATATCTATCCACAACAGAAGTCCTATAGATTTTTATTTTCTCTTAATTTATCATAGCTGTTCTTCTATCTCCAACTCCATTAACTTGTATTCTAGCCATCTTTCACTGAATGATTTATAAGATTACCCTGTTCTTTCAGCCTCCAGTTGTATCTCTTCAGCATCCATCCTCCACATTGCTGTCAAAGTGATATTAGAAAGTATAAATTTGACTGTTGCTCCAATATATAGAAACGACATTGTCCTCCCACTGCCCACAGATTAAGGTCAAGCTTCTCTTCATGTTGTACACAGCCTTCCATCATTTGCTCCCCATCCAACCCTACTCTCAGTTCAACTGACAACCATTCCATTTCACAATCCATAGATTTTTCTACTCAAAACTACCTGCCCTTCCATGAACATGTCTTCACCATAGTCTTTACTTATGTTGACATTTCTTTTGGGAATTCCTTTCCTGACTATCATTCCCCTTCCTCCTTACTTCTCTCCATTCCTACCACCTAATAAACACGTCCTCTTTAGTGTACCTAATGTGTCCTGTTTACATTTCTATAACACAGCATTTATGTCTGACTGCTTATTCTCATGCCCAATGGATTATACATATGATTTCATTTGTTCTGGTGTGTCAGTATCTGATGTAAAATATGTACCCTAGGAATGTTTCTTCAATTAATGCATGAATGAATGAATTAAATAAATAAATAAATGCAGTGTCAATGAGACATAGAAGGATATTTTCTTAAATTTGTTGTAATTGTCCTATATACTAAATGTCAAATGAGCAATATGGCCAGGAAGATTGGGAAGGTTTTAGATTATGAAAAGGTGGCTCGGGGTTACTGTCATAAAGGATATACAAGCTAAACTAGGTTTTGAAAAGTAAGTAGGCATTCATATATAGATAGAGAACTGGAAAAAAACATTCAAGAAGAAGAGAAAAAGGAGGAGCAAATATAGAGAAGTAGAAATGCAGAAAGTATTCTGAGAATGTTGGCATTCTAACTGTGGGCTTCTTAAGGGACACTGCTGACATAATGGGAAGATAAGAGTGATATTTTGTATATTAAGCTTTTATAAATTAAAAGGTAACAGTATATTTGCATGAATAAGTCACCCCATGTTCTATTTTGGTTTTGTTTCACTACTTTCTTACATTTATGTGCTGTATCTGTTTCATACTGGCTGGCATAAAAACCAAGGAGGTCTCTAGATTATAACTTTTGGAGTTTAATGAGAATGGCAGAAACTGATAACATTATCCTATTCTCGTTAAGATTCTTTAGTTCTAGGGGATTAATGTGAAGGAGGTCATTCGGTATTCCTCTCTGATTGTTAGCCACCAAATGAGATACCAGACTGCTAATGGCTTTTACACTCTCCCTGTGGCAGCCTGTGCATCTCTGACCTTTCGAAGTTTGGCAACATAATTGGTTGGCAATGTTTTTTCTTCCCCCCAGGGTTAGTGAAACTCTCAGAGACAGGGGGAAAGAAAGGGGGAGAAAGTTAAACATTTGCCTACAAAAGAAGCCAACCACAGTGGATTCATATCAGAGCAGGGCCAATCCATTACCACTTTAAGAAAAGTGAATATTTTCTCAACTGACTGTTCATTCATTTCACACTCCGCAAAGTCTTAAAAACATGATCCATGTATCACCTGACAGCAACCAATTAATGAATGTTGTATTTTAGTAAAACATTAATGTAAGGACTGAGAGAATGTATGATTTTAAGTAATAACATGTTCTGATTACTGTTTCACTAAAGGGTAATTACAGTCTCTTTTCAATCATTTTGAAAAGTATTGTAAACTTTATGAGTATATAAAATATGCAATAACTCATTTGTGGAGTGAGTATCATTTTCCTAACTTCTAGAGAAAATAAGTTAATATTTTTATTGTGGTTGATGAGTCAGAATTTTATTAGTATAGTAGGGGATGGTGTTCTGAAGAGTAAATACCATTCTCCATGATTATATGTACAGAAAGTAAAGAGATGGAACCTTACAGAGTCTTCCTAATTCACTGGGAGGGTTAAGGGGTGGGAGTGACAAAATTGTATGCTTGAAACTACAAACGACTATGATATCTTTCAATTCTAAGTTCATACATTGAGGGGTTTTGGTTGTATTGGATAATTTTCAGGTACTTGAGACTGAACTTCATTAAGAGGGATAATGATGGGTCATACAACCTACTAAGCTAACAAGTGCCCACCCAAGTAGCTCTTACAAAAAAGCACAACTAAAAGTGGATGGGGGCTCTCCTGAGTCTACTTTCAGAAGGCAATACAACCACTCCCCATACATGCTAATGTTCACTAAGATTTAAATAGAGCTTTGATTTTTTAAATATAGTCTTAAACCACTTAGGAACATAGGTACTTGAAATAACACAGAGCCATCCATTCTGAACTATTTACATTGAAAAGTTTGTTTTCTCTTTCAAATGAGACTTTTCTAAACTATACATGGGTGTCTGGAGTTCACAGAATACTGGGGCAGAAATAAGGTCATTCTCCAACTCAGATATTCTCCTCTTAAAGTCTCATGAGATTCTGAGACAATTGTACCATGTTACAAATGTATCTGTGGAAGATTGTATTCACCAAAAATGGCTCCAATAACATTTCCCACCCCATAGTCTCATTACAATGTGATCTGGACACTCCCATCTAGTGCCTTGTCCCAGCCAAAAGCCTGCGCCACCTATCAGACAGATGATTCCAGATCCCAGCCTTTAAGTCATCGAGCCCTCCAAGTTGAATCCCTAAATTTCATGGAATAAGGACAACCTACCATTTCTATACCCTCTACAAATTCCTGAACTATAAAATCAGTAAGTATAACAAAATGGCTGATTTTCCCAATCAATTTGATGTGAATTTTTATTCAGCAATAGATATACCTATAAAAATGTCAGATCTTAATCTCATTGTCTCCTCTACCTTTTTTATAAATATGTATTGAACAACCACCATGGACCAGGTACTGTGCTAGGCACCGGAGATGAAAGAAAAAAATAAGACAGATGTGATCAATGCTGTCACTGAGATTGCATGTTGACTGTGGGGAGACAGATGAACATTAGATAATGACAGGCTGTATACGTGCAATTAAGAAAATGAGCAGTGTGAAGTGTTCGAAAATAACTTCATGGTAGGTAGGATACTTACATAGAGGTCTTTGAGGAGGTGACATTTCAGCTCTCATGGTTTCTTTCAGACAGTAATTGGTCATAATTTCTCAAGAAAAACTTACAATAGGAGAGAGTGATATGAATGACTTGTCTCCACTGCTTTGCTTAATTCTGATGTTTTAACTGACGTTTATCACCTAATTCCTTTACCACCCATTTGAGATTCTTCTCATCCTTGGCTAACATTTGGGCTGGCCTAGGTTACTTGCCTAAGACATTCATCCTGAATTGTCAGAGCCCCTGATTATTCTGTATTTATCATTATTGTCAAGATGTGGTTGTAGTAACAACCCATTCATGGTTAAAACAAAACTTTATAAAACTTGAAATAAACTGGCACAAGAAAATATGAGTTCCTTCTTCCCTTGTGTTAATGTGTCTGGGGTGATTATCGGGAGGAAACCCCTTTAAAGCACTTCTAATCCATGAGTCCAAGAATTTAACAATTATTACTTCACTTAACTTCATGCACAAAGCCAGGAAAATCTAGGTATATGGAAGTAAAATAAATGTGACATTTACATCCAAAGCCTGATTTCTTCCAACCAGAAAAGACAGAGAGAGAGAGAGAGAGAGAGATAGAGGCTGATCAGAAAATGAAGTTAAAAGAAGTAGAGATTTGAGTTTGTTAAATTTGCACTTCAGATGTCTTTCTATAACCAACCCAGAAACCTTGCCATCTCAGGATGAATTAGTATAATAAGATATTATATAAGATAAATAAATAAACAAGATTAATAAGCTAGAAATACATATTTAAAAACATCAAAGAGCCAACAAACATCTATCTTATAAAGTAGTCATCACACTGGATTTTTGTAAGAAATCAGAAACTAAATGCATCCCCTAAACATTCTGGCCAGGGTTTCATTGGCCCCATGCAAAACAAAAGCCAAAAGCACTTCTCATGCAATAGAGTGAAATAAGGTTTCCTGGAAAATGGAAAAGAAACATTAGACATGGACTGGAAGTCAAGAAATGAAGTCCAAACATTGCCACTGTGTTTGAATTTCAGAAATATCTGATGACTTGGGGTTGGGACAACATGATCTCTATCTTCTCTGCGAGCTTTAACATTCTGGGCTTTTAAGTACAACAACAGATCAGTCCTGTGACTTAATCTAGACCCTGATATCTAGGTCTCAGCTGTCAGTTCGTGAAAGAACATTCATAATTATAAAGTGAGCCATCTTAAATTTCTAGGCTACCTCATTCTGGAGAGCTCTGCCCTACTTTTAGCACAGAGGAGAAACAATGCTTCTAATAGTTATAATTTATTTTATAAGAATTCTTAAGCTTTAAAATCTTTCACACTGCTATCATCGTAATCACTCCTTTTAGTCTTGCTTATAAAATAATCAATTATTCTGGCTTGTGAAGAAATCCCGATTTTTTTAATTGTTGGGAAATCATAGCAACTCCCTCTACTCACTTTGTCTTTCTCAATACTTTAAACTTTTCTTCTATGAATATGCTAAATTAAAAGACCACATTAAATAGTATTCCACTTCACACAGAACTCAGATGGACTGATCCCTCTTTAAGAGAAAATGTTGTTCCTACTTAATACAAAAATATGAGGTCAATGTTGGATGCAGTAAAACAGTTAATGACTATCCAGTTCACCAGCCATCAGATGCAAAATAAAACCAAGGTAATGCCTAATGCTTTGACTTTTAGGATATTGCCTCCGGTATTCATGTACGTACTTTCTCTTTTATCTACTCTCTCCAAATTGCTGACTCCTGTTCATCAAGCACGTCTCAGCTTAGACATCACTTCTTGCAGGAAGCCAAGGCACCCTTCATTTGACCCAATGGTTCTCAAGTGGGTGCAGTCTGCTCCTCCCCTCAGAGGATATTTGGCTGTGTATGGCATCACAATCAGGGGGAAGAGTACCACTGGCATCTAGTGGGTAGACATCAGGAATGCCGCTAAACATCCTACAACATATAGGACAACTTACACACAAGGAAACATCTGTCTCCACTGCCAGTAGGGCTGACATTGAGAAACTAGAGTTGGACTCATCACAGCACTTATCATACTGTATTATATTTGCTGGTTTCAGGCACCTGGGCAACAAAAGCATGCTTTGATTTCCAGTTCATGTTCCTGTGAACCTGGTATGCATTAGGTAGATGGTAAGGTTGAAATGACTGGCTGGCCGAGTGAATAAATACAATTACTAATTTCATGAAGTGAAGGGAGCAAAAATAAGACCCTAGGATACTTATTATTAATAAAATAGAGCTTTGGGGATTGTCTAGTTAAAATACTCACAGTTTACAGAGTGTTTTAAAACCATTATCACACACACATGATCCACAACTCAGCTAGGCAAACAGAGCGCGATTTAAACCCAATTTTTACAACAAATCTCAAATGAGCCTGATTCTCAGAGGGCTAAAGAGGCTTGCAAATGTAAGCGATATGAAATGACCTAGCATCGGAGGTTTCTTACAGAGCTTTACCGATTGGTAACAAAATTTTAGACACTGAAAAACCCATTAGCTGTGGAGTGCATGTTACACTATCTGTTATATAATACTTCCACCGAAGAGAAGTTGTAGCTTTGGGCAATCAGAATGTTATAAACACTCAACTTCAGCTAACAAAAGCAACCAAGGCTATTAACAAAAGGATAGTTACTGACTTTTAGAAAGGTTGCTGTAATAAAGCCCAATTATGGGATAGTGATTCACTTAGCAATTCCCTTACAGGTAGCTCAAAGGCGCCAGGGACATATCCTTGGCAATAATAAAAATAAACTGTTCCTTGTTAAATCTCAAATGAGCCAGATTCCCTGCACATTTAGAATATATAAAAGGTAGATTCCCAAAGCGAAGTTCCTGGATTTTAAACTCAACTCTGCAACTTATTAGTTGTATTTCTTTGGGCAAATAGCTTAACATTTATATATGCGTCTCAGTTTTCTCAACTATAAAGTGAGGATCATAATAAGAACCCCTTTTTTAGGAGTCTGAGAGGGTGAAATGTGTTCATACATATGAGGCGCTTGGAACAGCACCTGAAATGGAGCAACTGCCCAATTATTTCTCTCTCTCTCTCTCTCTCTCTGTGTCATCATCATCATCATCATCATCATCATCATCATCATCATCATCATTTCTGTGTGCTTCCCCATGGGAAGAATTTTTCTTGGAGATAAATAAGCTGCATCAATATGCTTTACGTATCTTACATCCAACAAATATCTATTTAAAAACCGACATAACTATCTCTACTAATGAAGTGAAAATTTCATATATTTCTTGGCTTCCCAACACCCTATTCAACTCATCTTCTTTGGTAACAAATAAAGTTCTTTGCTTCAATCATATGGAGTACAAATTTGGTGGGGGAGAGAGAGAGAGGACAGAGAGAGAGAGAGAGAGAGAGAGCGCCTGGATCTGCAATTCTGCAATAACAGGCCAAAACTACTAATAGTACTTCCATCAGGAGGGTGGAACTGGTTACAGAAATGCTAATGGGAACCCTTAATATTAAAATATATCTATTTCTGTGATTTTTTATGAAGCAAATGTATTGCGTTAGCATAAAAAAATAAATTAGTGTTGCTCATACTTGAATAACATAAACAGCTCTTTAAAAGAAATTCTCATGGACTCCCTCACCATTCTTGACCTATATTACATTAATTTTAATGCTATGTAAATATATACAACATAAACTAAAGCTAGGCATTGACTCATGAGGCTAAATAAGTTAAATGCAAAACTAACAATAAGATAAATTTTTGTTTTAATTGCAGTGAAAAACGTTGGTACGAGAACATCTACATAGGGTTATTAGCAAATGGCAAACACCAAGCTGTGCCATCCAGACTTCCCTTCAAGGAAGGACATGCTGACCAACTCTGGGGACAGCAGCCTCCAGCTGTCACCTCCTAGTCCAAGGTCATGCTTTCCTGGAGCAACTTGCACCTAGAAGCTGAGCAAGGTGGGCATATCAATGCCATCACTTCTGCCTGATGTGTGGCAGCTCTGACACGCAGTGCTCAGTCAGAGCTCCCTGCCAGCTTTACTGACATTTTATTGGTCTGCTTCAGAGGTCAGTGCCTCATTCTATCCTCTCCTCATTTCTTTCACAGATATTGATCAGAAACATCTTATATCCCAAGCTCTTTACTTGCAACGAATTTGATCTACAGCATAGTTTAAAAAAAAAAAAATACAGCCCTGGCTGCTGTCGCTCAGTGGATGGAGTGTCGGCCTGCGAGCCAAGTGTCACTGGTTTGATTCCCAGTCAGGGCACATGTCAGGTCCCCAGTTGGGGGCATGAGTGAGAGGCAACAGCACAGTGATGTTTCTCTCCCTCTCTTTCTCCTTTCCCCTCCCTCTAAAAATAAATAAACAAATAAATAAATTATTTTAAAAAACAAAAACAGAGTCTATGTTTCTATATTTTAAAACTTGATAACACTAATACCAGGAATGGCCATTTCCTCAACAGTGCAAAATGGTATTAATAACCTCAGACCTATATTTTCCTGTCTTTAATGGGAACCATATGGTAAAAGCAAGGCCAACCTGTGTGCTTAAAAATACAATTATTTTTGCCCCATTATTCAATTAGATATGCAGCTGCACCCAATAATTAAAAGCTCCAGCAGCTCATCTTCCCATCATGCAGAACAGAAAATCTTCCATGAAATATTCTATGAAAGAAGATTCAGGGCAACTGAAAACACTGCAAAGCGTAAATAATGGCTGGGTGAAAATATTGCACTAAACAGGCAGTTATTTCAAAGAGGCATTGTATTAGCTACCAATTATTTCGTAAAACATTGCACACAACATAGACAATTATTCAGAAATACACCTCGCAAAATTATTATTCAAGGCTGTTAAATATATGTTTTCTCCAAACTGGTAATTATTTCTTTAACAATGGTTATACATTCAGAAGGAGTTTGCAAAACCTGGTATAAATAGATTTGATGAAGGAAACCTAAGCATGTACCAGAGTCTAAGATTCAAAAGCTCTGAAGAGGGTGAGCACAAATTTAAGGAAAAAAAAGATTCTGCTTTTGCTAAACAAGGCATTTTCCTTCGATTCATTTATTTACTAAATACTCATGGGTCACCTACTTCATATCCTGCGCTCCTGGGATAAAGAGAAAGCGTTCCTGTCCTCAAGGAGGACTTCACGATCAATTGGGCAGTGTGCGCTGCACACAGAGAATGCAATAAAATGTGGTGTGTGCTGCAAGGAAGAGAGGAAAGCGTGTCCCGATCTCTCTTTCCCACTCACCCCCTTCCCGCCCTTCCCTTCTCTCCAGCCAGCCTGCACTGCGTGCTTTTCCCCAGCCCGCCAACGCCAGCCCTAGTTCAGGCCACAGTGTCCCACCTGTCTTCTCTACATCCGTGCTAACCAACAAGGTGGCCACTAGCCGCTTGTGGCTATTGAGCCTGTGAAATGTGGTTGCTCTACATTTAAATGTGCTGTAAGTGTGAAATAACCACTAGATTTTAAAGAAGCTGTGCAAATAATAATAACAATATAACAGAGACCATTAAAAATTTGTTAATACAATTACATTTGGGAAATATTGGGTTCTATAAAATATAGTATTAAAACTAAGGTGCCTGTTTCTTTTTAAAATGTCGCTACTACAAAAATTAAAATTATGTATGTGGTTGACATCATATGTCAAAAGGACAGCTTTGCTCTAGTACATTTGACCTCTTCCCACTTTCTGCTTGGCCATCTGGTGGCAACTTATCGTCCTCTTCTGAAAAAGTTTTTTTTTTTTTCCTGACCACCATTCTGAAAAAGACACTACCCTCCCCCACTCAATCAATGACACATTACTCATTTAACTTTTTTGTTGTGGTAAAAACACATAATGTGAAATCTACCCCATCATCAAAATTTTAAACATACAGTAGAGTATTATTGACAATATGGGCATTGCTATACAGCAGATCTCCAGAATTCTTTCATTTTGCATGACTGAAACTCTTAGATCCATTGAAGAACTCCCCACTTCTCCCTACTGCTGAACCTTGGCAACCACCAGAATGCTTTTTACTTTTATGGGTTTGACTACTTTAGATACCTTATGTAAGCATAATCATGACTGGCTTGTTTCACTTAGCATAGTGTCCTCAAGGTTCATTTATATTGTAGCATATGACAAAATTTCCCTTTTTTTAATAATGAAATGTACATATATCACATTTTCTTTATACATTCATCTGTCGATGCAATTTAGGTTATTTCCACCTCTGAATTATTGTAAATAATGCAACAATAAACAGCCACTATGAAAAACAGTAGGGAGCTTCTTCAAAAAATTAAAAATAAAACTTCTGGGTATGTAGAAATTAGAATCTCTAAAAGATATTTGTACTTATTTATTTATTTTATTTTAAGGACTCATTAATATCTGAAATTATCTTAATGACTTGTTTATTTCTTTATTTTGTTTATCATCTCTACCAGAATATAGCCCCATGAGAGCAGAGGCCTCATATATCTTCTTTGCCATTGGATCCACAGCTGCAATACAATGCCTACTACTTAGTAAGTGTTCAATAAATGATGGTTGAACAAGTAAATAAAGATTCAATGCAAGCCCAGGTAAAGAACTATCCAAGTCTGCCTGGGAAGACAGGAGGGAGCACTGGAGATTGAGGTATTTGGTTAGGGTTGCAAGTCAGAGGAGAGTCCACCTATTTTATTTTTCTATCCAGCTAACCATAACCACCTTTCTGTCCATCTTTCCACCATCTATCTATTTACACAGAAGGCTTTTATTTCAGCACTCCAACGTTTCAGGCATTGTGCTAGTTGCAGAGAAATGCAGCAGTGAATAAGATTCACCAGAATCCTGCTGTTATGTAGCTTACAATCTAGATGGGGAGACCAACCAGCAGGAATATTTATTAAATTATATAAACAATTACATAATTATAGTTTTGATGATTCCTAGGGAAAACAATGTGTCTAAGGAGTCAAAAAAGCTTTATATGGGTAAGCAAGATTTATGCTAGGACCTGAAGGATGAGAAGGAGTTTGCCTGAGCAAAGCCCTAGGGAGAAAAGAAAGGGACAACGGAGAAAAGAAAAATTCAGAGAAACCCAAGTAATTAAGTTCTACTGCAGCATAAAATACATATATGAGACAGATAGAGTCGCCATCAGAAATGTGGATAATTTTATAGATAGAATATCTATAAGCTAAATAAATATATGTTGATATAGAATGAATAATTCAACAATGACCCTAAACTGTGACATGAATGGCACATGACACAGAATCAATCCTGGAAGTTAGAAGCACCAGATTGAAGTGAACAATCATTAGCCTTCAATGGAATTTTAATCACTTTTAAATCCTGATAAAATAAAGTAAGCAAGGTTTATGTTTGAATACAGTCACACACAAAAAGAAGTGAAAGTAATTCTGGATCTTATTTAATATTAAGTTTTTGGATCACCTATGTACATAACTATGTACATAACATAGTTTGTAATCAAAAGGACTGAGTATAACAATTCTTATTTTTTATGGGTACCTTTAAACAAATAGTAGAACCAAGAACCTAGAAGACTTATAACAAACTCTCTTTTTCTAGGAACATAAATAATACATTTTTAGAATCTGTTTTTAAGCACTAAACTCTCCCCTAAACTTTAGAAAGTAAAATCAGTAGAAATCACCATTTTCCCACAAAACTCATAGTGCCCCAGGAAATCTTTGATTTAAAACCAAGAAGATATGCTGTTCATCTTTTCAGATACATGGCCAGACACTTATTGGAATATTATGAAGTATTAGTATAAGTAATTACACATAAGCTGCCAATGCCCCTAGTAAAATACATGAATTAAATATATTTATGGGATGCAGTACCTTACCTCATTATAATGTGCTCATTCCTTTACCTAATCAAGACTGGTGTGTTTGTATGTTTTTCAAGTTTTTAAATATATTTTATTGATTTTGCTATTATAGTTGTCCCAATTTCTGCCTTTGCCCCCCTTTACTCAGTACCCCCATTCCCTACAGCAATCCCCCCTTAGGTCATGTCCATGGGTCATGCATATAAGTTCTTTGGCATCTTCATTTCCTATACTATTCTTAACATTCCCCTATTTTGTATCTATCAATTATGCTTCTTAATCCCTACACCTTCTCCCCCATTTCCCCCTTTCACCCTTCCCACTGATAACTCTCCATATGATCTTCATATCTATAATTCTGTTCCCATTCTGCTTGTTTCCTTAGTTTCTTCTTCTTCTTTTTTTTTTAGATTCAGTTGTTGATAGTTGTAAACTTGTTGTCATTTTAATGTTCATGGTTTTGATCTTCCTCTTCTTCTTAAATAGGTTCCTTTAACATTTCATATAATAATGGCTTGGTGATGATGAGCTCCTTTAGCTTTACCTTGTTTAGGAAGCACTTTTATCTTTCCTGCCCTTCTAAATGATAGCTTTGCTGGATAGAGTAATCTAGGTTGTAGGTTCCTTGCATTTTGTCTCTTTGAATACTTCTTGCTAGTCCCTTGTTGCTTGTAATTTTTATTTATTTATTTATTTTGAGAAATCAGCTGATAGTCTTATGGGAACTCCTTTGTAGGTAGCTCTCTGACTTTCTCTTTTTGTTTTTAAGATTCTCTCTTTACCTTTAACCTTTGGCATTTTAATTATGATGTGTCTTGGTGTGGTCCTCTTTGGGTCCAACTTGTTTCGGACTCTCTGTGCTTCCTAGATTTATATGTCTATTTCCTTCGTCAAATTAGGGGAGTTTTTCTTTCATTGATTTTTCAAATAAGTTTTCAATTTCTTGCTCTTCCTCTTCTTCTTCTGGCATTTCTATGATTTGAATATTGGTACATTTAGAGATGGCCCAGAGGCACCTTATACTATTCTCATTTTTTTAAATTCTTTTTTCTTCTTGCTGTTTTGGTTGAATGCTTATTTATTCCTTATGTTACAAATCATTGATTTTAATCCTGGTTTTATCCCCTCCACTGTTGGCTCTCTGTAGATTTCCTTGCTGGGTATTTTTTATTTTGTTGCCGTACTCAATTTTCTGATGGTTCTGGGTGTTACTTGTTTCAAGGTCTAGTTGTAATTCTGTGGTTGTTCAAGTATGTGAAGGGTGTTTATCCCCACCTCCATCTTGTCTGGAAGTGTTATCAAGACTTGTTTGTAATTCAAAACAAATGTCACAATCTTTAGAGCAAAGGAAAATTAATAAGCATGAATAGTTTATAACTCTAACTCAAAAAAAGTTTAACAAGGCCAATCAGATCATTCTCAATCAAATCATAATCCTCTAAACACTGAACACTGTGGGGATCAAAATAATAAAGCTCTTGATAATGTTTTGTATTCTATTCCATCAAAGTGTGCAAGACACCAAAAGCTTTCTTTCCTTATTGACTATACCATTTCTCAGTCTGGTCACTATAACAGATTAATGCCCCCCCCCTTTCAATAATCTCCAATACTTACACACTTTGCAGTGTTCTCCTACTCTGGGCGGGATGCTTTGCCCCACCCCTTGACTCTGGCTCAGTCAGTCAGCAAACAAATGTGAATTAAGCAGAGGTATAGAAAGGGCTTGCATGTTTTAGTTCATTCTGTTGCTTCTCTGTGCTTGCCATGAACACATGCTTGAGCTAGCTATCTCCTATAATAAATGGCTTTGTTCATCTCAGCCAAAACCAGCCTTGATCAGCCACTAGACAGATGATGCTCAGGTAGTAAACCCACCCCAGCCTCAAAGAACTGCCAAGCCCACCCCAGACTAAATTTCCAATCTCCAGATTTGTGAGCAAAATAAATGGCTAAATGGTTTTAAGCTACAGAACTTTGGGGTGATTATGTAAAACATAACATTACTGAGGCAATAAATGATTGACACAGCAACTATACCCTAAAATTACACATATCTTCAATAGCTGCACTATTTTCACTTCTCAAAAGAAGTCAGACTCTATTAGAAGAGGAATAATCAAACAAACAAAGACATACATAAAATTTTCTTCTTTGTTTCTAATTCAAATTTCTACAAAGAAACATATTGGTCATGAATTACAATTACTCTATGGTAAACCCTTTCTAATGATTACTACTCAATATTTTTACAGTTTACAAGCTTCCATGATGAGTGTATAGGAAGAGAAAAAAAGTTTATGATGCCTTTCAGACTGATAATGTTACTTTTCACAACTGTTGTTCATCTGGTCATCAATTTAAAGTTAGGATTATCTGAATACACACAACTGAGAGATGTTTTGAACAACCCTTCTAACCAATTTAAATAAAGACGTTCTAAAAAATATTTTACCACTATCGCACCATTTAAATCTATGGAAACAGTAAAGAACCTCGGGAGAATGAGCGCTAAAAGGCTCTAACAACATACAGTTTATCAGAAATAAGTGTCATATTTTGTGCAAGGGATTAATTAATCACCTGTACTCATAAGTATGGTGGGGGAGAGATGTAACTTAGCACACAAATCACTTAAAACTTAATTTTAGTTAAAAACACAGAAAGCATGAGTGAGTAAATGTTATTACACTGATTTGAGGTTCCAGCACTACCCGGGAAAAAGAAGAGAACTAATTTACATATGACTGTAATAAAGCAAGAAGTATACTGTAGTGTTCCCAAAGCTATCCTTTGGGTAGAGATGTCTGGTATATTTTCTCTTCCCTAATTCTTACTTTTTGGTGTCTTCATATTTAAGATATGCTTTTGGAAATCTTTTTTTTCTTATCCAGTCTGCCAATCTTTGTTTTTGAATTGGAGAATTTTATTTTTTGTTTGTATAATGCAATCATTGACATATTTGGGTTTTTCTGTTAATATTTAATATTTGTTTTCCATTTTTCTCACCCACATTTTTTCTTTCTATTTTTGCCTCCGTGTAGACCAATCAGACATTTTAATTCCATATTTTTCCTTTATTAACTTATTAGTTTTATAAATTATTTTACTTATATATACATATAAGTGCATAAACTAATAAATAATATAGAAAAATGAAGCCAACTCTGGTTCTACTTAAAAACTAACAAAAATAATTAGCTGTTTAAAATACTAATTTAAGAAAGCATTAATTATCAGTATCAATAATGAAAAGTTAGTAATCTAGATATACACACACTAAAAAAAGAAATGAGAATATATGATAAACAACCCTATTAAAATATACTTATGGTTTGTATACTTCTCTTCATGTATATTATACTTCAACAAAAAGTTTATTTTCAAAAATACAAAAATATATTTATTATGGTGCTCAAGCTGTACACGTCTTCCCTATAAAACTTTGCATTCTCAATGACAGGCACTATGCATTATTTCTTTATTGCTAGTTGCACACAAAAAAGAGCAGAAGGAATATAACACTATTAAAAATTCCACTGCCTCTATTTGCAGATGACATATTATATATAGAAATCCCTACAGTAAAGACGACTAAAAAATTGTTAGAACTAATAAAAAAGATCAGTAAATGTGCAAGATACGAAACCAATATATAAAAATCAAGTTGTGTTTTATAAACTAACAATACACTATCATAAAGAGAAATTAAGAAAGCAATCCCATTTTAAACTACATCAAAAAGAATAAAATACTTAAGAATAAATTTAACCAAGGAGGTGAAAAATGAGTACATTGAAATCTATAACCGTCAATGAAGGAAACTGAAGAAGACACAAATTGAAAAAAGAGATACTTCATTCTCATAGATTGGAAGAATCCATTCATTAAAATGTCCATCCTACCTAAACCAATCTGTTGATTCAATGTAACCAAATTCCCACAATGTACACTTTAAATATTTTATAATTTTATTTGTTAATTATACCTTAATAAAGCTGAAATATAAAAAATCACCTAAATAGATATAAGCAAGACCTCATCTTTTCCCATTGTGCGTACTATAGAATAAACACTAATATTAGCTCAATAAATCCTTATTGACTTAGACTGTAGCTCAGGTTACTCACACTTAGGTTTCAAAAGGCAAAGCAATATTTATTAGGAAGTAGGCACTTCATAGTTTGATGGTTACACAAACTGAACTGAAAAGAAAGAGGTCAGATTTAAAACACATAATATTGCAAAAATATTCTTTTAATTGATTATGTTTCTCAGTATACATTCAATAAATGTTGACTAAGAATTAGAATTATGTGCAACTTTTCATTCATCATTGTATTTCCTCCACTCTGTCACAGCCTATGGTACAGATTAGGATTCAACAAATATTTGTTAATTAAATATATTGCTTTGTGTATCTATACTTTTACATTAACTTCTGACATTGAGTGTCATACATTCATGATAATAATTTAATTTGAAAATTATAGACTAAAGTATTTTAATAGTCACATGTATGCATACTTCTTCTTTGTACATGCAAAAAATACATGTTTGTTCATCTCAGAGTACTTACAAAGTGTCTGAATCCATTAAATAATTAAAGTATGTGGGGAAAATCTGAGATGGTATTCTGGGACTATTCCATGTCAGGGTTGAGTTGATTTATCTATCAAACCATATAAATGAATGGCATTCATGGAGGTATGAGTCTTCCAACCAAAACAAAAAAATATATTTGGATATAGTTATTTTTGACACAATTCCAGAGATCATACATCTAGTGAAATAGTTTGCCATCACTGTGAGCAGAAGTAATACAGTGACTGAAATATTTTTAAATAATTGCATGAGCTTAATTTTTGTTCCCAAAAGAAAAATTATAACACAACTCTAACTTTCTAAGGAAAAAGGATAATAAAATATGATTTAACATATAACATAGATATTTTATAAAGATATATAATAAATATAGCCAGATATATGAATGCATATGCCTGAAGCAAACCTAATGTATAGGTAAAAAAAATAATTTATAAAACAAGTTAGTGGTTGACTGTTTTATGTTTCTAGGATTTACTGTAGGGTTCATGTAAATAAGAGGTTATCCCAGGTCATTAAAATATGACTCATCTGCTTCAGAGTCAGCTTTTCAGAAATACTCTCCTATCCCCAGAGGTGTGTAAGTAGAACAGAAATGTCACCAGAGATTGGATTCTTATCCTGAAAAGTAAGAAATGGAAAATTCCCCAAGATTCCTGGATTTTTATTATGATCATTAGCTCCTTGAGGGCATATCATGTATCTCATTCACTTCAGAGCCTTTCACATGCTGGACACATAGTAGGAGTTCAAAAATTACCTGTCAGAATCAGCAAGTTGTATGCCTGTGTGAGTTGCCTGATAGTTATGAGATCGTGCTTTAAATCTGTCAGTGTGGTGTTCTTTTTTTGTACTACCCACTCTTCAGCAACAACATCCATTGCCTAAGGTGGAATAAGATTGTTAGAGGCAAAATGTATGGAGAAAGAAAGTGTCACTCTTCAGTATTTGACTTCCAAAGCAGTCACTTGAAGCCTATTTCAAAGATAATACTCTTAAAAGCCAAAGCTTTTAAGTGAGAACCAAAATGTTAAAGAGGTAAAAAAATTTTAAAAAAAAGTTGAAAAATAATTTTGTGTCAAAAAGGAAATCCCTAAAGAAGCAAAGCATACATTTTATTCTCAAGGAATAGAAGAAACATAAATGAAAAGCTAAAGGACCCCACTCAAGTGGGAATATTAAAATTATTCTGTCCAGGAATGTAGAGAGAGAGACAGCACTAGGAAGACAGCCAGGAGAGTAAGTGGACTGGGATGTATAGGTGAAGCAGAGGATCTTCTACCAATCATCTGCCTGAGCCTTAAGAAAACCAAGGACATCCTCAGGGTGCCCTTGGCCATTCCAGTGAGTGCCTGTGCCACCTGGGTAAGTTCTCCTGTAATGCCAGCTTTCCTTCTTGTTGCCAAAAGATAAGAGCATCTTGTTAACAGTTGCTTGAACATTGCCCATCAGCTATCCAATAGAAGTGGTGGTCAACTCTTTTTGGTTTGCAACCTCAGGGATTCCCTGGGTAAAATTTGAAATGGACCCCTTTATGCAAGAGGCAAGGAGAGCCACAGAAAGAGGCAGACTACTCCAGATTCGTAGGTGGCAGGTTTAATAAGCAAGGAAACTTACATCCAAAGCTTGTCATGGGGCCAGAATCTTACAAGTTTATAACTGGGTTTAGTCACATACACAGTCCAGGTAGTCTCTACAACACATTACTTTCTCAAGGCTGCATCCTTGAAGTGGCTCCTAGTGTGGAAATTTTGAACAGAATATACTTTCCAAGGATAGAGAACAAGGTAAGGAGTCTCCAATTGCCTGGGTCCAGCATGTGGATCTACCAGCACTCACATCCTGTTGATGACCTCCTCCAACAACTATGAGGTGAGATTTTGCTCAGCCTACAAAATACCCTATATTTCTTATGCCTTCTTTCATGGGACATAGGAACTCAGCTCTCAGAAGAAACAGTGTGAAACGGAAAGCACCTTATAAATGGTTGAGAGTGATGAGAACCAGTTGAAATTCTCCCTCACTGCACACCAGGACACTACACTGTTATTTGGATATGGACAGCTCCAAGTCTAGAAACCTGTAATTCCTGAAGATGTACAACTCGATTATGTTTTATGTAAAATTATAATATAAAAGTACAAAGTTTTTTTCTCTTTAACATAAATAACCAATTCAAACAATACCATGGACAAAAAGAAAGGGAAGTTTAAATAATACAAAGGTCCACAGATAAAGAAAAGCTATGTTAGAACTGATCAGATCACAGAGATCATCTTGCCCATCAACCACCTTCCTTTAAAAATGAGAAAACCAATACATGGAGAAGTCAATCAACTTGTCTATGGTCCAGTGGAGAACGTGAGACAAACTTCCTAAGTAAATTTTCAAAACTCTTCTTTGTCTCTGTATCTTGCTTTAGTCTCAACTCTGTAAACACTTCAGTTGCCGCCTTTTCATACCATCTTAATTCTAATTTACTACGTAAAGATTGAACAAGTACCAGATTCTTTTGAGTTTAATTCAAGAGACTTTTCTTTTGCAAAACAGTCTTGTTCTCCCTTCTGGGGTGATGGTTCCTTTGGATCCCTGTAAGCAACCTCCCTTGAACTGTAATTCCCACTTGCTTTATATAATAGTTCCCTATGAGGTCACTCCATTACTCCCTCTGTCTTTAATTAACCTCTAGGCTATTTCCCTGAAAATTATTCAAATTATTTAACAACTTTAATTCCTAACAGTGGTATATTAGGATTCAATTGATGGATATCTTAAACATGATCAACTTGGAGCATAACACATACATATGCATATGCCATTTTAAACTTATAAAGTGATGTGTGCATTTATTTTTCTTCACAAATATGTGATTATACTTATTACTTTATTTTAAAAATATGACCTCTAGAACTGAGAAAATTAATACCTGTTGGATGCTAACTTGGGAGATTGAGGTCTGAAATCCAGGGGTCTCTGATTCACAATTCCTTACCTTCTTCAGAAAAAAATTGTTAGGTTTGGCCCTTCTGTCTCTGGAGAATAAGAACTCATAAAATATGAATAAATTCATGTGCAAATTTCTGGTAGGGGAGAGTGAGCAACCAATCAGAGAGCCAGCCTGCTGCTTCTGACTACGGATAGGACAGGCAGTCGTACCTGGTGGTCAACACTCAACAATCTGTCATTAACAGAGACCAATAGTGATAGATAGGTGGCTCAGAAACTCACTGAGGCCAAATAGAAAAGAGATGGACAGGCATCACATAGTGGTATGTATGCTGGGATTAGAGAAAAAAACAGGCTGATCATTCACTGTGATGCAAGTTTGTAGGGCAGAGATGAAGCAGGCCACCATGTGCCTGAGGTGGCCCTGCTGTGCCTGTAGTCTCCTAATTGCTTCCTTAATTGCCTAGGAATGAATCTGAATATAAAATAGACCTTGGTCTTTAAGGCAGGCAATAACCCTGAGAAGCAGGAGGAACTGCATTTTCTGGCCTCTGCAGTGACTTCAGTGAGATTCAGAAGGAATGCCTGTGATGGGGGAGGGACAGTGAGGGGCAGGCTGGGAAAGCTCAGTCACAGAACACGTCCTTCTGACACCTGGCAGCTGGTGAGTTTGCCCACAGTGTGACTGGCTCACACAGGACATTATTCAGGTGACCCACTCAGAATGGATATGAGGACACTTTTTGCCTCCTACAATTCCACAACCTCTCTCAGCTCCTTCTGAAGTCTAACTTTGTATGACCTACATGCATTCTCATTATGTACTATCTGCCATCATTAAGGTGGAATGGGTTTGATTTTCCCATTGAAACAGTCCTTAAAAAAAACAAAACTATACATTTTCTTAGGCCATGTGATAGAGTCACAATTCTCATCCTGGACTTTACATTTTTCTCAGATTGAAAGGTCAAAGTGGCTTTAGTATATACTCCCAATGTATCATGCATATAAAGAAATCAAAAAGAGAGAATATTTCCTTTCCTCTCAAAAAGTTTTAAAGAAATCTGTAGTTAAATCATAGGATACATTTCCTTCCAATCTTTGAATTAGTGACTTATCTCCCCTAACTGGAGCTTCCTGTTATTGCAAGACATTCTTGATGGCTATGGTGATATAAGCTAATGCATATAAAGTGTTTGAATTTTCTTTATAATCTTCATAAACAAAAGGACCTCATTGGGAGATCTCAAGGCTCTACATTTTTCTATTCTCCTTGTTAAGAGCACATATAAAAAGTTTTGCAATTTTGAACATGTAATTAAGAAACAAGACCTTGAAAGGCCCTGGTTGGGTAGCTCAGTTGGTTAGAACATTGTCCTTATCCATCAAGGCTGAATGTTTGAGTCCCAGTCAGAGCCCATACAAGAAGCAACCAATGAATGCATAAATAAGTGTAACAATGAATCGATGTATCTCTCTCTTTCTCTCTCTCTGAAATCAATCAATCAATCAATCAATCAATATTTTTATATAAAAGAAAAAGAGAAACCACACTTTGAGAAATTAAAAGAAGTCCCAACAAGGGACTCTGGAGACTGCCTCTTGAGACTAACAGTTGAACTAATTACAAATGTAACTACATACTAATTACCATATTAACATGTAAACTAATTACCCATGTTTATAGTCTGAATAAGACTAGACATACAGGATAAAAGATGCTCTAAAGATCTTATACTCAGATCAACTTAAGGAAAAAAATGTTCCAAAACCAAGGTTTGAGAACAAGTGGAATAGTGAGGCTCATGTTGCAACCAGCTTCTGTTCCTTGGAAGAATTTGACAGAAGCTTGGTAACATCAGTAGAAAAGTCAGTAAAAAGATTCTACGCAAAAAGTAGGTGTTGAGATGAATCATTTCTAAGGTCTCTATAGTTGTGATTCTTTATCATGATTACATATGATTTTACAACCCAGACACAGAAATTGTGGCCACACAGAATATCATTCATTAATTAGCTATAAATTTGATCAGCTGTTCCCTTTAAGAATCTGAAGACAGTTATGGCCATAATTTAAATTTTATGATTTATTTTTTGTACTGATCATCCAAAATGCCTAATCCTTTTTAGAATCTATGATTAAAACCCATCTGCCTTCTTTCCATGTTATCCAAAATAGTAAAATCCACTTTACATGTTTTTCTTCTGTCTCAGAATATATCCTAGAATAACAAAAAGAACAAAACTGTGCTCACTAGCCACAAGATAGTGGCTGCTTTGGGTCATCAGTGTGTGCACGTCTTACTTAGAGTGTATTTTAATATCATATTGTGCTGCTAATTGTAATATTATTTCAAAATATTGAGTTAGATATGTTCACACACCTTCCAGTGAAGAAAGCTCTTTGTCCATTAAGCAATACCCTCGCCTTTTATAGAGAGAATGAACCTGTTATTTTAGAAACCATTCTAATCCAAAAGCTATTTCCAAGAAGTGAGAAGTTTTATAGAACGTCCTAGTGTCTTTCCAGCTCAGAGAAGTCAGAAAGAAATGGAACTGTAGGGGTTGCTGCTAATCCATGTGTTCCTTTGAATCATGAGCAGTTTAAAGGGCTTTTCAGAATAGCCTAAAAATAAGCCATTTTAAACTGGTAATTAGAAGATTATTTGCATACCAATATTTTCTAAATTAATTTTAAGCCCCAGAGGGCTTTTGAATGGTTGACTAGCCCCATTACTGAGCTTTTTTGCTGCTTCAATTATTAGATAAATTTTTAAATTAAAAAGACAATGGAGAGCTCCACTGATCATGCCTATATTAGTTCCCCCAAAATGTTTGTAGCCCTCAGAGGTTACTCATTTAGGTTGGTTTTCCTCAAGTCAAATACAGCCCTTCCTCAGAAAGTACAGATAAAGTCTGTCTGACCCCTTCGAAGTCTTCTGATGGTTTATTTTTATTCATAAACCACGAGGTATATGTGGAAGCCACTACCAAAAGTGTTAACCCCAAGATACTTAATACATATGGCATACTAGAATTAAACTTACTGCCTCGCATATAAAAACACTGGATTGAAATTAAAGCCACAACATCTTGATTTCATTTCCCTTTTTCTCATCAGTGATCTGTCTGATTTGGAATAAGCCATGACTTCTTCCTAGGAGTCAGCCTCCCCACCTTCATACAATATTATCAGATAGCCCTTATTTTTAAATACAGTTATGGAATTCCATACTCCATAAGCAAACTAGGAAATAGAACAAATTGTGATTTTAAAAAATAAGTACCATAATTATGGTTCCATTCTGAAAAAAAATTCTGTGGTCAACTCATTCACTTAACTCCCATGTTATTCTACTGACTCAAGACAGAGAAGAAACATCAGGGGGAAAATATTCCACTATGTTTCAAATTAGTTCATTCTTATTTGGTTTAGGTTGTTGGGTTACAGTATGAGATAAAGTCGATTTTGTTTAATGGATGCTTCCCACTCTGGCTGGGGCATATAGCTGGATTCAGAAAAATCTCCTTAGGCCAAGTAAAACACCCTAATCTTATTCCCTAAGACTTCATGAGTAAAAGCAGTGGGTTATACAAATTAATTTATATCTGTTATAATAAAAACAAAATCCCTTATAAAGGAAAACCTATGAACTTAACATCCTTTAGAATTTTAGATTAGGCATAAAGAAGGGAAATTCGACTTCCGGCCAAGATGGAGGCTTAGATGGACACGCTAGGTCTTCCTCTACAACTATAGAGGAATACAACTACTTCAAAACAAAGGATAACTAGAAATTCCAGAAAATAAAACTACACGGAAGCCCAACATATGAAGTTATAAACCAGTGGTGCCATTTGGGCAGGTAAGAGTTAAAGAAGGCAAAGCTGTTTGCGGAGCGGCGGGCGGGGCGGCGAAAAATTCCGGAGGCAATCAAGCCCCTGGCGTGTGCGACTCCGGGCGCTGGGGAGCAGCCGCAGCATCGCCTTGAACAGTGAGGCCCAGGGGGGCGGGAGGACGGATCCCGGTCTCCTAGCTGAATAACTGTGTGAATCCATCTTGGACCCCCGCCCCCACAGAAAGCACCACAGGGCTGCGAAATAGGTCGCGGACAGGCAGGCGCCCGCCGGTCGCTGATTTGTGACGCGTACACAGGCACTGCCCCCAACAGCCAGCCCAGGAAAACAAAACGCATCTGTCAAAATGTGGCAGACAAATATAGAGATCCCGGTGGCACAACTCACCAGACAGCAGATAGAGAACCTGACAGATGAACAGATAAGAAACCTGTCAGAGGCTCAGTTCTGGGCCATTGTTATCAGGTGGCTTACAGAATTCACAAAAGAGCAGGAAAAAGATATGAAAGAAGCGAAAAACTTTCATAACGAAAGGAACAAAACCACATACGAGACAGATGGTGAGGAATCCAGAGTTCATTTCAACAAACTGGAATATGGAGAAGGAACAAGCAGTCAACCAATGCAGCGAGAGGAAATGGCAAGCAACAATGAGAGGATCAGAAACCTCTGGGACAGCTATAAAAGGCCCAACATAAGAATCATTGGTTTGCCAGAGAATGAGGAAGATGAACTAGAACTTGAAAAATTGAGTGAAAATATAATAAAGGAGAACTTCCCAGACCTGGGGAAGGGAATAGACATGCAGGTCCAGGAAGCAAGGAGAGTTCCCAAGAGACTGGACCCAGGGAGAACCACTCCAAGACACATTATAATCAAAATGTCAAAAATTAAGGATAAAGAGAGAATCTTAAAAGCAGCAAGAGAGAAGAAAAGAATTATGTACAAAGGGGTCCCAATTAGACTATCAGCTGACTTCTCAAGGGAAACACTACAGGCAAGAAGGGACTGGCAAGAAATATTCAAAGTAATGAAAATCCAAAACCTACAACCACGAATACTCTATCCAGCGAAATTGTCATTCAGAATAGAAGGACAGAGAAAGTGTTTCCAGGACAAAATAAAACTGAAAGAGTTCATTAGATCCAAACCACTGTTATATGAGATGTTAAAGGGACTGGTTTAAAAAACAGAAGCTAGGGAGATGAAACAAAGGCAAACGAAACAGGCAACGAGAGTGGAAAAGGAACTGTGGGTAAGGGAAGCATAGTGGGGGGAGGTCAACAGGGAGGGGGAGTGGGGAGAGGGAGAGAGACGATATAGGAATTGGGGATCATGGTAGGAGGGAATGGAATAGACGGAGAGAGATTGGGAGGAACTGTATGCACAACCAATGGACATAATCTAAAAGGGGGGGACAACTGGAGGGAGGGGGGCCACCGGGTGGAGGGGAGCAGAGGGAAGGGAAATTGGCACAAATGTAATATTTTAATCAATAAAACACATTAAATCTGAAAAAAAAAAAAAGAAGGGAAATTCACACACAGAGAGACACACACACACATACCCTTCTACAAACCTGCTTTTGTATCCTGGTAAAAGTGCTGTTGAATGTCTAATGTAAAAATAAACTCATCTCTGATAAATGCAGATAGAAGTCTGAATACAGCAAAGTAATAGAGAACTCATGAAAGTAGATGTTGTAGCTGTCATAAAACTGCTCTTGCTCCACAAATGCTCACTAGTTTTGTGCCTTTTCACTGAACAGCTATGCTTCTTCACAGGCACAGGGGAAAGCTTGACTTAGCAAGATCTGATTTTATGAAAAATGCTTACATAGGAAAGATGATTAACGTGCCCTGACTCCCTTTATATGAGAGTTGTTTATTCCACAGCCTCCAAACCCAAAGCTTAACATCAAGCCTCGAAGACTAAGAGGGCATAACATGGTAACTGGTACTGAGTATGTACTGTGTGCATGTTTATGCACTTTCTGTGTAGTATCTCATTAATCTGAACATTAATTTGATGGTGAATTTTATGTGTCAACTTGACTTGGCTAAGGGATATCTAGATAGCTGGTAAAACATTACCTCTGGGTATATCTGTGGGAGTGTCTCCAGGAGAGATTATCATTCGAGCCAGGCTGAGTAAAGAAGATCCAGCTCACCAATGTGGGCAGGCATCATCCAATCTGAATAGAACCAAAAACAAAAAACAGAGAAGAGACACATTTCTCTTTCTGATGGAGCCAAGATGTTCATTGTCTGCCCCAGACATCAGAGCACCTGATTCTTGGACTTTTGGACTCAGACCAGGACTTAACACCAACCTCTTCAAACCACTTCATACCCCAACACCCCCATCCCCCAGCATGATTCTCAGGCCTTCTCAGGCTGGATTTCACAATTGGTTTCCTGGTTTTCTAGTTTGCACATATCAGATCACAAATTATGGAACTTCTCATCCTGCATAACCAGGTAAGCCAATTCCTATAATGTCTCCTATTAGATGGATAGATGGAGAGGGAGAGACATACAGACAGACAGAGAGAGAGACAGAGATATCCTCTTGTTTCTGGTTCTCTGGAGAGCTCTCACTAATAAAACAACTTCATGAGTCACATATAGATTCGATAATGTGCCTTTGTTCACATAGTAAGTGACACACAAAAATCAAGGATTCAAGTTCAGGTAGTCTAACTCCATAGTTCTCATTCTTCAACAATAATGATAACAATAACCATTAATGATATTATTAACCATTGTTGAGAGTCTACTACATAACAGGCACTATACCTTTCCTCATTCAATTCTTATTTTATCTTATAAACTAAGCATCAGTATTGCCATTATACAGATTCTGAGAGGTTAACTAAACATCCTGATATCACACCACTTATAAATGTGAGAGCCTGCATCAGCCTCTGCCTTTAAAGCAATGTCCTGTCCTGTTCTACGAGGCTATAAGAAGTGTCATATTCTGCAGCTGTAAGAAAATAGAGGGATGCTGGGTAAAGTTCCAGGTGGCTAAGAGCTAACCATTCAACAGAATATGGACAGACTCAGTGTAAACTAATACAGAGGGAAACAAAGCTGAAGCAGAGATATAAATCAAGCAGCTTTACAGTTGAAACAAATTCAGTGCTGCTGTTAGAGACAAGTTCAGCTATATCTCGCTCCACATGCCAAGAGGACCTGACTACCAAAAGCCCAGATTCTCTCTTCTAGACCATGTTTTGTTTATTCAGGACTTCATAATTCCATTCCCAAATGCCCTTCAGCCCTGGATTCAACCTAGCTAGGACCAACCATACCAATTATATGCATACCCAAAGGTTGGCCAGAGGCAACGTTTAAGATAGAGTTTGGATGTGTGAACTGGGGAATCTGCCTTTGTGTAGAAAGGACCTGGAGCCACAGATTAGGGGCTGGAGCCAAGGAATGGCTCTCTCTACATCCCCAGGTTCCAGCACAAAATTATGATAAATCCAAGAGTTCTCAATTTAAACTTTGCCTTCCAGGATAACATCAGGTTATATTTGTCAAGGGAGGAGGACAGAGCATATGTTATATAAACACAGATAAGCTTGATGTATAACTTTTAAAGATCTATGTCCTTTAGATCTCTTTTTGTACTCTTGCCCTGAGTCATACAAATTTCAAGGGCAGGCCCAGGCTAACTCATTTCTTATCCTTGCTCCTCCCTCCAGAGGCAAATATGCTGTTATTAGCTCAGTGTAAGTATTCAACTGATAACGCTTAACAAACTCACTCTGCGGCTCCACTGAGGAAACATTTTAGAGTCTCATTAAACCTCAAGTAAATATGACTTCCTATAATCTCACTCAATCTCTGCTGAGAACAAAAAAAAAAAAAAAATCAACTGATACTGTCTAGGAATTGCCATTTACATGACACTTTAGTGTTTGCTTTATTAGAAACAGCTGTTTCATTGATTCATTTTGATGTTCATTAGCTTGACATATAAGATTATCATGTGCTGTCTACATGATACCAGAACATCCAGACAATTCAGTCAAATTTAGTCCAATAAGCAACTTACTTTGAAAGAGAAATTAGTCCATTTTGTTTGTTTGCTTGTTTTTTGTTTTTTTCAACTATCAATTCTATTAAATCAACAGGAAAATTAGTGATCTCTCCCCTCAACCTCTCCACTCCAGCCGATACAATTCATGTAGCAATTTTTAAAATCCAGGTACAAAGTCAGGCTATTAGTCAGACAGTGGTGGGTCCAGTACTTATCTTCATTAAGCAGCTGAACTGATAGTCCATATTGATGAGATACCAGCATGGGAATGCCATATAACACCAGTCAGAAGCCAAAGTCAATGGACACACAAAGTGCCCTGCAAGATTCAAGTACTCTAAGGAGTTTCTGATGGAGGTGGCTAAGCTTAACTTAACAACTCATGGTGACTGCAGTCATCTCTCACTGTGACATGTATAAACTCACAAAATCCAAAGTGCCTCCATATCACTCTCCTACAAGCTTCCCACATTCCTCCACTGCATAAGCCTGGGGGAGGTTAAATAAAGGTGATCTTATAACTATCACTTGAGTCATCCTTTGGTGACCAGGATCTACCTGCCTCAACCTATTTTCTACTTGGAGGGAAGAGGCAGGATGTCATGTAGTGGGAGACAAACAGACTTTGAGACCCAGTATCCAGTAGCTTAAAGATCAGGTGAGAGTCCAGTCACTGAAAACCACACAGTGGAATATTTAGTAAATCAGGCATCTAATTGAAACCCACATGAGAATGTGATTCATTGTCCACGGGCGGCTGCCGGCAGCAATATCGAGCAATATTGGGCAGTCCTTACAGAGGTAGCCTCCCCAGCCTTGGGGACAGTCCCAGCTGATTTGGGAAAGACACCTTGAAGAAGTGTGGCTTCTCCATTTAAAAACAGAAACTCCTCTGACCACAGAGAGCAAATTATTTTCCAACCTGGCTACAAGTCACTCAGGTCATTGTACATGTTTGGAGCTTGGTACAAGGAGTGAATCTCACTGATCTTTTTCCCTTCCCAAGCAACGATGTCTCCCAGGATAGCTTTGTTAGACACAGTAGATCACAGCCTGTGGTAGATAAGGCCACAACCTAAGCTAAACAATTTCATTAGGCACATGCTGACTTAGCCCAGATTGTTCCCTTCAGGTCCTGGATCCTACATGGAATTGAATCATCTTCCATCGTAATTACCAGAGGCATCGGAAGCAGCTGTTGCCTCCTCCCCATCGCTGCTGCCGGACAGCAGACAGCCTGAGCGACCCTTATGTGACAATGATGCGCTTCATTTGAGTGTGCATGCCTCTGCCTTCCGCTGCCCAAGCCAGGAGCCATTCATTACCTGCCCACTCACTGCTAAATCTGGTGTGGAAAGTTCTCTCCACCACAGCAGAGAATTATGAAGACAGAAAAAGTACCCCCACTAAACACAGCTTACAAACTCTAACCTTCACTGAGACATGAACTATAAAATGCCACTGTGAATAGTAGTCATCAGTTATTTATCCCCACTGTGTGCTAAGTACCAAGTTAAGCACTCTGTGAACATTATCTCATTTCATCCTCCAGACATATCTCTGAGATTTAAAAGATGTAAGGTCATATCCACCGGAGCAGAGGAAAAGTGAAAAAGACCCTCTTCTTTGCACAGAGTCTATGAAAATAAGGAGGGAAAGGACATGCTGCCACTGGTCTGGAGGGTCTAGATGGAGGGAAGATAATTAAAGGCAATCTACATATAAACATTTGTGATCACCTACTATGTGGCAGGTCCTGAACAAGATATCAGGGACACCATGGAAGACAGTGATAGGAACCAATAGGAACTTCACACTACAGGAGTACAAAGGAAGTGATTTTTATACGGCGTTTTGAGGATGAGGAGGGACACAACTTGATATAGAGAAGTGCGTAGGGTGAAGGGGACAGGGATAGCAAGGCATTGTAGCATCCCCATGGGAAGATTTCAGCCTCACGATGAAACTTTCTCCGAGGGGTTAGAAGAGAGGTTGGTAAGGAAAGGAAAGAAATGCAAGAGAACTGGGGATTTAAATTGTACTTCCGTAGACCCGCGTTAGAAGATGATTAAGAAAGAGCCCGTAGCTCATCAAAGATCTGTGCTTCTGTGATGGTTATAGAATACTAACCACCGACCACTATGAGTGAGTCTTAATATTTGAGAGCAAAAACAACTGCCTGAGAAACAAATAAACAATATATACCTTCTAATGAAAAAACTGCACATGCAGAGACACAGGCACACACAATGTTACATCAATTCTCTGAAGTTTACTCATGTTTTAAGATCTTCGAGACTAGAGAATTGAGCTGGGACAAAAATATCTTTGACGTGGCTCTCAAGAGTGTTGAGGACAGCACACGTACAGGGTGTGAGATGCATAAAGAGCGTCACAGTCCCCAAAGCCTTAGTATTTTGGGTCACTCATACATGGTAGGTAATTCAGAGAGTATTGGCCGGCATGCTTCAGGAATAAAGGAGAGGTCCAGACATGACCTGCTGATCTAAGAGAACAGGGAACCTCTGAAACAGTCTGGATTGGGGTCAGCTTAAGGAGTTGTCACAAAACAGTGCTTATTACTTAAGGAAGCGCCATATGCCTCCCACCAGATGTGAGTCGCTGTGGAGGCACAAAAGAATATCTGTCCTTATTATTAAACATCTGGAACAAAGGTTAAATTGGAAAGCTCTTTTATTATACTCTCCATATATAATATAGGGGAGGAATATATGAAGACCTAAAGGAACTGGAGTCTCAGAATCTTAGGAGTTGGATCAGCTACAAATATTCTAACTATAACCTCATCTATGACTTCCCCCTAGAGGGTTTTAGGCAAGAGTAAACAAAAATAACAAAAAGAAATTATTCCTATGATAGTCGGAATGAGACCATTACTCCAATGTTAATGATGAGTGACTAACCTGCCCAAGGATATATAGCTAGAAACTGGCAAGCTTTGGAAACCCAGATCTCCACGTCTCCAGAATCCATCTTTACAATCACTGCACTCTACCATCTTCCAGGCAAAGACGATTTGGGGCAGATGAAATATTATATGGAAAAGGTGAGAGAAGAATCTTATTCAGAAAACATCTGCCTCCTCAGTCTCTATTTCTCCATGGAACGGACATGCCCGACTAGGGACTATGCTGTCCCCCCTGAATGTTCTTTTATTCTTTACAAGGAATGTTTATCATTAATACAGAAATTCAATTACTGTTTTGATTTATTTATTCATTAGTTTGATGTATAGCACACACCATTTAGTGCTACATTCATAAGGAATAAGGAAATCACCATATTGACAGAGAAAAACAGTTTACATGTTCAGGCTAAACTTAAACTAAGCCAACTCAAACCCAACCATCTTGCATTACAGCCTCCAGCACACTGTGCTAGTCATCTGATCTGTTCTTTATATATATACGTGTGTGCTGATCAATGATGGCAGCAAATATTGAGGTGCAAGCAGAGGCTGGAGCCAGAAGTGCCCTTCCCCAGGCTGTCTTCTGCAAATGAAACAGAAATGGCCTTGCCCAGCTCTGGAAGGGGAGAACCCTCAGGAGAAGGTGAGCCTTTGCCCAGTGAGGCTTGCATGAGATAGATTTTTTTACTTCCAGATAGCAGGTGGGCACAGTTATAGTATCACAAGTTAGGCTAAAAATAAGGGGAGAGCTCTAATTTTGTCCAGGTCTCCTTCACAATGATGTAGGGCCTTGTCTACCTGAATCCTTTGCAATTTCTTCTCATTGGAGTCTATGGTGAATTCCTGCCTGAATTCCTGGCACCACAGACCCTGGGGTATGCTGATTCATCAACAACACTCTGCAATTAATTGGGTGCCAGACACAGCAGTCTGGGGCAGGCAGAGGTGGCACCACGAATCATTTATATAGAAGTAGTGCTGTGAAAAGGGGAAGAAATTTAGTCAGATATATACCTGTATTCAAATATCTGCTCCACCACTTACTATGAGACTTTAAACAAGTGACCTATTTTTCTTATAAACTGGTGATAAAATCAACCCTGACCGGAGTGTGTGAGGGTTAAAGGTGGGTACAGTAGGCCTTCAATTACTTAATTACTTATGACAATGACGATTGCATAAGGAGCCATAAATCTGAAGTCTAGGAGACAAACCTGAAATGTGAGCCAAGGATCATAAATCAATGAGTAAAAAACTAATAAACTAACAAGTCACAGAAAGAAAAGGGGAGCCAGTTCTTTTTAACCACCACTCACGGACTGGCTCCTTTTAAAGGAGCCAGACAATGGTCTTCCATCTCTCTCCGAAGATGCTGTCAGTGAATTCTGACCACTCTGGGTCCTGAAAGCTCACCAGGCATTGTAATGAGCAGTATCAGCTTTTGCCTTCACTTGAAAGCCTTTTATTATGTTAAAACTGGGAAAAGTAAAGGGGCACAATGAGGATGTATGTTTTTATGGAGTTTTCCTGCTAATTTTCTGAGGTTGTAGCCATGGTTTTAATTGATGCTTGTTCTAATTTGATATTTTCCAAAATCCTTTCTTGGTCAAAATACATCATCTTATGCTCCCATAGCATAACTCTTAGTCATGTCTAAATCATAGGGGGTTTTTTGGCTTTTTTTTTTCTTTTGTCCTTCTTTCTATTTATACCTTGTATAAGATTTGCTTGTAGTATCTCTTGTTACATGATAATTATTATTTGTATTTCTGTTCATCCTCAAGACTGTAAATTCCTCAAGGGCAGAGACAGGAATTTTATTTCCTGAAGATCTAGGCTGCTTCCTAGGACATAACAGTTGTAAAAACTTAATTATTATTACATGAATTGATACTATGAACCAATAACCCACAGCAATGTTGTGAATACAAAGGTTTATGTACTAGTTTCCTTTATAAGCCAAATATCTAAAATTATCTTGAGAAAAAGACCACCTCCAACTTATATTAGGGTGAAAATGTTACCTACTTGGTCATTACACTGAAGTTAAGCTCTGAAAATTCAAATTATGCTTGCAAAAAGATAAAAGCTGCAGTATTTATAAGCACAATTTTATAATATGCTTACAATGGAACAGTCCACATCAATTACCCAGAAATATCTGGACAATCTAGTATTCATTTCCTCCTAAAATATTTTTTTTTGTTTGTTTGTTTGTTTGCAGTTTCCCTTATGAGTTCCACTGGTAAGTAACAAGTCAATCCCCGGCTAAACGGTAAACTTCTAATCTGCTGGAAAGGTACACGTTGCATCCCTACCCAAAGCTAGTCCACCTTGCAATTATATATCAATCAACCACAAGATGAGTTAGCAGTAGCAATAAAAGCTATCATTTATTAAGTGACTATTACCTGTATATCCATTACTTGACATTGATGACATCGTTTTCATTTTTTCTTCAGCCTGTCCTCTGAAAGAGCACTACTGATATCCCCATTTTATAGGTAAACAAACTGAAACACCAAGAAGCTATGTCACTTATCTGACAGGCGTGTGCTGATGTTCATCCCAAGTCACCCACCATCATGAGGGTGGAGGAGAAAGGCTTAGAGAACAAGCCTGGTTGACAACTGGCTGGTGACAATCATCATTTATTTTGTAGGAACCCTCTCATCTATGCATAGGATATCATTTAATTGTGATGATTTATCTTGGAATTTGCCCATCCTATAAGAAACATCTTTTAACTAGACCAGGAAATAATGTATTTTAATATAAAGCTGTGGCAAATCACCAGTTATTATTGCATTTTTCTATGAACACTGTAAGGAACCAAATTTTATAATTTCTAAAATTCCCAGAAAGCATGCAAGAGAAATACACCACAGGAAGCATAAAATAAAAATGTATAAATCCCACACCATACTTTGGAGAGAGGTACCATATTAGACAATTAGGTAAGGAACATTGCACTTGAAGTGGACAGAAAATTGTAATTTTACCTAGTCCTTCTATTTTTACATGTAGAAGTATCATTGTTTCTGAATTTGTGCATTACAATCCCAAAATTTTCCCTTAAGATTTATTTACTTATTTTTAGAGAGGGAGAAGGAAAGGGAAAGAAACATCAATGTGTGGTTGCCTCTAGCAAACCCCCAACTGAGGACCTGGTCTGCAACCCAGGCATGTGCCCTGACTGGGAATCAAACCAATGACCCTTTGGTTTGCAGGCTGGTGCTCAATCCACTGAGCCACACTAGCCAGGAAACAGTCCCAAAATCTTAAGGCGATAATCTTGGATACTGAGCAAGATGATGCGTGAACCAGGTTGCAGGAGTTCTGTTTTTTTATGGAAAGGTGACACTGTTGGCCCACGATGAATCTCTTTACAGTAAGTCCTCACTTAAAATCATTGATAGGTTCTGTGACTATGAGCCAAATGACATAGAACAAAACCAAGTTTACCAGAGCCCAATTGGAATAAACAAGACTTAAGTTCCTATGGCATCTTATCAACATTTATGACAGAAGACAATGAGCAAAACACTTTTCAAGAACCTACAACTGGATATTGCTTTCCTTGTTGTAAAAAGGACTCCTGATCTATCAACACTTCTTCAAGGACTGCCTGACACCTACCACTAAGAGAAAATTGGAGCTAATGGGATTAAACCTAAAAAATGTGGCTTAATTCCCCCAAACTCTGACAATCCAAATTCAAGAGATAAACGTGGCAGAGTGGAGGAGAATAGATGGAAATCAAATCAGCTGTATAGAAAAACTGTATTTATTTGTATTATTATCCTTTAAGAAATCCCTCGCCTTAACTTTGACTTTATTTTTTTTCAAATTTTCATAATCAATTTGAAAAGAAGTAGCAGAGAAATGATCCATAAAACCCCTAAACAGGCAGTAACCAAAAATTCTGGCCCTAAGTTAAGAGTCCATGTCTGAATTGACCTAGCTCTCAGTAAAGAACATTTGTAGCAAATGTTTTTTTTTTACTTCTTTTAGATAAACACTCATCCCACACCATCAGTTAATACCTCTCTTTCCTGCTCTCTGACCTGGTAGACCCTGCTCCTTGCCTTCCTCCAGGCAATGTCTCCCAACCTCAGATGATTCCTTAGGGCTCATTTGATTTCTTGATCTCTTGTCCACTCACAGGGATAGAACATAATGAAATTAAAACCTTGAACAACCAAGTAAAAATGATACAGACACCCAATATCAGAGTCAGCTCAGAAGGCAAACACTGAATTTTGTGATGTCAAAGTCATTAGAAGGGCAGATATCAAAAGTTCTGCCTATTGCATATAATTGAAAGGCTAAACCAGGGCACAGGAGGTAAGAGAAACTGGTAGCCCAAGGAAGAAATTCTAGCAATATAAAAATGTTGGCAGATGGTGTTTAATTAATAACAATAACAACAGTAACACATACCACTTAAGTGTGTATTAGGTGCCAGACACTATTAAGCTTTTTATACAGTTATGTAATTTAATCCTTTCATTAGCTCTGTAATATAAAAAATTATTATTCTAATTTTACAAGTGAGGAAACTGAGAGATGGGGAAATTCACCCAAGGTTACACAGTTTTTAAATGAAAAAGACAAAAATCAAACCCAATTCTGTCAGACTCAGAAGCTCATTATTCTGAACATCACACAAAACCCCTTCCTTATATTTCATACCACTAAATGTAAAGTGTCTCCTTTAAATAATGTATTGCAGATTTTTCAGACAATGTTACTGTCTTAAAGGTTCAAACACTTCATCTTAGCTGGACTCTTGGTCCAGCTCCCTTCAAACCTGGCTGGTCCCATAGCAACTGTATTTTTTGGCTTTAGCTCTTTGTTCAGAGGCCAAATCCAACTCCATACCCACGTTAGCTAGTGCCGTTTGCTCAGTGCAATGGCTCATTCCCTTTCCCATTTGCTGGCTCCCTTCAGAATTTTTACAGCGTGTTATTTCTGGACCAGTTGTTCACTGTGACAGTGTGTAGAGACTCAGAGCATCTGCCAGCTTCCTGCCAGATGGCTGAACTCTAGCGAATGGCCACTGACCTATGGACTACTAGCAGTGGTTGGATACATCCCCACTTAATGCATAAGCTCTTGCAGAATTTCACATGGCGCAAGCCTGGGGTTCAATTGATCTCTAGGAGATGCTAAAATCTCAATAACAACATTGATGATGATACTGACAATAATATATCATTTACCAGGCACTTGGGGCTTACTATGTGTCATGCTCCACATACTTTAGATACACATCACTTCATATTCATAACAACTGAAGGAGGCAGGTATCCCCATAGCCCCATTTTTCAAGTGGAAAAACAGGCCCAGAGAAATTAAATTTACCCAAGTCCACAAAGCTAGAAAATAACACAGCAGGGATTTGAACCCTGATTATCAATTTCAGAGTTCCTGACTGTGACCAGCACCATGTTTTGGTAAAGCAAACGTTTCGCTTTCATTTGTTGCCATTTCTTTGTTCCACAAAAGAGAGCTAAGAGCCAAAACAACAATTAGGAGGAGCAAAGGGCCTCTCACAGCAGCCTTGTTGGTGATGGTTCGTTCATTGTGGAAAAAAAGAAAGGAACAACCGGCTCATATTGAGCTCCCCATCTGTGCCATTTATGTACATCTTGTCACATAATCATGTAAGAGGGTGGGGGGACTACACCCCTGGAAATAAGAAGGGATGGAGATGCACTGAAGACTGCACACGCATGTGTAGCCCCAGCAACCAGGATGATATGCACATGACTCAGCCAAAAAAGGAAGCTCACAGGGCTGGTGCCAAAAGCTAGAGAGGTGATTGGGTGGGGGTGAGGGGGAGCTGCTGCAAGATGACAACGACTCTGAAAACCCACAGATGCATACCCCAGAGAGGATGGAGATCTGTTTGCATGGCCAGCTTAAGCTCCAAAAGGACAGATAAGCAATCATGGGTAACTTCTGGGCATGGTTTTGATGTGCAATCCTTCGGAGAGCAAGGGATGTGTGTGTAAGGATTCAGAGGAGGAAGGCTCCCAGTACCCCCAAATTGGGAACCCTGTTAATAAAAACCTATTTCCTTCCATCTAAATCTTTGTGTTATGTGTACACACAGTGATAAGTGACTGAACTCCATGCTGCCTATTATAGTTTCACAATAACTCTGTGAGATAGGTCTTAATATTAACTCCAATTAAAAGAGAAAGAAACCTAGATTTTGAGATAAGTATGTTGTGCAAGGATACACTTAATAAAAGACAAAGACTGTATCAGTTACTACCATAGTAATAATGCATAACAAACCACACCAAAAATCACTAGCTTTAAAGGTGTTAGAGTTACAGTGGTAATCAACTTGCAATACGAGCATATAAATGTATCAAATCAACACCTGTACACCTTAAACTCACACAATGTTATATGTCAATTATATCTCAATAAAAATTGAAAAGATTTAAAATATTCATTCCATGCATCATGCAAGCAAAAGGCAAGATGCTCCCCTTCCTCCCCTGACTTCCTTTAAGATGTTTTCCTAGAATTAAAACTCATAGACATGCAGGGATTTACCTCTGACTTCCTCTCTCCTAAAATTCTTAACTCTCAGTCTTGTCCACACTGAGTCCCCAGCCATTGGTCAACTCTAGTTTAGATTTTCCCACCCCGGTACTGGTTCCTGAGGAGGTTTCTGCTCATGGGTTTCTTATTTGGTTAAACGCAGTCCTCTGTGTCACCTCTCTTTATCTCCAATTTCAGGGGGCAGTTGCTTGCCCTGTGACCTTCTGTCTCCGGAAGATCTAAGAAAGTGGTTGTTTTTTCAGTTTGTTCATCTTTTTACTTATTGTTAGAACATAGTGACAACTTCAAAGCTTTTTGCATGCCAAGCCAAAAACCAGAAGTCCCAGATAGGAAATCAGAAGTTATCTTTTGAAGAAATGTTTATCAAATTCCTACCATGTACAAGTACCCAGCAAGCTGGACTTATCTTTCAGTTGATTTGTTAGAGAACCCAAAGGAAAACAGAAAGTGAAGGGTACAAAGATGATGGTACTGTAGTCCCTCTCTATATCGTGGTTCACTTATCATGGCCTCACTGTATCACGGGATTTTAAAAATATTACATTTAACTTTTTATCACAGATTTTTCACTATATCATGGGATTTTGCGGTACTGTATACGTATGTTGTTAAAGTTACATAGGTTTAAGAGTGTAGAATATGTTTAAGAACATAAGTAGTGTTTATAAAAGTGTGGTAAAGGTTAATAAGGGAGTGGGAAAGGTTAATAAGGGACTGGGATCAGTTTATAAGTGTGTGGGAAGGGTTTATAGAGCCTTAAAATATATATAAATACTAAAATAAATGTAAGGTTCCTACTTCGCGGATTTTCACCTATCGCAGGGGATCTAGAACGTAATACCCACAATAAGTGAGGAAATACTGTATCTCCAAAGAGGAAAGATTTCCATTTTGCAGGAATGAATCTGAGAGTGTTTTCCAGCAGATCCTGCATGTTTGCTGGAGAAGTAACCTGGCTTTACAGAGAGCAATGAGACTTAATGGCAACCTTTACTAAAGCAAACTTACTTCAGGTCTTACTGGGACTAAACTAGTACAATTTCTGGGGATTCAAAAAAGTTGAAATTCCTTGAGGCCTAAACAAAGAAGAGCAAAACACTCCATCGCATGGGGTTTTCAGTTTTCTGCTCCTCTCTCAGCTTTTATATGAGCCCAACATTGAGCTAGTCTTTCACATTTGTACTCATCACTTTAACTTACATTTCATGTTTATCGAGAGCCTCACTTAGACAAGAGGTAGCCCAAGAATCCAAGTATTTTAGTTTCAATGTGGTTAAGTGCTCCAATCACACTATGACTTTGAATGCTCCAACTTGGATCATCCATTGCTTTGAGTAGCATCCAAAACTATTTCCACAGCCTTCTCACAATAATCAGTAACACAGCAAGCTAATTTTGTTTGGTTCACTTTTCTTTTTCCCTATCTTAATAGTAGTAGTAATAGTTATGGATTCACTACCGATTCTTCAAAAGAGAAGTTCAGCTATGAGAAAACATTCTCTAGATACTTAAATTTAAAAAGTAACCAATGAAGGAGATGCAAAAATCAATTAGCCAAGGAAATAGCTTATTTTATATCTAAGTTTGTTTTTCTTTTAAGTTTGTGCAAAAGTCTCCTTTAGCTGACAAATGCCGTCAAGAAAAAGAACATTTGTTTCAGGTAATGTTCTTATTCCTGGTTGAAAGGGAAAGGTAAATTCTGAATTGAAGGATATCCTGAGGAAATAGTTTGACAAATAATGTGATATATACTTGTTCTCTTTTAAAATTATAAAGAAGTATGTGTGATATGAAATCAGGTTTTAAAAATTATTCTTTAGAATAATAGGATGTGAAATTGGAGTAATTTCCTCAGAGATCAGATAGTCCAACTTCCTTATTTTCACAATGAGACCTAGAAACTGAGAGTAGTAAATTTCATTGCCCCAAGTCACCCAGTTACTAGAAGAATTGAAGCTAAAACCAAACTTTAAAACTCCCTATACTCTAATTTATTTTGCAGGACTCAAAGACTCATCTCCCAAAGTCTGCCTCTATCTGTCCATGAACTTATATTCTCTCCTGCCAACCTACCATGCCAGGGTACACCCTATAGCAAAAAGATGACATACAAAGCTTTGATACATGGGCACCATCACCTAAGGATGTGCATATGGAATTTAGGGTATGTTGAAATTTGTGGAAAAATATTTTCTTCTTATTCTCAATAATGTATAAGTGAGACAGAGCATTTTCTACAATTACAAAGGTAGGCAACAAACCATAGTGGTATTTGTAGTTCCTGGGACATGGTCACCATAAAACTCAGATGCTTTTTGTATCCTTCTACAGTTTCTGTATATTTTGAAGCATAATTTATGTTCATAATGATTTAAAATTACACTTATCAGACTTGTTCTTATGTATCAATATTTAATGTCTTCGTAAAAAAGCACATACATTGCCATTTCAGAAATGTGCTTTTAATAGTTAGTCATTGGTTTCCTTAGTAACTGTATATATTTTATGGCCGGGTTTGAACAGGCAGTCAAATGAAGTTGTGTAATCCTCTGCCAAAGGTCTTCTATATCACAAGATACCTAAGAATATTGGGGTGGAGATGGGGGTTCTAGCTACATCTTTGATTTAAAAGGGGCCCAGAGCCCCATGGCAAGGAAAAACCCCTGAAAATATTCCCACAGTTAGGGAATAGACCAATGTATAATCATCTCCTGAGACAAAATAAGTCTGGCTAATTTAAAAGTCTGTTTGAATTAGCCAGATTTATCAAACAGGCTTGAATGTGAGGCTAGAAGGCAGACCTTCTGGGTTCAAAAACAGGGCTATGCTTGTCGACTCCCCCTGTGCAGCCCTTCCTGCTACCCCACATGCTCCCCACACACCCCATTCTGGGATGCAGTGCATCCATGGAGTTACTGAATGCCCAGGGACCAAGCATTGCACTGTGCGATAGCACCATAAAAGAGCACGATCCAACACAATAAGAGGTCCCAGGTGATAACAAAGATGTCGGCAGCAGTGTAAGCTGAAGCCTTGAGTAACTCAGAGATGGGCAAATGGAATGAGAGTAGGAACATTTCAGCAGAAAGAAGGCAGCAGCATCAAATATCAGGGCAGGAACCACACCTCACATTGCCAAGTGCACTAGTTAAGGACGCAGATGCAGGTCCCAGACTATCTAGGTTTGAATTGATACAGCCTCTTCTAAGAGATGCGATCTAGGCAAGTTACTTCACCTTCACTTCAATTCCCTGTAAAGTAGGAATAATAGCTGTACCTAATTCATCAGGTTTTGTGAGCACCAAGTGAGTAAATTTGAGGAAAGAGTATACAATAGGGTCTGACACATTGTAAGTACTCAATAAATGTTATATATCAGTGGTAGCAATCACTCAATATATACATAGAACAACTATGCATAGACTGCTCTTGGTATTAGTAAGATCAAGTACATATGTAGACTCATTGGAATAACCAGGGATATGGGGTGTATTTTTTAGGAGTAACTTGACTCCATATTGTTCAAATTGATCAGACCTCATGACATCAAGTTTAAGGATATTAGACAGGTGAACATGAGACACAGCAGTTAATCCTCCAGAATGAACCTGTCATTTTGTATAACCCTTTAATATCACCTATAAGTGGAATCTAATGAGCAAAACAAGCAAATGAGCAAAACAGAACCAGAGACATGGAAATAAGGAACAAACTAAGTGACCAGCGTGGGCAGGAGCATAACGGGGGAAAGAAGGAGAAGGATCTAGTCAAGAAACAGGTATAAATGAGCCATGGACAGGGATGACATGGTGGTGATTGACTGTGGGAGTGAGGGGGACGGGGCAGGGGAAACAACAGGGGAAAAATTGGGACAACTGTAATTGAACAACAATAAAATAAAATAATACATATTTTAAAAGAATAATGGCAATTAACTGTACAATAAGAATAATATTTATCAAGTTCCTGAATTGCCTTCAATTTTAAAGATGAAACTTTAGTATCCTAAGACATTTATTATATCTGACTCACTCATGCCTACAAGAAAGCACCTATTCTCGTGTCTGACCCATTGTTAGATTGCAATAAATGCCATTGAATAAATGAAGAAGGAGTTCATGAGAACACTGTCTGTTGTAAAACTTAAATCATGGAATTCCTAATACCTGTGAAATCTAGATTATACTTCATTTTTAATGCTATTGATGATATGGTATAATATACAATCTAATAATATGTTAACATATTCATTTTTTCTGAGGTGTAAATAAAAGCATCATTTATTAATCTGATAATTCTTCTTCTCTTCTGTAAATGGAATCTATGCCATAGTGATCTGGGCCAGTTTGTTATTTTCTGGAGTTTTAGTCTAACCCTAAATTGTCACATAACTTTGGTCACAATAGTTTATGGGTCAGTTTCTCTAGAAACAATAGATTACTTATTACATGCAACAGGAGTACACAATTACACTCCTTTTTCTCCCAGTTCCCATGGTAACTTCTGTTTCTTGTCCGCTCAAGTGTGACAGTAGTCTAAACAACAGTTATTCACTTCTTGATTAGGTATTCAGGGAGACTCTAATGTTATAAGTATACATAATTGTAAACGGGATGCTTAATCGTCTTAGCTGCTGGGATGCCTGATTGACTAGATTAGTAGCTTTTATTTCTGAAACATTTGCATGGTCCAGGCAAAGTTACAGCACCCCTGGGAGAATTAGCTCCTGTGCTGTTAGCCTGGAAGAGTCCTCTCATCTGCTCCACAGTTTTATGTTTGCCTACAGCTACCTTCTCTCTGTCCATTGGCACCAGCACCCAACAGGCAGCTAAAGACTCCCATACGTAGATTCTAATCTTACCACTCACAAACTCAGTCATAGTCCTCTTAGGGTTTTGCTATCTGCTCATTTAAGCTCATATACACAACGTTTTAATCTCTCATAAGTAACTGAATCTGGACAATAATATTTAATGTTCTCAGTGCCAATGGGGAACAAGCTTTTTGTTTTTTTAGCTAAAGCAGTCAGAAAAATATGTTAGAATTTTGATAACCTATTTGGTTACAAATGAAATATAAAATATTCTAAAATTAATTCAAGTCAATACTTATTGGGAACCAGTTATGCATTAAATAAAATCAAGGCTATAATGAATGTACCTAACAACTTTGAGGGCCTTACTTTGAGTAATAAAACTAACACAAATGAAACTCTCAGATATTCTTAGTTAAGGGTAAGTTTGTGGGTAGTGGTATAAAGCAAAGAAAAACATCAGTTGGGTTGCGTGTAGATCAGCAAGCTTCATGCAGGTGAACTTTGATTGGACCTTTAAACGTACCATGAAATTTGAGTCTCCATAAAATGTGGAGAAATAAAAAATTTTAAATCCTCAGTTACACACACACACACACACACACACACTACTTGATAAAACTTAAATAACATGTTTACTTAATTGCATATCTATTCTGTGATAATCTATTAATCGGTCTTAATATCTTTAATAAGCCTGGTGGTCCGAGGTTTTAAAGTAAGCATATGTTTATTCAGCTATTTTTCTGTATGGAAATGTACATACATGCAAACCTCCCATTCCCCCATCACACTCATCATTCCTAGAAGACAGCCTTGGATAGATTGTGATTGCATTCTTTCATATTGAGAAGTATGCTATCAGAAATGCAAATAAATAATAACTATTTGGTTAGTCTATGGTATGTTTATTTGTTTTCCTTTCACAATTCCAATGCCTAATATTTTAAGCACCAATATCCTTACTAGCTTCTTACAATAGCAAACAATGTAAACACTATTCAAAGTCCTTACTATACATTAGACACAATAAGTTAAAAGCCATTATTATCCCCATTTTACAGATGAGAAAATTGAGACTCAGGAAGGTTAAGTCACTTGCCCAAGGACACCTTTCTATGAAGTTGTTGAGTCAAGATTTGGAACAAATTCTGTCTGAGCAGCTTCTCTTAATTTTTCTAAATGGGGGAGGAGAATGCCTTTAGCATGATTTTCTCATTTAAATGAGGAGAAGTTGTCCCTAAATGCTACTAAATTCTTGAAACACTCTTATTTCTCTGTACAAATGTGGAGTGCATTACCTGATTGGTGGGGACATCATTGATCTGTGTTTCTCTAATGAGAAAATCTAATCTATTTAATGGTTTAAATGGTTTGAGCAGGACAAAGTCCGCCTCTTTCTGCTCCTTTCTTCACCTGGACTAGTGGAAGGCAGTGACCTGCATGCACTGAATTCAACTTTGCTTTAGGTGGGCAAATTTGGGAATGCAGGGTCTGTCCCAGCAAATTAACATGGGCTCTCTAACTAAGAGAAATCCTCTAACCTAACCACTATTGAAAACCAGGAAATCTTTTGGTTTTCCATTCTTCTGACTCCTTTGTATTATTTTTCTATTGATTCAGAATTAGTCCTGTGGTAGCTACAAAATAGGCATGGGGATGGTATGTACGGCTTTGGGAATATAGTCAATAATATTGTAATAACTACTTACGGTGCCAGATTGATACTAGACTTACAGAAGTGATCACTTAGTAAATTATATAAGCGTCTAAGTAATACACTGTACACCTGAAACTAATATAAAGTAATACTGAATATCAACTGTAATTTTTACAATTTTTAAAAATTAAGATATCAGTCCAGGAAGTGCATGTTGTTTTGTAATCTATTGCTGTATAACAAATCACTCCCGAACTTGGTGGCTTCAAATAAAAAACAATCATGTTTTTGGCTCACAAATTTACAGTTTGGGAAGAGTTTGGCAGGGTAAGTTCATCACAATCCCACGAAGCATCAGCAGCCCAACTGGCCTGGAAGATCCGTTTCCAAGATGGCTCGCTTACATGGCTGTCAAGTCAGTGGCACTGTCAGCTGGGAGTTCATCTGGGGCTGTTGGCCAGGGGCCACTCCCTGTGGCTGGCTGGGCTTCCTCACAACAGGATGGCTGAGTTTCAAAAGCAAGGGTTCCAAGAGGCCCAGATGGAAGCTGCAAGAGTTCTTATGGACCAGCCTTAGAAGTTGCAGACTATTCCTCTGCAGCATGCTATGATCAAGCAAACCTCCAAGGCAAACTCAGATTCAAGAGGAGGACTGCCATCTTTCAATAAGAAGAGAAGCAAAAAATGCAGGACCCATGTTAATCTATCATAAATACTCTTGATTGAACCTCTTCTAGAGGCCCAATGTCCTGAAAGGTAAGACTATATAAAGAGTAAAATATGAAACACACAAGAAAACAAAAATCATACTCTAGCTTGCTGGTTTTCTGGAAAACTTAAGAACAGCACCAAAAATACAAAATTTATTCCTAAATTCCAACAGTCTTTAACTTTATGGATAATGACTAATTCATAGAAGGATCAAAGAACTAAACAGAATTAAATGTTCCAGGGTCTCATCACTCATCAATGTAAAACAGATTTTTGATCATTAAACTACTTATTGCCTGACTTTCAGTCACTAAATTGTTCCTGAGAAGAACTGTGACAAGAATAATGTTTAAAAGATATTTTTCTCATCTGCTTAGTATTTTTCCATTCATTTACTGTTCTTTCCAAAATCCATTAGGGAAAATTAAAAAAAAAAAAAAAAAAAAAAAAAACAGATACCCTAAACTGGAAGATGCTACTTCAATTGCCTAAATTGAAAAGGCTGAAGCAAGTAATCAAAAAATTCTCTGAATTGCTGTTCTCTTACAATTTTGAGATTAACTCCAGCATGATTACCAAACTTTTTCACCCAACATAAAACGAATTAGAAAGAATATGTCCTGCTTTTCCAGTGTGGGACAGGTGGATGCTCTGAGTTACTACTCGTATCTATTTGGTTATTGAATACATTCACTACAATTGGCCATAAAAGATAGAGGTGTTTGTGTATGGTTTATAAAGATTATAAGTAAAGATCTACTGAATATTCTTTTAATAAATAAATTTGTGAGAGAGTCAAAGTGAGGCTATTATCTCAAAGGTTTCTTCTTATGTAGAAAAAAATATGGGTACTTGTTCTTTACTTTATAAGAATAATTTTTTAAAGAGGAAGATTCTGTTCAATGTCAAGTTTTTAATAACAAAAGAAAAGTTGTTTTTTTTCCAAGGGAAAATCAAAATATTTGCCTGAAAGATCTAAAGTCACCTGGGAGGCATCTCGCAAGTTCTTTACTCCCTAAAAATGTTAGTACTACATTTATTATGGATGCAAAATTTTTATACAAAAGAACTTTAAAATTTATCGCTGCTAATTATACCAACTAACAATCTAGAGAAAGAAAATACTATTTCACAGTTTATTTCATTAAAAAGCAGGAAGAATTAGCAATACATAGAATAATGAGGAGATTTAATAAATAGCTAATGCAAGTTTTTAAGAAATGTGATACAATGGAATCCAGCTAAAAGTACAGAAAGAATAATATTTACTTGACTACAGCTTTATCCAGATGCTTATTTTCTGAAAATATAGGAAACTGAGAAACATGGATGCACAATTAGCACATTGTACCGGGAGTAGATATTAATGAAATCTTGACTGTGATAAATGAGTCATGCTCTGAAACTGATAAAATGTAACTTAAAAAAGGGAAGAGGAAAATGTAGATTGAGAGACTTAAGAGACATATCAAATAAAAATAATGAAATAGGCAAGATTAGACTCTAGAAGGGCAAATTGGGTCAGTTAAACTGTGAAGAAATACATGAAAATAACTTTTAAAATTTAGAATAATGATTATTCTGGAAGGACAGTGGGTTTATGATTGAAACAGGGCATATGGAAGGACTTCAGAGATGAATGGCAAAGTACCTTTAATATGGATGGTGATTTCAAGAGCATTTGCATTATAATATTTAATTAAACTACATATGTATTTGTGTGGTTTTTTTAATCTTTGTCTCACTTTACAAAAAAATGTCCAAAATAGAGTAATTGAAGAACGATATACAGTAGTCCCTCTCTATATCACGGTTCAGTTATCGCAGACTCACCGTAATGCGGGATTTTTTAAAATAGTATATTTAATTATTTATCGCGGATTTTTCGCTATATCGCTAGATTTTGCGGTACTGTATATGTATGCTGTTAAAATTACGTAGGTTTCAGAGTGTAGAATATGTTTAAGAACACAAGTAGTGTTTATAAAAGTGTGGAAAAGGTTACTAAGGGAGTGGGAAAGGTTAATAAGGGTCTGGGAAGGGTTTATAAAGCCTTAAAATATATATAAATACTAAAATAAATGTAAGGTTCCTACTTTGCAGATTTTCACCTATCGTGGGGTGGGGGGAGGTCTAGGTATTAACCTGTGATAAGTGAGGGAATATTGCATTTGTATTTTTTAAAATAATACAAGTAGTTCGGATCTTACTTTTAATCAGTAAGGAAACTATATATAAAACTGAAGAAAAGACTATCCACTATCACGTCTTCTATGTACACTTATAATGGAGATACTAGACAATGAAATTAGGGAAAATGAAGAAATAAAAGACATAAAGATAAAAAAGATAAAGAATATAGATCTGCATTATTCCCAGATGGAATACCTACATACAAGGTCTGTCTGGGAAAAGTCTAGCCATTGTTAATATAACAAGAATGGTTTGCACAACATTGATGTGGAATCCAAAGAGAGTGGACTGGACTGAACATACATGAATAATAACTTCACTGTACTAGTCAGTGGGGGCAGTCAGAGGCAGTCAAGTGAGCATGTGTACTGTGTGACTGTCACATTCAAAATGACTGAGCAAGTACAGCAACAAATCTGCATCGAATTTTGCATTAGGCTTGAACATTCCTCCACAGAAACTATTTGGATGATTCAGAAGGCCGCAGCTATAGCCAGTGGGTGAGTGGCAGCTTCATCTCAACAATGTGCCTGTTCATGTATCAAGTCTTGTGCAGAGTTTTTTGGTGAAACATCACATCACCCAGGTGACTCAGCCCCCCTACAGCCCAGATCTGGCACCCTACAACTTCTGGCTGTTCCCAAAACTAAAATCACCTTTGAAAGGAAAGAGATTTCAGACCATGGATGAGATTCAGGCAAATATGACAGAGCAGCTGATAGAGACTGGGAAAACTAGGAAGGGTCCCAAGGTGCCTATTTTGAAGAAGACTGAGTCATCATTGTCTTGTGTACAATGTTTTTTGTATCTTGTATCTTTTTCAGTAAATGTCTCTAATTTTTATAGTACATGGCACATGGCTGGATACTTACTGGACAGACCTTATACATATATATAATAAACTTCATTCATCAGAAAACACCAAAAAGAGAGTGAAAAAAGCCACACTCTGAAAGAAAATATGTCATATATAACAAGTTTTAAAAATATTAGTACCAAGAATGTATAACGAACACCAATAGATCAATAAAAATATTGAATGGAAAAAACAAACAAAAGGCAGAAATAAACATTTTCTAAATGAGAAAACAAGCATGGCTAATAAATTGTATGAAAAGATGTGTAAGCTCATTAAAAACTGGGACCAAAAATAAGAACACAATAAAAGGCAATTCATACTCTAAATTGACAGAAATTCAACAATTCAACAATACTAATGCTGTGAAGAATGTGGGCCAATCAGAGCTTTCCAACATACCTGGTGGAAATACAAACTGCCACAAAAACCATGAAAATCATTTGTCAATGTCTAATAAACTTAAATGTTAATTTTTGATGTTTCCATGCCTCATTTTCTACAAAATGAAAATAATAGTATCTACAGGTTGGTGCAAAAGTAATGTCCGACTTTTTTAAAAGAAAGTTTTAGATAGTATTTATTAAATTTGTGCCAGTTCTTATAATTTTTTGATGTCACAGTGACTACTTTATACCTTATTTTTTCAGATTATCAAAGTATTGTTCATAATCGGCCGCAATATTTGCACCCATGTTCGTCCCATCTAAAGACCACATTAGAAATGTTTTACTCAATGAGTTTCATGAAGGTGCCGATGCAAGTACAGCAGCAAAGTCTATTCAGAGCGCTTATGGGGATGATGCAGTGACTGAAAGAAGCTGCAGGAGGTGGTTTTCCCGTTTCTGAAGTGGGGATTCCAGTTTGAAAAATGAGTCAAAAGAGGGTCATCCAAAAAAACTTGATTCTGAAGTGTTGGAAGCTGTTGTCACAGAAAACCTCACCATTACCTCTAGGGGACCTGGAGAACAATTTAACGTAGCCCATACAACCATGTTATGTCAACTGAAAAGGATCAGAAAGGTTTCAGTAGTTGGAAAATGGGTCCCACATGAACTGTCTCCAGAGAATCTGCAACAGCGTGTTTCTTGCTGTGAATCATTGCTTTCACAACACCTTCAGGCACCATTTTTAGGCAAGCTTGTTACAGGTGCTGAGAAGTGGATCCTTTACCATAACATTAAAGACCACTGACAGTGGGTCAGTCGAGGAGGAAGAAGAATTCAACAACCAAGAGGAAGACTTCATCCAGAGAAGATCATGTTGAGTGTATGGTGGGATATGGAAGGAATTGTCCATTACAAACTGTTAGACAACAATTAAACAATTACTGCTAATCTTTCCTGTGAACAACTTCGTCATTTGAAAGCAGTTTTGAACCAAAAGCAACCCTCCTTAGTCAACAGAAAGGGTGTCCTCTTCCATCATGATAATGCTTGTCCTCATGCAGCTCAATTCACCAAAAATTTCTTGAAAGAGCTTGGTTGGGAAATATTGCTTCACCTCCATATCTCCTGATCTTGCTCCTTCTGATTATCACTTGTTTCGGGGACCACAGAAGCATTTTGATGGTCTTAGGTTGACATTAAGAGAAGAGGCTGAAAATGAGTTGGATTCAAATTTTGCTTCAAAACCTAAAGAATTTTACAAGTGTGGCATTTATAAGCTAGTTGACAGAATGAGGTTCCAGAAGGCAAAAGATGTTATGTTATTGAATAAATATTTTCATAATCATGGGTTTTTTCATTTTTAAAATAGACCTTGAAATCGGACATTATTTTTTGCACCAGCCTTATACCTCATAAGGTGATTTTAAAGATTGAAATGAGACAATACACATAAATTACTACCACCGTCTAATACATACAAGTGCTCAATAAGAATCAGCTGGTGATGCTACTGAAATTACTGAATAGACATACATCTCTCTAATTGATATATATAATCCATATATTATGGATGCTAGAGTAGAAGACACAGCTTTTTGAAACATATCACAGGACCTAGAAGAAAAGAGAAAAGTCACTGTATTGTAGTCTAGAGAAGTAGACCATATGGAGATAAGGAGGCAGGAAGGTGAGGCAGTAGCTCACAGAATGGAGGAGAGACCAGTTAATGAAAAAGGGTTACAGTCCAAGAAGAGAACTACAAAATTCCTCTGAGAGTTAGGATTACATAAAATGATAAGCAGCAAAGTAAGCCAACTTAATGACTTTGTCTTCCAGCAGAGAAGAAAATAAGCAGGGGAGAAGAAGAAAGAAAAGAGAGGAAGGCAAGGGGAAGGGAGGGAGAGAAGAAGCAACACTTATCAGAGATCAAACAGCTTGATGAGAGGTGTGGCAGATTTCACAAGGTCTCAAATTCTTTGACTTTCACCTCCATTAAGATGTGGGGTCTTAATAGACATTTCTTCCTTTGAGTCTGGACTGGCCTGCATGTACTTTGAACAACTGACTATGGTAGAAGTGATGTTCTGCCAGCCCTGGGCCCGTTCTTTGAAGGAGCTGGCAGCTTCTCCTTTCTTCCTCACAGAGTTCTCAGACAGCATGGAAGAAGTCCAGGCTAGTCTGCCAGAGACAGAGCCATGGAGAGCATCGCTGAGGCAGTGACACAGGAGCGAGGATGCCACCTGGGATGTTCAGCCCAGCCCCGCATGCAGGTGATTCCAGCACCAGCCGTTCACTGACTAATCCCATGAGAGACAGTAAGCAAGAACCATCCAGCCTAGTCTATTCAATGCATACAATCATGAGAGATAATTACAAGTTATTTTTGAAACCTCTATGTTTTAGCGTAGTTTTTTACACAGCAATAGATAAGCAGAACCAGGCATATTATGGAGAGAGAGAGGACAATGTCAAGAGGAGACAAAAAAAGGAAGATGCAGGCTAGCGTTGCCTAAACATAGCAACAAGGTCATGTGGAGCCCTTCGCTCTTGGAAGTTCCTTCTGACTGTAGAATTCTAGTCTTAGACACTTTGAGTACATTTTATTTATTGCACTATGCAGAGAAAGGATCTAACCAACCTACTGTCCAGAAGAGCCTGTGACCACCAAGAGTTAATCACGTTTTGCTGGCCTCATTTGGTAAAGTCAAAATGATTTGGAACTTCCCCCTCTGATATTTCCCTATAGAAGTCTAGTGTACTTCCACAAGTACACTCATTAAAGCCCCAGGTTTCAATTTATATAATTGAGATAGTCCAGCTAATTTTAGGAAAATTACGACTTTATGAAAAAGAATGTTATACAGTAATTATGGCAAAGATGTTCCATGTTAGGCATAATGAAATCAGTAGGTTTAAAAATTAAGAATAAGGGCTTCTAAGCTCTCAATGTTATTTTAAAAGTGAGGGAGAGCTGTTAAGAAACAGCTTTGCATGTTAATCACAGAGCTCGGGAACATTCTGTGTTAAGATATATGATTTTCAACCTTGTTAAAAGACATATTGAAAGAGAGAAATTGATTTTTTCCCCAGAAAATTTGGCTGTCACACTCCAAGATAAGTTAGTGTTATGTGTGTCTATTAAATAAGTTTATTATATGAAAAGTCACACTCTAGGAAAAAAAAGTTCAATCAGCACTGACTTCAGCCACAATTTATATAATCTCTTAATTCAAGAAATCAAGGTTAACTGAGTTGATTCTCATTAATATGCAGTTGAACTCGTTATAAAAGGGATAGCTTATGGAATAGGAAAAAGTTATACCTGCATTTGGGAAATTGTGTTGGTCATGTCAAAGAAAGTCTTGGAAATACTGCATTGACAGAAAGAGTAAATAAATGCACTGCTCTTATATGTGCTAAATGTTTGTTAAATTAGCATAAAATATCTGATAGAAGAAATCCATGAAAGAACAAGATAACATTTTAAAGTGAAGAAATCATTTACTCCAAAGGTTTTCAGACTGTTTCCAAGAAGCCTTGTCTGAGTTCCACTGAGGTGTTTGGGGACAGAGGAAGCAGGAAAGGAAAGCTGAACAGAAGAGTTCTGCTCCCTCTCCGGCTCCATCACCCCTTTCAACACAGCAGTTCTGCCTTTCTATGTTTCGTCTACTCAGACAATCATAATATTGCACTTGAAAAAATAACAAACTCAGAGCCTAGTTAAAGTGTCTTAAGTGAGTTCCCTTAAACACTGACCTGGAAGGGATTTGTAGAAAGCACCAACAACGCAGTGGCAAAATAAGAGGGTGAAGGGAAGGAAACCAAGGCAGGTGTGAAAATGAACAGGTTCGCCTATGTGCAGCTGGGACCCAGTCTTACTCGGGACCCCTGGGAGATGACTCAGAGCACGACTCTAAGGATTTACTTCACAGCGGTGAAGAAGCTGAGATTTTTTTTTTTAATCAACTATTTTTTAATCAATGATTGAGGCTGTTCTCGGGGACATTAATGTTTCAAAATTTCTGGTTTGCAATGTTCACAGACCAAGATTTTACTTTTGTGCTTTCTATTCTCTTTGTCACATCCAAATGAGCAACCACACACACAGACTCGTTAAAAACAAAGAAAAGTCACTACCTAGAGCACATATTCTCTAAGATTCAGCGTTACACAAGGAAGGAATTTTTAAGCAGCTCTCGCTGGTTAAAAGAAAAAAAGTGAAGGGAAAAAGAAGAAAGAAATCTATTTAGTGGTGATTTCTGTTATGATTTAGAATCCCAAAATATTTCAGTAAAACTGGAATATTTTGTTTAATGGGTGGACATAACCAATTAGAAATTATTATGATCCATTCATTATTAACACTTAGACATTTGGGGATATGGCTGGTTGAGTAAGTTTTGTCATATTGTAAGTGAGATTACTTGGTACTATACTATTCAGCCAAATGTTCAGTTTTAAAAGATTGATAAATATCAAGTGGTTATTAATCACCCACCTTTTGATTTCATCTGTTTGATTTTTACAGTAATTAACATGAATTGTTTATACCGATACTCTAACGTAGTATATTTTTCAGATAAATTCAACAATAAATTTGGGAAAGGAGCTGCTAAACTACACAGATCATTGCTTTTTTTTCATTTCTCAATATCACAGACATATTTCTTACTGATGATCACATGAGCAGAGATTCAGTCATCAATTCCATCATCATTTGAAACATTTATAAAGTCCTAATTCATTGGCATAACCTGGGTGCTTTCCAGCTAACTGTGCCAACAGGTTTAAATGTATCTGAAGTTGATAACTTGCCAGAACACAAGGACATCTAAACTTTTTTTCAAGTTTACACTCTCATAATGAAACAAATATTCAGTTCTTCTTTAACATTAAAAGATTAATCAGTTAATATTATTATAGAAAACACTATTCAGAAGAGTCACCTGCATTAGAATTGAAAGAAAAGCATGGATTTGACCAATCAAACTCAACTCAGTGCTATATTTAAAACTTTCTAAAATAGAAGCTCTCAGAATTTTGAATGTAACAAAAAGAGAAGGGGCCAGCAGGCCTCAACAAAGAATAATACAAAGACTATTTCATTCACAGACACTTAGCAAGATCTAAATTTCAGGAAGTCCGTTAGAATGCTAAATTATGGGCAACAATTTGTGCAAAAGTTCATGTAGGTGGGGAGAGAGGGTCATTATTAGAACTCTATGATTTTCAAAAAGGTTAAGAACTACTACCCCGTCCTACCCTGATTTTATAATGGAGGGACTAGGACAAAAGAATTTGAGTCACTTCTTCCAAGTCTCACACTTATCTAGGTATAGAATGGTGTTTAGAACTAAAGATGTCCTTGTTCTTGTGCCTTAATAATATGGGCAGAGATCCTAGTGACAATATATAGACATTGGCCAAGGGGAGCGTGGCAGATCCCAACAGAGATGGACCTTGTCAAAGCTGCCAGAGAGCTTAGTGGTTTATTGTCCATATCTGGGAGCAGTTAGCACCAGTCCAGGTTTCAATTCCACCACTCATTCACTGACTGAATGTGGGCATACTACTTAACGAGCCTCTGTTGTCTCATCTATTATATGGATAGAAGAATTGCTTATATATTACTTGAGTGAAATGAATCAACATGGTCAAAATGTACAAAACTCCAGTTACAAGATAAAAGGTCCTGCGGGTTATCGTACACCGTGATGACTATAGTTAACAATATTGTGTTTTATAGTTGAAAGTTGCTAGGAGAGTAGATTTTAAAAGTTCTCATCACAACAAAAGTATTGTGAACTATACATGGTGATGGATGTTAACTAAACATACTGTGGCAGTCACTTCAATTTCACAATATACATATATATCAAATTATTGTGTTGTACGCCTGAAACTAATCAATGTTTTATGTTAATTATATCTCAACTTTTTTTTAACTTGGAGGAAAAAGAATTGCTCATAGTTATGATTTGGTGAGAATTAAATAATATAATACAAGCAAAGGAACTAGAACAATGCTTGGTAAATAATGAACAGAAGTTATTCATGTGGTTGTTTGACCTTGTCTTCTTTTCCTATAAAGTCTCCTTTGCCCCAGCCAGCTCAATTCCTCCATGTTCTTTCTAGTCCTTCCTCCTACTAATAGAATTTGAGAATATAGTTCAATGAACATTTGTACAGGGTTTATAAGACTAATACCTTGTCTTTGAGGTTCTCTTTTTAACTCATAAGCTAAGCCCAAAGACAGGGCATGAAGCCCATGGATGGAACTCCAGTCTCAGCAATCTAATGAGAGAGAAATCCATTTCTTTATTTCGCAATGGATAAGGAGAAGTCTTAAGCTTCTCTTCCAGAAATCACTCTTGGAAGGAGATATCTTCTCCCACTACTTGTCATGGGACCATGTGCCCCATAACAAGAGAAAAGAAGCTGAGTATTCCTGGCCAAAGAGTCTTTTCCTGAATGAACTCCTCCAGACAAGGGTAATGAAACCCCTGCAATAGCAGACGTGACGCAGGAACCTGATTCCTCCTCAGCCTAAATGATTCATTACCCAGCAAAACTTCAGTTCCCTCATTTAACACTGAATATCAACTGTGGCTGTTTGCTCACAAGAAAATACTACCATGTCAAAGAAATGGCAGAAAATTTGTCTTCCATGTGCGTGACATACCTTCACAGTTTGTCTACAAACTGAGATCCCTGTTGGCTTCACAATTCCAATTGTATTTATCTTAATCTTTTTTTTTTTTTTGCAAGTAAGTTGTATCTGCCTTTTATTATTCAAATATAACTGCTGGTATTGGGACAAAAACTAAAAAATAATTTTTTCACTCTGACTTTGATTTCAGTGTCTGTCTGATGTACAGATGTCTTTCACTCAGTAATTCAGTGAAAAATATGCAAAAGCCACATGAATTATACCATGGTTGCTAAAAATGAGTTAGTAGCAGATTAGTAGTTCCTGTTTACAAAAAAATTTTATTATGTATGCAGTGTGTTACTAAGGACATTAATCCTCTTCAGTTCATGGGCATAAGTTGATACAACCCTGTAACATATAGTCTTCAGCCTTTATACATAGCTTACCTCTTTTTGACGTTTTTTTAGTATAAGTGAAGCGAGGAGATAAGGGATGGAGGGAAGAGATGGGAGTAGCTAAGAGCTCATTCTGGATAAAGTATCAATATATACACAACTAAAGTGCAGTAGTTGCATACAAATCCTCATATTTTCCCACAGAGCATTAAATCGATTTCCTGTCTATGCAGGGTTCATTAATGTTAGGAGACTTAGGAATAATTCAATTGCCAGCTTCAAACGACTGGGATACGTATACTAGTATTGCACTAGAACTGTTGGCCTCCTGGAGGGGAAAATGAGCCTTATCCTCAAGGTAGAAACGTTCAAAAACTACTGGAAAAAAAGAGGCAGAATAGGCATTATTCGTGGTATTTTCTACCTTTAGAAGAAAGAGGACCTTTAAAATGAATATCTGCTGCTTGTCACTTTTTTATGAATCTGATATATTGGGTAGCTTAAGTAACAGGCATATTGGCATAATGATCCATCAGACTGCTAATATACATGCAAACTAATTTTCTCATTCAAGTGTTAGAGTAGAAATTAGCAAAAGAGAAGGGAGTAATGAACAGTCACCCCAGGGAGTAACTGGCATCTTCCACCAAACAGAACAAAACATCCTGCCTAGTAGACTAGATAGGAAAGATAGCTTTACAGCCACCCTATGGGAGTAGAGGGGGTGAGTACCAGCATTGGTCTGCAAGGAGTGGGGAGTGGAGTAAAAGGGGAAGGGGAATTTCTTTTACTGAGTACTTGTGCACAGTAGGAGCCAAATGATGAAGCAGAAATATGAGGCATGCGCAGTAGAAGCCAAAATGGTAACCATACAAGGGAGAGGGCAAAGCCTGGGAAAATCTGGAAAAAAAGATCAGATAGGGTAAGGGCACACACCCTGGAGAATCTGGGAAACAGATTGGGTAAGGGGAGGGCACAAACACAAGTCTTTGGAAAGCCAGGAAAGAAGTTGGATGGTTTGAAAGAAAGCCTGCTCTTTGTCAACCCAAGGAGGTATAAGGAAGCTTAGCAAGGACCTCAGGCAGCTACTACCCTCTGCCTCTCCAAGAGTGTATTATCGCATTTTGCTCTAATAAATCTTGCCACTATCACTTAAAACATGTGAGTGTCCATGAAATACTTTTCCCGTGACACTGCTGAAGAACCTATTTCCTTTTTTCCATGACAAGAAAAGGAAAACATAATCTATTGAAACAAACACAAATACTATGTTCTCTGACAATCTCCTAACCAGACCTGATAAGGGATACTCAGAGCTCACAACCCCAAGTCGCTGCAAGATTCCACTACCTTTTAAAATTTAAAAGGTGGCCAATTCTTTATAAGGTTTAAAAAAATAAAATAATTCTGGTGAGCATTGCCACAACCACTCTATAACTGACTTCAATCTGATACAAATCTCTTGCAGCAGAAAAGGCATCCTTACCTCCTATGCTGCAAACACCTCCCAAGTTGTCCTGGGTGATGTCGTCCCATCATCAACAGCTTCTTCTCTGCTTATTCCTACATGTAAACCTACATAAGGTGTTCAAGTTTCCCATGCCCCTTAACTAAAACCCTTTACCTTTGAGGACCTTGAGAAGAATATATCTGTCAAAAGGGCTCCTTGTGATAAACTAGACTAAATTCATAACCAGCGTCTAGCAGCCATTGTTCAGAGATGTCTGTCACACACGCTGCATTTCAGGGAAAAGTCACAGACTGGGCTGTGGCACACACTTACCCTCTGGCTCTGCAGACCCAGACCTATCTCCTTTTGGTGCTTAGATGGATGTCTTCCTTTTGGCATCGCAGGGCATATTATAAGCACTGCTGTCTCCTAATATCTACTTCCCTTTTATTCCTCCTTTTTTTTCTTCCTGCAGAAATATAATTTGTGGAACTCAATAGACAAGGAGAAATCATTATGTCGTGAAGTGAGTAAGTGGAGATAAATTGATGTAAGAATGCCCTGGAGTTAGTTTAAGGTGAAAAGAACAAGTTCTGAATCTTTCAGAACTAAAGAATGAGGAGAGATTCCTGGAAGGCTAAGACAATGAGAAGGAGAGAAAATGAGGAATGAGCCAGAGATTAAGGAAATATTTTTCACATTTGCAATAAAACTTATTATATTAATAAATTCCATGATATTCAACCTTCTTAGTATTCCCAGATGTGACTGACTTACTTCATTGTAGAATGTTGTTCTCTTAGTAAACATATTCTTTTAAAATACAATTGGATATAATTTGTGCTGATTCTTTTCTTCAAACTTTTTGCTACATCTTCCTAAGTGAAATTATTCTTTGTTTTGCTATTTTTAGATTTTAGTTTAAGTGTTAGACTTCTTTCATAAAATACATTGTTGTAGTCTTCTTTATTTTTCTATATTCTAAAACAGTTTATTTGTCCTTTAATAACAATATATTCATCTATGAAATTGTTTGAGATGGTCATCTTTTGGGAGTCTTTTAACTCCTCTTTCTTTGAGGGTTATTGGTGTACTAAAAGTTTTGACCCCTGCTCCTTGAATCAAGTTTGAGAAATTTTATTATCCATTCTGAGCACAATGAAAATCTTTTAGTCAAGGGTCTTTGTACTTACTATTCCAACTTCCTCTTTACTTAGTAAAATTTCAGTTCCCTCAGAGTTTAGTTCAGTAATCTTTTCCTCACCTAAATTTTCATGAACTAATATTTTGCACATATCAAAAAACAGTTAAAATATTACTTTTAGTTGTGATTATTTGATTAATTATGTTTTCTCTACAAAAACCATTATAGTTGGCACCATACTTGGTTTCTCAGGTCTATATCTCAGGATCCCAATCTAACTATTTCCTTTCCAGGTAATATTTTTCTTTGGAAGGCTACTGATAGCAAAATTCTCCATCATTATAGATTTAAATTTTTATTAATATGAATTTTAAGATAGATTTCTCCTCATAATTTTGACTAGAAGATAATGAGATGTATTTTACATTCACATGCACAGGTGTTTATTTTTTCAAATAAAAAATTTTCTTTCATTGTATCTTTCGATCTTTTTCCATTCATTTGTTTTATTCTGTATATATAGAATAGCAATTCACTATTTATAGAATGTTTATTCTCTATTTATCACAGCTATTGTGTTCTCTTTCACTCATTTCCACATTGTGGGAGTGTTTCTCAATTTTGTAAACTGAGTCAATAATCCAGTTTTCCACAGTGTCACACCTGATTTTTGTTGCCTCGGGGTGGATCCTAACACTGCCATATTATTATTCTTCTTCTACAAGCCTTACTTACATGCCCCATCTCCTTTTATGAAATCACCCTATTACCTCTTATCTTTTTGTAGGTAGATCCTTTTTTCTAGGTGACCATGTCATCTTCTCCTCTATTAAGGCTGCCAATCAGTTTTTAAATATTTTTCTGGATCTTAGATAATGTACGAAGGAATTATTTTACTCTTCAGAAGTAAAATATGAATCATATACTGGAACACATACTTTTCCTTGTTTCTCAAGCATATGCATTAAAATCTAATTCACTCTTTGTAATCAAATCATAATATTTAATAGTATAGACATTCCATATTTTAACCTCTTTTTTAAATTCTAATACTAATGCATTGCAGGTTATTTACAGGGTTTTGGGTTTGTTTGGTTGGTTTTTTGTTTTGTTTTGCTTTTTTTTGACCATTCAAAAAATATGCAATAAAAATCATTGCAGATATATTCTTACTTCCAGGATTAATTCCCCAAAGTGGGAAATACCACTACCAATGTATAATTCTGTCTGTTTCCCTACAGCATTGCCAGTACTCAGTCCTATCTATCCTTTTCATGTGTCTATTTAGCTTAAAAGTGGCTTTCTATTGTTTGGTTCTGGTTTGCAACAGATCTGAACATCTTTTCACATGCTTATTCAGTATTATTTTCATTTTATTTGTATAAATTGTATGCTCATATTTGTAGGAACTATTTGGACATTAGAAATATTAACTCCTCTGTTACTGCAAATATATTCAACAGCCTACAAGTTGACTTTATTCTTTCTTTATTATGTTATTTTCCATTAAGGAAACTTTTATTAATATGTAGTTATATCTACCAGTTCTTCTTTATGTAGTTTTGGATTTCCCATCTTATCCAAAATATTTATCCCACCATAAGGGTACATAAATATTTTTCTAAACTTTGAATGTTTTAATTGTTTCATTTGTTGCACTTGGTTTTTAATAAGTCTGGAATATGCTTTAAATAAGCTATGAGGTAGAAATCCAACATTGTTTTTCCAGATAGATAGCCAGTAACATTTATTATGTCAACCATCATGTTACCACTGAATTTAAAGGGCATTATCATGTATTAAAGCCTCATCACTCTTAAATATATTCCTAGTCTCCCTTTTCTTGTTTCAATGATCTCTTCATCTGTTCTTATCCCACTATCATACTATTGTGATTTAGATAAATTATGCAAAGAATTAACATATTAAATTTTGTTTAATTATTCTTTCATATGAAGTTTAATACAGTGTTTCCTAGTTTAACAAAAAAATGAGACTCTGAATGAAATTGCATTAACTATGTGTAATTTGAGAATAACTTACAATTTCCTAATATTTAGCTTCCCCAAGATCTACATTTTATAGGTTCAAATATACTTTTAAAATGCATGATTACACCAAGCACATTGTCTTGTAACTTACTTATTTTCATTAATCAATATGTTATGAATTCTTTTCATGTCATTGAATATTTTTAAACAATTGTTCATACTTCAGAGTATTAATATAGCAGGACATGTTTTAACTGATAAAATATAAAAGGTTTGTTGAATCTCTAGGTTTTCATTTTGTATTATAACTAGCATTATGTTTTCTTATTATTACAACTAACATTTCACAATGAACTACCCTACAGGTAAATTTTTACTCACACCTATGATTTATTATCATAACAAAAAGTAATTCATGTTCAACATAGAATCCATGAAAAGAACAGAATATCCCAATTAAAAACAGATTTCCAAATTTCAATTGTGAATTCATCTTCTAAAGAAAATTGCATAATGAGAATTTATTGTGTGTCTTTTTAGTATCTTCTCTCTACTCTCTCCATATACATATGTGTAGTTATAAAAACAGTATCATATTGCATACATGTTAGCTTCTTTTGTTCTTACCATTATATTGTAAGTGAGTTTAACAGTTTTTCATTTGCTTTTTATGTTTGTTTTTTTTAATGTCCATTTCTGATGTGCCTCCCAAATTCTCTCAGTCCTAGCTGTCTCCTGACACTCTTTCCCTGCTCAGCCTCAGCTACTGCATTGACAAATGACTCATGGGGAACAGCTGGCCCCATGCCCAGAGTCTCTGGTGGCTCTCATATTTCCCAACTTCAGTGAAGTACACGGTGTATGCAAACTCTGCCTTCCTGACTGGGTGAAGAAGGAGCCAGGGACCCAACCCAGAAGTTTGGGGGAGTTACAGTACACTTTGCCCACTGGTGAAAACAAGACTGGGGTCAAGAGACCCCAAAATCCTTCCTCAAGTCTTTCCTCTGATGATCTATTCCAGGGTAGTGTTCAGGACTGTCCATCTGAAGACAATGTTTAGTACAATCGAATCACTGTGCATTTGCTTCTCATCCTCCTTTGCCTTACTTGGTTTTGCCTCATGATTGTTGCCCTGGAAGTATTCCTTACGATAAGAATTAGCACTTAAACTTGGTCTCAGGCTCTCTTTTTTATGGACCCTACTCTAAGCACCTTCATACTAGTGTATCATTAAGGATATTATAACTTAGTAATTAATATTCCACTGATAAACATTCCAGTGTTTCCAAATATTGCTTATTACAAATAATGCTGTTAAAACTATTCTTACACAAACATATTAACATATATCTCATTATTTTCTTAGGATAATTTCATAGGCATAGAATTTCTGGAGAGGAGTCTAAACATTTTTTAAGGGTAAGGAAACTTTAACAAATCACAGTGAAGTTCTTAACTCCAGATTGTATGAATCAGCAGAGAAGTTAGTTGGGAATTGTTGAATACACAATTTGAAATGGGAATCGTTTTTTGCTTAATATGTTAAAATTTAGAAACTATACAGTATAAGTAGTCAGTTCTGAAATTAGTCTCTAGCTCATGCTTCGTCAAGAAACAGGTAATGAGTTATAATGTCTATCGGAGTCTCCAATACGGTCAGTGAGGTTTCTTCATTTCCAGATAGCCCATATCCTATCTGTAGGGGAATACTTTCTTCTTCCTTCAGGGATGTTGGTTTTTGTAAGCACTTAGTTTTTGCTTATGTACTCATTTCATTTATCCCTTTGGATCTGTTTGGAATACTTTCAGGAAATAACAACAGCAAATAGGTTTTGCTTCTTTCTAATATACTCAGAAAAAAAGCCTAGATCCTACTCTACCTAGTTAATGCAAATATCTGTGTAGCTCATTATTTCTCCATAACTACATCCCAGGAGGACCCAGGGTGATAACAGGGGTCCAGGAATTTATACGTGTTCCCAGCACTGTCCATGGTAAACTGAATAGTTGACATATTTTATTTGGTGCCATTCTGTTACATACTTTTTCAGATGATAGTTACTAAAAATATGACTATGCCAGGAAGGTATACAAAGTTTAGAGATTTAAGTGAGTATCCTCACATTTGAAAAAGAAATCTAAATCTAGCCCTGTATCCTATGTTTGTAAGATAAAAAATTCTACCTGTGGTCAGCATCTTACATGTTGCAATTAAGGAAATTTTTCAAAACTTTTTTGATCAGAATATTTGCTTCTCTTTGAATTCAAAACTGAAAAGCATCTGTCCCAAAGCATCGTGCTAGTGTCTAGCTACCCTGCATAGCCCAAGGACCATTTAGTGGTTACAAGATGGGCCCCAAAGTGAAAAGTCATTTTGTTCAAATTCTGGCTCCACTATTATGTGGCTTTGGCAAATTGCCCAGCATTGCTATTTTTTCATCTTCTCTTATTAAAAAATGGGATAATAGGCATATCTACTTTACTGGGTTATTATGAGAATTGAATGTGTTAATATATATAAAACTTAGACAAGTGGCTGGTATACAGTAAAATAAAAAATATGGTGAAAAATACAGTGAAAATAAAAATAAATGATCATTTCATAGCCAATATCATACTGACTGCCTAAATAACACCTGCCTGAAATTATGTGTATTTGTACTTCCTCCCATATTTCAAAAGACTTCCTGGGAAAGAAATGAAAGAGAAAAAGAAGCAATACTAATTCAGTACCTAACATGTTCCAAATACCCTGCTATTACACAGGGCTCATTCTAAGCCTATTAATTTTGAATACTCCACATGGTATCATATTATCATATCATATGCATTTAAATGCACCCATAGTACACATTATGTCATTTTTGGCATTTAAAAGATTGAAAGGACTTTTATAATTTTGGACTTAAAATCACTCTCAATTTCAATTTTCTAGTTTTTTAAATTTAAAACGTGGGAAAAAAATATTTTATATTTCAAATCTCTCAAAAGTCGTATAGGTTGTAGGGCACTCAACCTATAGTACCAAATAGATAACTTGGCCCTCTTTTACAAATCTCATCTCTATCACCAAATAAAATTTCTGTTCTGTTGGTGGGGAAACTGAGGCTTAGGGAGCATAGGGATCTGTAACAATGTCACCTTGGAAAAGCATGAAACCCAGAGCTAGCCAAGATCAAAAGCACTTTTCTCCATAGTACTTGGTCTCCAGAGTCCCCGTCTTTCTCATCTCACAGTGGGACGAAGGGCCCTCCTTGGACACTTGAGGTAAACACACAGACTGCCGGATTCTTCTTCCCCAGAGGGCGGCACTGAGGCAGAACACTCCGGTCCTAAACCCTTTTTGGCAGAAAGCCCGGCTTTCTGGGGCTTCATTTACTCTCTGTCTGGCTGCCCATCAAGAATTAAAGCTCCGTGACTTCATGTGGCTGAAGCCCAAAGCTCTTAACATTTCATTTTATCTTTCATTTAAACGCCCTTTTGTTTCTGTTCTTATCAGTTAGACATGTGTTTTATGCCCTGTCCTTTAAGTTTTAAATCCCTTTTCCTTCTTGGTATCTTTTCCAGCAACTGGTCAGCCTGGCAGGGAGAAAGTGCCACTCTCTGAGTTGTTTGAAACAAATGTTGAAATGCGAGTTTACAGCCTGGAAATTGTACAGAGAAAAGTCATGTGTTATCAGTATCGAAACACATCCTGGTGAAATGTGTGGCACCTACATGTTGGTTGTCTGCCAGCTTTTTCTAATACACTAAAACTATCTCTCTTAGCTCCACAAAAACTTTAACCTGGAAAGATTATTTATATTATGAGCATATAGAGGCTATGAGTGATCCATAAATTCAGAGAGGCAATCTGATCTCAGCCATCAGAGATGTCAGATAGACCTGGGCATATAATAACAACTAATATTTATCAAGGACTTCATAATGCCAACCATAACTCAAAGCACTTTGCATGTCTAACTCATCTGATCTTCTCAACATACCTAGAAAGTCAAATCCCAATGTTGGAAAACTGACTCATAAAGAAATGAACTAAGATTCCTAAAGTCACAAAGCGAGTAAGTAGTAAAGCAAAAACGTGACCCCAAGGAGTCTAGCACCAGCACCCACAGCCTTACCCGGTAACAGTACCTGTGTCATCCAGGGTAAGGGGATTTGGAGGAAAGAAGCACCATATAAAATAGATGCTGGTATGATGATGGATGGAAAACAGAGAAGAAAGCATTTCTTCTGCTACCACCCAAGTCTGCAGACTCTTTTCTGATCCTACGGCAAAAACTGTAGGAACCCTTTCCTGGGGGATTCAGGGGGACTTCAGGGACAAATTGTTATGTTTAAAGACAGAAGAAGGATAGAGAAGGAGATATTCCTCAATTCAGGGCAGGAAACAAATTAAACACTTGGTGGCACAGCACTGGGAAACAGAATCTTTTGTAGAGACATTGGCATTTTAATAAATACTACCATGAACAGTGACAGGATAAGCACAAACTTCCCAGAGAGTTTATCAGATATGGGGGTCAGAACAAGAGAAGAAGTAAGTATCCTAGGCCACCTGGAGACCACAGCAGCCAGACTGATGTGAGCACAATGTACCCCATGACATGAACAGCGGGGACCACGGGCGCAGTTGTGGGCTTGAGTCATTGAATTTCAGATGATTATCTCTATGCAATTCATATGGAAATAAAGGCTTGGAAGAATTCAGAATGCTAATAAATAAATTTAATTATATCACACAACTAGAAATAATTTTATCAGGACAAAATATAAACTTAAAATCATAAACACACAATGTAAAACAATAGCCTAAGTCAAGATTTAGAAATAAGGGTAACAAGCTATTCTCACTGGTTTGCATTACTTTTGTAGTTGTTTTGTCTCTTAATAAATGTTTGGTCATTGATTAGAGCTTCTTAGAAGACAATAAAGGCTTAAAAAACTAATGAGTATAAAAACATTAAAGGAAAAAGAGTGGAACAATTCACTGAATGTCAAGAAGACCTAGTATATCAATCAAGAGCCACTACTTTAAAAAATGTAAAGTTAGGATGGGGAGAGATTTTTGTTAGTTTTCTGGTTCTGGTTCGGGTTTTAGAAAGGTTTTTATACCAACTTATAAGATTCCTTCAAGAAATGCATGAAAGAGCAGTTAAGAAATGTTATCAAAATTTGTGAACCATACTACAAATGCTAAGTATTGCCATAATGTGACAGAAAAATTAGAAAAGAAATAAAATAACAAGGGCATCCATGTATCTCATTAAATGAGCACATTTAAAGGCCATAAGTAGGAAAAGCAAGAGCAGCAACTTGAACCTCATTCTTCATGGACATACAACATAGTTTATTGGTTGTCTTATAGACATATTCATGAACAATCATTGGAGTCACTGTCTCACCTCAAGAAATTTATAAAAGGCCTGTCTGTGAAATCAATACAGAAAGACCAAAGGAAACAGTAAACATGACATTTCTTTTGTAAAAATCTTTAGTAATTGGAATCCTTGTAAATCTGCCTCAAAATCTCCTGTGCGTCTTGTACGATATTTTATCTGGAGGTCCCAATGCTAAAGGCAAAAGTATCTTCTCTCACCCTTTCCACAATAACCATAATTCAACAAGAGCAGACCAATTTTGTCTTATTATATATTAGACTTTCTTGGAAAGATTATTTTGATGAAAGAATTGAATACATTAAAAATAATATCAAAACTAATAATAATAATACCTTGTTACATATCTCGTCGGCAGCCGTCCGTCTCGAGAGACGATGGTGTAGCTTCTTAAGAGTCTATCTGCATCGCCGAGAATGGCTGTGCAGTCCGACTCGGGAGTGACACGGTATCTGTCTCCTCCCGTGTTGAATCGACATCTTGCGATGATGCTGGAGTGTCCTCTCCAGTGAAGCTGAAGCTACAGAGCCTGGGCAGGGTGATATGGAGGGTCTGCTGTTGCCCATGCAGCAGACCCCCCCTCTCTTCGCAGCTGAAGGGTCCAAGGGAAAGACGGAGTCAATACAGCTTGGCTTCAGGTGCGCCGCAGGAGTTGCCGGTGTTGACTACAACGTCAAACCGCCTTAGGGACTCCGGCTCCGGATTTTCTGTCGGGGTTTACTCCCCTAGCCTTTCCCCTGAAGAGGTATGCCGCAAGGCAGCGGAGGTTTTTTGGAGTCAGAGTTTTCCTTCTCTGATGTGCCCTGACTGGAAGATCGAACCAGCGACACTTAGCTTGCAGGCTGACGCTCAATCCACTGAGCCAAACCAGCCAGGGCTTAATAATAATAATACCTTGTTACATATCTAAAGTTATATAAAAAGGAGGAATTAAATCTAAAGATGAAAATAATTGTAGATTTAACTAGTAGAAGCAAAAGATAGTTTAAAAAATAAATATAAAATGCTTTTGGAAATTTGATTTAAAATGACAGAAATATTAATGTCATTAAAAATAAGAAGGAAAACATAGGTACTGATTAAATTATTTTAATTAGAAGTGAACACTTTGTAAAACTTTACACCAATAAATTTGAAGATCTAGCTAAAATAAATGACTTTCAATGAAATTTTAATTTATAAAAATTTACTCAAAAAGCAACAGAAAATCATAATGCAAAAATAACCACTATAGAAATTTGAAAACAGAGTCAAAAGGTTTATTTTAATAAGACAGTAGACAATGACAATTTATAACCAATTTTGACTAAACCCGCAAGGAAAAGGTAATGTTTTGTTATAAAAACTATTCCTAAGGCACATAAAATGATGGAAAAGCTCTATATTAGTTTTCCTATTCCTGTGTGATAAATTGCCATAAACTCAGCTACTGAAAACAAAACAAATTTATTATCTTGAAGTTTCCATGGGTCAGGAGTCTAGACATGGATTAGCTAGGTCTTCTGCTCAAGGACTCACCAGGTTGAAATCAGTGTCATTTGGGGCACAATCTCATCTGAAGCTCAGAGTTTTCTTCCAAACTCCCTGGTTGCTGACAGAACCCAATTCCTTGCTACTGTAGGACTGAGGACTCCATTTCCTTGCTGGCTATCAGCTGGGAATTGACTTCAGATCCTAGAGACCACCTGTCATTCTCTGCCATGTCTGACCGATGCACAGCACAGTACTTTTCTCATTAAAGATAACATGAGACCTCACTTGAATCTACCTATTCAGGGAAGGCTTTGGCTCTCTTTTAAAAAGTTCATCAGATTAAGTCTAGCCCACCCAGGGCACTCTCCCTTTTGACTAATGCGAAGTTGACTGTATAGAATTTGTCATTACATCAGAAAAAAGCCCCTCACCTTTGGATGTTACAGAAATGACATCCATTACATCCATGGTCCCACCCATGGTCCCATCCACATTCAAAGGAAGAGTATTACATAGGGACATGTACACAAGAAAGTGGGAATCTCAAGGTCCATCTTATCATTTTGCTATTACACTCAATTTGTGCTATGAGGATAGTGTTAACGGTGACACCAAAGTTAAATAAAGGGCACAGACATCAGACAGATGGTGGTATAGGAAACCCTAGACTCTTCGTCTCCCCACAAACACACTTATTCAATAACAACATGTATATCAATTCCGTTGGTGGAAAATCCAGTCACTAGTGGAGGGGCTCTTGTACCTTAGTCAAGAGCAAAACCAGCCACATCAAGACCAATAGGAAATTTGAGACAACACACGTTGTCACCACAATCCCCTCTCTAGGCACAGCACTATGCAGACAGGAAAAAGCCCTCAGCTTCTCAGCGGGGCGAGAAAGAACTAAAGAATGTAACAAACATTTTCAATATTTTTCATGAGCTACCATAGGGACTGGTTCTGTATTACCTGTCCCAAGTGTAGAAATGCAAGGATGTTAGTTAACATTGTAAAAACATATCAATGTATAAAACATCAGGGTAAAAATAAAAAGTCAAAGTCTTTAATATTGTAATGGTATTACATAAATCATTTACTTACAACTTTAGTTTAAAAGTTAAAAAACAAACCTATTAAAAATAATTATAACTACCATAACCTTTTATTGAATACCCAATATAAATGCAAATTGTAACATCGATACCATAAAGGTGAGAGGGAGACATAAAAATGTAAAATTTCTTTATGCAATCAAAGTTATTACCAGCTTTCAAAAAAGGATATTAAAACTAAAGACACAAAAAAGGATCTTAAAACTAAAGATACTTTATGTAAGCCTCATGTTAACCACACAGCAAAAAAAATCCTGTAGTAGAAACACAAAAGATTATAATAATCACAGCACAGCACCACAGTACATCATCAAATCACAAAGAAAGACAATAAGAGAGGAAGCAAGAAACAAAAAAATTTACAAAATGTCAGAAAACAATTAACAAAATGGCAAAAGTAAGTCCTCATCTATCAATAACTACCTTCGAAGTAAATGGATTAAATTATCCAGTCAAAACATAGAATGGATGAATGGATTACCAACAAGATCCAATGATGTGCTGCCTACAATAGAGTCATATTATCTTTAACAACACACATAAACCAAGAGTGAAAAGATGGAAAAAATATTTCAAGTAAATGATAGCCAAAAGAAAACAGGGGTAGCTATACTTTTATCAGACAAAAAAAAAATTACTTTAAATTAAAAAGATCCCAAGAGACAAAGAAGCTGCTTATATAATGATCAAGGGGTCAATTTGCCAAGAATACATAACAATTATAAATATTTAAACACCCAACACAGGAGCACTTAAATATATAGAGCAAATACTAACATAACTAGAAGGAGAAATAAACAGTAATATAATTATAATGGGAACTTTATTGCCCCACTCTAACAATAAATAGATCATACAGACGTAGACTCAATAAGGACAGGCTGGACTTAAACCATACTTTAGATAAAATGGGTCTAACATACATAAAAACATTCTTTTCAATAGCAGAATACACGTTCTTCTTAAATACATGTGGTACCCAATCCAGGATGCAAGATATATTAGGCCACAAAACAAGTATCAACAAATTCAAATTGATGAGTTATGTTTCCATGGGTATAAAGTTTTCAGTTATGTAAAAGTACAAGATGAATAAGTTCTAGAGATCTGCTATATAACACAGTGCCTATAATTAACAATGCTGTATTATAAATGTAAAAAACTGTGTCAAGAGGATAGGTCACATGTTAACTATTCTTACCACAAACACAAAAATAGAAACAAAAGCAAAGAGCCACAAGAAGACTTTTGGAAGTGATGGATGTTTATTACCTTGATTGTGATGATGATTAATGGGTGTCTACAGATGTTCAAACTTATAAAAATTATATATGTTAATACATAGAGCTTTTTAATATCAATTATACTCAATAAAGCAGTTAAATAAATAGATACATAGATAAACAGATAAAAATAAATTCCCCAAAACAGGTTAATAAAATGGGTGTCTCCGGCAATATTTGTCAAGAGAAAGTATGATAAAGCACAAACAGTAGAAAAACAAATGTATATCAAAATTCAGATAGAGCAGTGAATACTGGGATAAGATCATTATCTAAATAGTTATTACTGGTAAATACAAAAGTGCATGAAATAGTCAAAGTCCTCAAAAATATAGCTTCAAAAATTGACTCAAGAACTAGAAAACACAGAGCACTTTAATAATTAGAGAAATTACATCCATATTTGAAAATACTATACCCAAGATGGCTTTAAAGGGCATTCTACTCTTTTCAGATCATGTACCACTGATGTTTTCTTTTATTAATGTAAACCTTACCTAGAGCTAGCCAAGACCTAGGCACTCTTCTGAGTGCTTTTCATATAGCATTTTCATTTAGCTTTTATTTAATTTGAATTTCATAACAATCCTAAAAGGTTAGATATTGTAATTATCCACAACTTATAGATGAAAACATTTAGATAGAGAGAAACTAAACAATTTTCTAATGGTCATACAGTTGTCAAGTGACATAGATGGATACAAAACCAGGTAAGCAGCTCCAAAGACTGAGCTCTTAACCGTCACGCTACTATCTCCTGGCTGAGAAAATAATCAAATGGAATTTAAAAAGCTCAGTATGGGACTATTTATACTATCAATACACTGGATACAGCTAAATTGGTGATCATATTTACCAAAAATACTAAAAGAATTATCATTGAATGGCCAAAATATAAATTCTTAAGATTTTCTTATTTGTATTTTTCTGAATTTTTTCAACTAATAACTACACATTTTTAAAACTAAGGGTGTTTGTGGAAATGTTCTTAATGCTTTGCACTGGAGGAGAACTTCACGTTCAGTGTAAAATCCCCAGCCCAGCATTCAATCTACAGGAAGCACAGCATTAAGAAGAGAGTGTTTTAACTACTATCTGAAAACTGAGAAGTTATTTGTTTTGTTCATTCTAGTTTTAAACAAAAGTAGAATAATAATAAAGTCACAATGGATGAACTATATACTTTTTAAATTACATTGCTTCCTAAGCAACCCCAATTTTAATGAATGGAAGAGTTGGATATTTATATAGTACTAAGTTAGCAGACACTATCCCTCATTAAAAAACCTCTTAGTCTTGTCAATAAAATAAATTAAGCAAATGAAACTAGCTGGCTGAATAAATATGAATCTGTGACACTTAAACACCATCATTCCAAATGTAGAAAAATTAGGGAAATAGACAATCACCATTAGAACACCACAGTGATAGTTGCTACAGGCAAAATCCACTAATAGGTGGGAAACTTTAAAGATAAATGGGATATTTGCATGGCTTCAAAGTACCTCCTCCAAAACAGTTATTAATTAAGGGGTGATTTTAACATATGTGCACAGATTATTTGATAACCTTCTCCCCAAGAAGGTGGAGCTTAATTCCCCTTTCCTTCAGGGTGAACTTATTATGAATGTAGTGAATGCTTCTAATCAATAGAGTATGAGAAGGGAAAAATAATAACTTTAAAATGCAGAAACCTGGCATACACCACATTAACCAGAGGGTATAATGAGCCATGTTGATATCATGTATCCTCTGATATGAAGGGTTAAGAAGGGTACAGGACTTATGTTGTATTCTTGCCAGATCCTATAACCTCAGCATAATCATGAAAAAAATGTCAAACTTATATCGAGGGATGTTCTTCAGTAATATTAAGCTTATAAAAAAAAAAACAAAAACAAAAACAAGAAAAAACTGGGTATCACAGAAGGTAGAAAACAAGAAGATATAACAACTAAATGTATTGGATTGGATCATAGGTCAGAAATAGCACATTCATGGGGAAAAAAAATACTAGTGAAACCTATTCTAAATAAAGTCTGTGGTTTAACTGGTAGTGCTGTTTCCAATGTTAATGTTTTAGTTTTGATAAATGCACCATGGTTATGTCATCGTCGGCAGCTGTCCGTCTCGAGAGACGATGGTGTAGCTTCTTAAGAGTCTATCTGCACCGCCGAGAATGGCTGTGAAGTCCGACTCGGGAGTGACACAGTATCTGTCTCCTCCCGTGTTGAATCAACATCTTGCGATGATGCTGGAGTGTCCTCTCCAGTGAAGCTGAAGCTACAGAGCCTGGGCAGGGTGATATGGAGGGTCTGCTGTTGCCCATGCAGCAGACCCCCCCTCTCTTCGCAGCTGAAGGGTCCAAGGGAAAGACGGAGTCAATACAGCTTGGCTTCAGGTGCGCCACAGGAGTTGCCGGTGTTGACTACAACGTCGAACCGCCTTAGGGGCTCCGGCTCCGGATTTTCTGTCGGGGTTTACTCCCTTAGCCTTTCCCCTGAAGAGGTATGCCGCAAGGCAGCGGAGGTTTTTTGGAGTCAGAGTTTTCCTTCTCTGATGTGCCCTGACTGGAAGATCGAACCAGCGACACTTAGCTCGCAGGTCGACGCTCAATCCACTGAGCCAAACCAGCCAGGGGTACCATGGTTATGTATGATGATGATATTAGAGCAAGCTAATAAATAATACTCGGGTACTCCCTTTACTACCTTTGAAATTCTTCTGTAAGTCTCAAATTATTCTAACTAGTTATTTTAGAGGAACCCTTCAACCAACTATATACCCCAATATAAATAAGTGGTACCTCTACTCATACAAATGCTAATGCCAGAGACCTGGACACCAGTAGAGTTTTAAGTGCCTTATGACTATACACCAAAATAAATATGAAACTCTTCAACCTTTCTTCATCTCTGTTGATATCTTCCCAAACTAATCCTGCATCCTTCCTTCCCAAAACTGCTACAATAGTCTTCTTATTCTTCATAATCTCACTTGCCTTCCTTTCCCATCTATTTTCCATATAACAGTTGCAGTGATCTTTATAAAACACAAATCTTATACCACTAATCTGCCTAAAGCATTTTAGTGGCTTCTCATTGCTGTTAGAATGGGGTTCAGTGTCCAAAACATGATCTCTAAGACTGCCTCAGCCTGTCTTGTCTCCAATTTCATCTTCGACCCCTCTGCCTCTCCTTCATGAAGCTGCTGGCCACATCCTCCTCCCACCCAACTTGCACACAGTTCATTCCTGACTTCAGGCATTTTTATATGCTATTCTCACTACCTGACCCCCCCTCTGGTATCTTCCTCATGTTCCTTGCCTGGCTAACTTCTTCTCCTTCATGTCCCTGCTTAAATTCACTTCATCTGGGGTGTCTTTAATGACAACCCTCCTTCCTGACCTCCTAGACTAGGTGAAGGGCAATTATTGCCATATGCTTTTACCAGCTATGATTTCACAGTCTCTAAGTCTCTTAATCAGGTGATTAGCTTCTCAGTCAGTTTCCTGATCTCTAAAGCAAAAACCTCAGATAATCAGTCAAATGATAGTTAACAAACACTGATCACGAAGGCTGTACCAAGCACTTGATTTAATCCTCATAAGAGCCCTCTCAGCGTCAGAGAATAACTACTGCTTTATGATCTGCAACCCAGGCCCTTCTTTCTTCTGAGGTGAAGTACATCTGAGTGAGCTGCACTTAACTCACAGCACCTTGGACAACTGCAGTTGAATGTCATAAAAGATTCTCCATGTTCATAATCTTTCAGGGCTCAATTTGAGAGGTCTCATCAAACTGTGGGTTTGATCTACTTGAGCGGCTGTACATCGTCATATATTCACTGTTTTAGGCTGGCCACCATGAGTGGAGCTGTGAGTTAATTATCTCAATATTCTTTATAGGAAGTAATAATATATTACTCCTTGTCCCTCCTTATGGTGTGGCCAGCTTAGCTGATGTCTTATTCAGGGTTTCCTGTCTTATCTCGCTGAGAAGGGGCAGAATTTCTTCCTCTGTGGTCATATCCTTTTATCTGTTGAAGTTCTCTCCCAAATACCTCTGTTTTCTCTCAGCTCTGCTCTAAGAATTTACTGAATTTTCCTCCAGAAGTCTTGTCATTCCCTTTTTGTGCCCTCTGTTTCTAAACAGACAATTGTTTCAGATCTTGTACTTTTACCTTTTCTTACTCACTTTTATACTTCTTGAAGATCTCCTTTGCATTCTTCTGTATAAATCTCTTGCCCGGTCTCATTTGGTTCCCTCTTTCCATTAATTTCTCAATGAAACCTGTCATGGGACAGCCTGTGCTCAACAAAAATCTATGTGTTCCCTTACATTTACCAGCCTCCCTTGTAGTTATGCTGTGGCAATATGACTAGCTCTGGCCAAGGACCCCTGAGAAGACCCGTGTTACTTCTGGACTAAGACAGTAAGGAGCTGATGTTTCTCTCCTTCCTCCTCTTCGCTCCTTCTCCCTCCCCTTTACTCTTGTTCCATCTCCAGCTCTCTTCCCAGACCAAGAAATCTTAGAGGCCAAGTATTCCAGACTGAATAACTATAAGATGGAGGGGAGCCACCAAAACCATATAATATTCTGAGTGAAAAAAAAAGTCTATATTGGGTTATATCAGTGAGATTTTTGAGTGTTTCTGTTGCATCAATAATTATTTATCACTCTGACTAGAATAAACCTTCTTCCCCTCTTTGACCCTAGAAAAACTGTGACTAACCTTTGCTCCTCTGAATCCACCCTATTTCACCTTTCTCAAAGGAAACTACTTTCCTCCAATCGCTTTTTGGTATACTTTCTATTTACCTTAAGCTAGTCTCTTTATTTTCCTTTACCTTCAATTTTTACCACCATTATCATTGATAATCTGAGAAGGCAGTCTCTCTTACTACACTGTCTGGGCCAGGTGCTCTAGACACAGATAACAGTATGGTGATGAGGGTGTTACAGAAACAGAGGAGTCCAGAAGTGATCCTGCCATGGAGGAGATTGAGCTGAAACCTGGCTCTCACCTACATGACAGGTGGTGGTACTGGGAAAGGAGGAAAGTACAGCAGTTGTGGCCAGGGATCTCCAGCCAACAAGTGGCCAAGACCCAGGAGACAGGCGGGGGCGGGGCTGAGGAAATGTAGAAAGATAGACTGAGTCTGGTACAAATAGCATGAAACCTTTGTCTCAGATAACATGTCAGATATTTTCTCAACCATGTATTGGTCTCTAGACTTAAGGGTTGCTAAAACCTAAAAAAAATACAGAGGATTTCACTATAAATGAAATCCAAATAGTAATTGACAGGAAGATGGAGTTGAAAAATTATAAATGACCAATACAAAAAAAAAAGTGCCACTATGTAACAAAACCCTTTAAGGCATGTTTATTCTAGATGTTTATTCATCCTTTCTGCAAAACAAAACACAAGAGCCACAAAGCCAGCAGGAAAAGCTCCTCTCAAAATATATTATTTTCAATGGTATGTAATTCAGGATTCTTTTACATAAATGCAAAATCTCCAATGCAAATACAGGATTATTTCAATTACCTCTGGGAGCTGACAAATAGTTTTCAACAACTTAGACATGACATTTCATTCAAAACTATCAGGGGCCATGGGTGTCAAGGGACAAAAAAGAACCAGCCAGAGACTCAGGAAGCCCCAGAGATTCAGGAAGCTCACAATGATGCCAATCTCTCCACCCCTGCAGCTGAAATGCCCTTAATGACAGTGTATTTTTAAACCATCTCTACCCAGGTGGCAGAGAAAGGGACAATCAGCCTGAACAATTCATTCAGCTGCCACTGTGGGCTATGTCACATGTTTCTCTGTGGACTAGAGCAGTGAATTCACTGAGACGTGGGTTTACTGCTCAGACTCCTGATTTAAAAATAGAAGAAAAGGTCTGGGCCCCCGCTGGCCTCCTACTCTCACCCAGCAGGATAGTGATTAGCTGTGCTTTCTCTAAGCCATTCCTTTTAATATCTTTATTGGCTATTTTCCATACCCCAGTCTAGAGCTTGGCTATGAGATAATTTTGTATGGGGTATGTGAGATGCTGCAAGGTCTGCAGTCTTAGTGAGCGCAGGGCTGTCTGGGGCACATGGGATGAGTTTAGCTGGGCAAAGCACCTAGGGACATGATAGACAGCAGAAGCTGTTGTCAGTATGGACTTGGTATTCCAGTCCAATATTGAGACCTCTGACAATACAAGATGTCTGTGTTCTCAGGGCACTTTCTGATGCCATAAAGGAAAGTAAGTGCTAATCGGTTCATGCCAACCGTGGGCTGGGAAGCAGGCCCATAAAATCTTCCCTCTCCTGGGAATGCCGATTCATAGGTCATAAAATTCATAGTGCATAAAATTAGATAGTGGTCACCATGTCTTATTTTAGTGTAGGTTTGGTTGTCAAGAAAAAAAATAAGATGCATTTGTGAGGGAATGAAGCTGTGTGACCTGGGACAAGTTACTCAGCATCTTTGTGACCCAGCATCCTTATTTGCAAAACGGGTTTAATAATAATAATTCTTACCTCACGTATTGTTATTAAGATAAGTGAGTTATGTATAAAGTCCTTGCATATAGTAAGTGACATGTAAGGGTATGACAGGTGAATGAATGAATGAATGAATGAACAAACAAAGGAACTATGGTGTCTCTTCCCCATTTCAGCAAGGGAAAATAAACACCTCCATCTCCAATATAATCCCTCAATTGTTTTCACCCCCTACATTGCTCCTATGCCAACAAAGACCCTTCAATTTACCTAAGTGAAAGAATCATCTTTGCCCCCGAGTTGAGAGCAGTTCTATGTCATGACTTGAGAATGTAGTGATCTATCAGACATTCTATTTCCCTCCACATCTTTTGCTTAAGATTGGGCCCATATGATCCTATTCTACAGGTTCAAACCTAGAGAGTTTCTGTAAGCACTCATATTCTTAATAGGTAAGCAGGCATTTAGATAACACAGATTTCAATGTGAACTACACAATTGACATAAAGTTGGTAATCAATAAATTATTGAATGAGAGAAACTATGCTTTGACCATGAATTCCAATTCTTATGTTTAGGATTCTACTTTACCACAGAATCTTTTTTTTTTCTTCTTCTTCTTCTTTCTTTCTTTCTTTTCTTTTTTTTTTTTTTAGAGAGAGAGGAGGAGGTAGGAAAGATAGGGAGAGAAACAGCAACTTGTGAAAGAAACATCATTCAGTTCCTTTGCACATGACCCCAACCAGGGACCTGCCCTACAACCCAGACATGCACCCTGCCTGGAAGTCACACCAGCAACATTTTGGTTTGCAGGAAAATGCCCAACTCACTGAGCCACATGTCAGGGCTTTGCAGGAGAATCGTAACGCCCACAGTACACAACTTTATGATGACTAACCATCCCCTCACCACCTCCCACCATCACCTTCCTCTTCCACTCTAATCCCAGGTTTTATAGGTATAATGTGCTTCAATATTCATCCACAACCACTCCTCGGCAGAATGAGGCCAACAAAGTAAGACTTCCTGGTCTACTCCACCAACTTTCATCATGTTACCAAAATCCTATTCTTAATGTTTTCACCTGAGGGTGTACTAATAACTGAGGTAGAGAAAACTTTTTTTTTTTTCTTGAATCAGTAGTTGTGAGCAATTACCTAGCTTATTGCGAGAGGACCCTCCTCTGAAGCAACATAACTTGCTTCCTCCTTTGAGCTAAACATACTCCTTTGTATACACATTTATCACAACATTTAAATTTTGTATAGGCACTATAATCGCGTCCTATTCAATGTTGTATCTAATGCACCTAACATATTGCTTCATACTCAAATACTTATTTGATATATAGTTAGATGACAAAAGAAAATCACCTAACATTATTTTCAAAAATTTACTTTTCTTTTTAGGTTGGACTTGCCAGAAACAATAAATCCCTAACCCCTAGGCTTAAAATCACTGTGTCCATTTTGTTAAACTGTCACAATATAATTTAAAAGCCCGACTCCCTGGCCAGGCTCACAAAAACCATTTTACTGAAAGGCAGCAAGGGAGGGGTTTGTAGTAAGAAAGACCTGGGTTTCTACCCTACCCTACTGTTTATAAGTTCTATAAACTTAGAGAAGTTACGGTATCCTTCTGCTCTTTGCTTTTATTGTCTTTAATATAAAAGTAAAGGTGATAACTCTTGCAAGAATTTGTGGGAAAGATAAAAGCAGACAACAGATTTAACAAATGGTACTGTAACAACTCGTCATCCACAGGAAAAGAAATGAATCTAGACACAGACCTTAGTCCCTTCCCAAAAATTAACTCAAAACAGATCATAGACCTAAGTGTAAAATGCTAAACTATAAAATCCATAGATGATAGCAAAGGAGATATTACAGATGGCCTTTGGTATGGCAATGACTTTTTAGATATGATGCCAAGGACACAATTTTTGAAAGAAATAATTGATAAGCTGGACTTCACTAAAATTAAAAATGTCTGCTCTATGAAAGACAATGCTATGAGCATGAGAAGAATAAGCCAGACTGAGAGAACATGTTTGCAAAAGGCACATCGGGTAAAGGGCTGTTGTCCCAAATACACAAAGAACCTTCACAACACAATAAGAAAACAAATGACCTGAGTAAAAATAGGTTCAAAGGACCTGAACAGACACCCTGCCAGAGAAGATATACAGATGGCAAATAAGCTTATGAAAAGGTGCTCCATGTCATATGCCTTCAGGGAAACGCGAACTAAAACTGTGAGATGCCACCACGCACCGATCCGGAACGCTGGCGGCACCAAGTGCTGGCGAGCATGGGAAGCCCCGGGAACAGCCATTCATTGCTGGTGGGAATGCGGCATGATAAAATCACTTTGGAAGACAGTTTGGTAGTTTCTTATCAAACTAAACATATTCTTCCCATACAGTTCAGTGATCGTATTCTGTGGTGTTTACCCAAAGGAGTTGAAAACTTACATCCACACAAAAACCTACTTATGAATGTTTATAGCACCTTTATCCATAAATAGCCCAAACTTGGAAGCAACCAAGATGTGCTTCAGAAGGTACGTGGATAAACTGTGGTCCATCCAGACAATGGAATATCATTCAGAGTTCCAGAGAAATGAGCTATCAGGTCATGAAAAGACATGGAGAACACATCAATGCATATTACTGAGTGAAAAGATAATCTGAAAGGCTATATATACTGCAGGGTTCCCACTGTATGACATTCTGGAAAAGGCAAAACTACGGAGACAGTAAAATGGTCAGTGGTTTCCAGGAGTTAGGAAAAAGATGAACAGGTAGAACACAGAGGACTTTTAGGGCAGCTGATCTATTCTGTATAACACTACAATACTGAACACATGCCATTATTTGTCTGTCCAAACACACAGAATAAACAACACCAAGCAAGCGTGAGTCCCGATGTAAACTACGACTTTGAGTGATAATGATGTGTCGGCGTAGGGTCATTAATTGTAACAATAGTACCGCTCTAGTGGGAGATATTGATAACAGGGGAATCTAAGTGTGCGGCGGCAGAGGAGATAGGATCTCTGTATATTCTGTTCAATTTTGCTGTGAACCAAAAATGGCTACAAAAATAAAATTCATTTATTAAAGCAAAAAGGTAACAAAGGTAAAATGGCCTGAGACTATGTCAGGCACATGGTAGATAATGAAGACTAGCTGCTTGTATTTTATTTATTAATAATAGTGTTATCTAACAGAAGTCTCAAAAGCATTAAATCTTTTCAAAAATAAGTATTGGCCACAACTGCAAAGGTATGAGAATCTTCTTAAACCAACATACATGGACATACTCCTTCTGCCTTGCTAACGTGACCCAGATAGCACATAGCTGAGTCCTAAGAATACATATCAGGCACCAAAATTTAATCAGCACACACACAAAAAACCTGACAGAATTAATAATTTTGGTTGAAAAATCGCAAACAACTGATTTTAATGATCAGATAAGAAACTTACTTATTTCCAGCCACCCATGGTGAGAAACTAATCTTCCTCCACATCTTAATCTACTGACATACACAGTTTGGGCTGAAATAATCTCTTAATAATGAATAATCTCACTATAAATATAATTCTGCTGAGCAGGAAATAGAGGATTATAAAACATTTCTTCAGAGAGAATAAGTTTTCTGTTTTCCCCAGTTCCCCCACACTTCAGTTAATTTTCTTTAAATATACTTTCAATTGTTACTGCTGCCTTAAGAATGTAAAAAGATGTTTGCACAAGTGTCCAGCAAGTAGTCAATGTTGCATCAAAGAAAATACAGATGGTGGTAGGCATTAGAGTATAGAAACAAAATCCCACAAGACTGGATGATATTTACATTAATAACCCCCAAAGGAAACCATCCGCAAAGGCTGAATTCATCCATTCTGGAATCTGAGGGTAAAGTGGTAAACACGGGCCATGCATGCATAATTGACGCAAACAAATCTCTGCACACACACACACACACACACACACACACACACATTGTACTCTTTCATCTCAGTGATGAACGTTCTGATAATCCTGACTATTCCACACCACGGGCCAAAAGTTAAAGCATGGCTTCTCCTGTTTTAAGGGGTGGCTCAGCCTCATTAAGTTATCTGATCAGAAACTTTGAGACCAAGTCTAGCAAATTATGGTTGTGGGCCCATAATGAAGCCCATGAGCTAACTGCCCTGTCATTGAAGAAGAAAACAAGGGAAGGAAAGGAGGATAAAAAGAAAAGGAAGGACATGGTAATTCATTAATTTGTGCATTCGCTAAATATCATAGTATTCCAAGCATTATGCTCCTAGCTGGGGATACAAAGGTGACATCTCAGCCTTCAAGAAGCTCAAAATCTCATGGAAGTGACAGCCAAGTAAAGAGAGAATTTTTCCCAGCGAGGTGCATAGGAAGCTCCTGCATCTCTTCCTGGTTCTTCAACCTCCCGGTTCCTACCAGAGTTCCTGTGATGATGTAATAATGGAAAGAACTCAGCCTGTGGGTTTGGAAAGACCTGGCTTTAAAATCCTTTTTTCTTCCTTACCATCTCACCTTGTCCAAATCTTTTTTTTTTTTTCTCTTTTTTTTCACTGTGTGGTAGCCTCTCATGCGCCCCCCACTGTGGACCTGACATGCAACCTAATTATGTGCCCTGACTGGGAATTGAACCAGCGACACTTCATTTGCAGGGCGACGCTCAATCCACTGAGCCACAGCAGCCAGGGCTTGGCCAAGTCTTTTAACTTGTGTGAGTTGTAGCATCGGCTTCTATGTAATGGGAATGATCAATCTACTTTGTAATGTCTTGAGATGCACCTGAGATGTTAGGTAAAATAAGATGGAATTATATAGATATTTACAGAAACATTAAATCAAAATTGATTCAAGGATTTCAAAATTACGTAAAACCTCTTTATACCCATAAATATATGTTGAACTCACAGAAATTATTTGTACATAATATTTAGATCGCATAACAACTTCTTAAAAAGTATAAATATCTTATCTTGTTTTTTGCCAAAGGAAAGAGGGGAAAATCCTGGATTTTCCAAGTGGGCCTTCAATGTCATTGCGAGTGTCCCTATAAGAGAAAAGTGGAGGAAGGAAGATCAGACACACAGAAGAGGAGAAGGCCATGTGAAGAAAGAGACAGAGATTGAAGTGATGGAGTCAAGGCTGTAACTATGGTTACAGTCCCACAGGAAGGCAAGAGGGCCTTGATGGTGCACAAAATCAGGAGGTCCAGAAGAAGGGTCCGCGAGCCCTGCCTCCCAGCAGACTCTCAGAGCAAAGGTGTTTCCCCAGTGTCAGGAGGGAGCTGTTGCTCAAACTGAAAAAAAAAAAAAAAAAAAAAAAATGCGCTGGCAAGATTTGGAACAAGTGCTCTGGTTTTTGCTGCCCTCAATTGCATGTGTCTCAAGTAGTCTGGGCAGAAAGCCCCCTCCCTGCAGCCATAGCTTCACAAGCAGCGCCCTGAAACCCACCGCAGCACCAGGAAGGGAATCCTGGATCTCAGAGCCAGGTCCGGCACCGAGATTCCCCAAGGAGAGCATCAGGATCAGTCCATTAGGGCTTGCCCTCCTTTTACCTGGATCTCTCCCGGAAGCACAAGCCTTTGTGATCATCCATCACCATCAGGCTCTCCTCCACTTTACTATTCTGCACTTTCCCTAACTCAGCTCAGCCTCCCTCCCACGCTGCTGTGCCCTTGGAATTAGCCTGTCCGTGACCAGCATATTTCCCTGCACCCCCTAGTACCCCGTTTGCTTCCTTCCTCTCCTGGTTTAACTTAGCTGTCCCGATAAACATTGTTCTTCTAGCATCCTTCTCAGTTTTTTCTCTCACCTTCCTGTTTCCCAGGGTTAGAAGAAAGTGGTGTGTCCTGCTATTCCCCACCGCTGCTTCCAGATCATCAGTCCTAGCTTCCTCTCCAACCTGCAAGATCCCCGCTCCTTTCAGGCATCCAGTTATCTGACTGTCTTCTAACTCATTCTTGCTGCCGTTAATCTGTTCACATTTCTCTGTCACTAAAGCTGTCCCCCTGCTTATACTCACCGTCTCCACAAACTCAATGACTCTGACACTGGCCTCTTCATTCCTTCACTTCCTTCTCTTCAATGAGCCTTTCCCCCACCCTTGCAGCTACCTCGTCCCATCGTCATACCTGGTCTTCCAGCTCCAGAAACTTGGTTACCTCTCACATGTTCATTTCAGACACACCCCTGATTAGCCCTGACATCGCTTGAATACTCGCACAGCACAATTCCTCCGTCTTACTGATCCTGGCATGGTCTCATCACCAACCAGTCTCTTCATGTTTTGAGTTTCTTCCTTACCCAACTGTGAGTACATGCTTCATCATTATAATCACTCTATTGTAAGAACCCTTGGCCCCTTCTTGTCCCTTTCCTTTAGTCATATTTCCAAGTAACATTGTAGTCTTATGTAGTGAAACCTACTCTCTGCAACCTCTGTGTCTGTATCCGAGCAGACTGGCATTTATTGAAGATAGGCATAGACCTATCACCACCTAGAGAGTAGTTTCTGTGTCTAGCATAAGCTCCCTTTCTCATTCTGTGAGATGTCCACCTTCTCTCACCATCACCCCTTGGCAAGAACACCCCCAACCAAACCTTCCCTTCTTGCTCCTTTCCAATCTTTTCTCACATTTCACCAGAGTGATCTTTAAAAAACAAACCAACTAAAATCATTCCCCCATGTAAAAAGCTTTCAACATTTACAACTGTACTTGGAATAAAAACTAAACCCATTGCTCGAAAGTCCCTTCCCTCTCTTTGTCTTCACACCCCACCGCTGTCTCTCACTCATCAATGAGTACCAAGCCTGCCTTTTGGTTCCCCAAACACACCCAGCTCACCCCAAGCACAAGGTATTCCCTCTGCCTGGAGAGCTCTCCCTGGGTTTGCAGAGAGAGCTAGGTCCCCCCACTGTTCAGTTCTAACTCATGGTGGCCTTCTCAGGACCTTTCCAGGCCATCCTCTCTGACGCTGTCATCATCTCCATTGCTACTTCCTGTCGAAGCACTCTGATTCCTTCAGAGGACTTAATCTCATTTAGTCGGGCATGATTTAGCTCTTTGTGAACGTGTATGTTTTCAGTCTCCCTCACTGCTATCACCTCCCTAATTACAGGGCTTTATTCCCTTCTCATGCTTGACAGACAATAGTTATTGGGTTGGCCAAAAAGTCTATATGGTTTTTCTTGTAAAATAAAAGGCACATTTTTCATTTTCACCAAATAAAAAACACATTTTTGATTTTCATCAATAACTTTGTTGATTTGGATATTTTGAGTATATCAGCATAGAATAGCATTGATTGTTCTCAATTAATGTCTCAATTTGATCGCTCTCAACTTCAGCCTGTCTACCTGATTGTGGAGCATCATCCAGGAAGAAATCTCCAGCACGAAACTTCTCAAACCACATTCGACACATTTAATCAGTCATAGCACCTTCTCCGTACACTGCCCAAGTCTTTTAGTTTTTTGCATTTCAGTTGTGTTTTTACCTTTCTTGAAATAATGAAGCATAATATGCCAAAATTTTTGCTTATTTTCTTCTATCTTCAATATTAAAATGGCTACACAAAAAGTCACCAATTTTGATAAGTATTTTTAAGTATATTTTATTGATTATGTTGTTACAGTAGTCCCAATCGTTTTTCCTTTGCTCCCCTCCATCCAGCACCTCCTTTCCCCCCAGCAATCCCATCCCCCTTAGTTCATGTCCATGGGTCATGCATATAAGCTCCTTGCTTCAAGCTTTCCTATATTATTCTTAACTTCCCGCTGTCTATTTTGTACCATCCAATTATGCTTCTTAATCCCTGCACATTTCCCTATTTCTCCTCCTCCCCCCTCCAGCTGATAACCCTCCAAGTGATCTCCATACCCATTACTCTGTTCCTATTATGGTTTGCTTAGTTGGATTTTGTTTCTATTTTTTAGATTCAGTTGTTGATTGTTGTGAGTTTGTTGTCATTTTAGTGTTCATAGTTTTGATCTTCTTTTTCTTAAGTAAGTCCCTTTAACATTTCATATAATAATGGCTTCATGATGATGAGCTCCTTTAGCTTCACCTTGTCTGGAAAGCACTTTATCTGCCCTTCCATTTTAAATGATATCTTTGCTGGATAGAGTAGTCTTGGTTGTAGGTCCTTGTTTTTCATCATTTTGAATATTTCTTGCCAGTCCCTTCTTGCCTGCAAAGTTTCTTTTGAGAAATTAGCTGACAGTCTCATAGGCATCCCTTTGTAAGTAACTCTCTACTTTTCTCTTGCTTCTTTTAAGATTCTCTCTTTGTCTTGAACCTCTGGCATTTTAATGATGATGTGTCTTGGTGTGGTCCTCTTTGGGCCTAGCTTCTTTGGTACTCTCTGTGCTTCCTGGACTTCTATATCCATTTCCTTTGCCAAATTTGGGAAGTTTTCCTTCACTATTTTGTCACATAAGCTTTCAATTTCTTGCTCTTCCTCTTCTCCTTCTGGCACCCCTATGGTTTGGATGTTGGCATGTTTAAAGTTGTCCCAGAGGTTCCTAAGCCTCTCCTCATTTTTTTAAATTCTTATCCTCTCATTCTGTAGTGGCTAACTGTTTTTTTCTTCCTTATGTTTCAAATCATTGATTTGAACCCTGGTTTTTTACTTCTCGCCATTGGTTTTGTGTGGATTTTCCTTCATTTCACTTAGCATAGCTTTCACTTCTTCCCTTACACCTTTGCTATACTCACGCATATCTGTCAAGCCTGTGAGCATCTTTATCACCAGTGTTTTGAACTCTGCATCTCTTAGGTTGGCTATCTCCTCATTGCTTAGTTCTCCCACTGGAACCTTGATCTGTTCCTTCTTTTGGGCCATACTTCTCTGTCTCCTCATCTTGACAGGCTCCTGCATTTGTTTGTCTCTGTGTCTTAGCTAAGCTATCACTCCTGTTATATTGTAAGGGGTGGAGCCTTAGGTATTGGTCAGTACAGGGCAACCCGCTTCACCATGCTGTGGTGCTGTGTCGGGGGGAGGGTTCTGAGAGGGAACAATGCCACTTGCTTAGCACTCGCCCCTCTTCCAAGCATCTCTCCCACCTCCATATGGGACTGGTGCCTCTCTAGCTGTTGCCCTTGCCATCATTCCCAGAGTGGGTGGGTCTGCAGATGTTCTAGGACTATGGGAGCCCTTAAAACAAGCGGACTCTGCTGCGAGACCGGCAGTTTCTTCCTCCGCCCCAACCCCCACTGGTTTGCACAGTCAGAAGCAATGAGGCTTTATTGTCCCCAGCACTGGGACCATGAGCTGTGTGGCCTGGTCTGAGGCTGGGAATGCTCCCCAGGTGTCCCTCTCAACTTTTTAAAATGTGTGACTGCATTTTCCGCTGGCCTGCCACTGCCACTGCTGCCACATCTGCTGCTGCCACCACATCATGTCCTCTCTGCCCCGGCTCCACCCCCGCCTACCTGTCTGGTGGAGTATTTCTTCTTTATATATTTGTTTGTTGGACTTCCATGCAGCTTGATTTTCTGGAACTTCTGATTGTCTCTAGTTTTGAGGGAGATGTGTTCCTTCTTAGTTGTGGAGGGAGACACAGAGTGTCTGCCTATGCCTTCATTTTGGCTGGGAGTTCTATAAGTATTTTTTTTTTAATGCACTCTGATATGACAGTTGTCATAATACAATCTAACAAAATAGTTTTGAATGAAGCTAAAGGCAACTAAGAACTACTAGAGCCATCTTATGCAAAAACACCAAATAAACTTTTGGCCAGCCCAATACTTAATACGTATTTATTGAATAAGTGAATAAATGCTAAATAAGTAACAAGATTTATTTCAAGAGAAACTGAATGAATTTTATACACTTGCTGACGTGATTATTGAATACAAAGTTTAATTAAATATCAAATCTCTTTTAGAAAAAGGCAATGGAGAAATATGCACTCAGTGCTTCTGAAATAGCCAGGGAGGAGTAAACGTGTACATCTGAGAGGTAAGTGTCATGAACAACTGGACTGTATGTTCTCCATGCTAACCTTTCAAAACATCTCTTCAATGTTCCATCTTCAAAGCTGTTGCTTCTGAAAGGGAGAGCATGCTCTGTTGTGTTTTAGAGCCCCCTCCCACACACCGCAGTGAACCCCAGCTACAGAAGCCCAGACAAACACACTCATACCTCTGTTTTGTTGAACTTAACCTCTTTTCCTCTGAATCAGTGTCTAACATATAATGGAGTCCCTACCCATATTCTCTTTTTGGAAATTTCAGCTCACGCCCAGCCCCTGCTGAATGAGCAGCCCAAATGGCTGAATGGCTGCTTCCTACCACAAGATCTTACTCATTCCAGTCACAGCTGAATGGTCAGGACAGGACATTTGATGCAGAAAGAACCAACTGGGAAGCTATGCCAAGCCAATCAGATCCACCCTCTCTGAGCAAAACAATCAGGGGCTGGTGGACACACAGCTCTGGGAAGTCATCGAGGACCAAGGCTGAGTCTATGCCATGGAAATTCAAGGCCATGTCCACAACAGTTATGTGGTGAATAGAAAAGCAGAGAGAGCCAGCCTATTGAGAAAAGCAGGAAATGAAGAGGCAGATAAAAAAGCAAGCACCCATGAGACGAACAGGCCATGAGAGGAGGGGGAAGACTCACTTTCTAAGTTAGTCTCCATAGATACCAGCAGCTCTTCATCCTCAAATTCCATTTCTACTTCTCAAATTTTATTTCTGTGCAACTACTTATTATCTCCTTTCACTAAGCATCCTTTTACATTTCTCATCCGAGTGGGTTTCTGCTCCTTAATATTAAACAAAAAAAAAAAAAAAATCCCTGACTGGGCTACTAACACCCTTACCAAATATTTTTTCATCGGAGTTAGCTTTATTTTCAAAGTATTTGTACTAATAAAAAGCCCTCTTATTTTAAAGTCATATCAGCATAGCCCTTGTCCTTTGAAAATAAGTGATTCTCTACTGCTGCTGGGAGCCAGTAGAACCCAAGGTTCATGGTCAAGTCCTAACAGATTCCCAGACCACTGGATCAGGGAAGTACAATCTACATGCTAAAATCTTAAAATTCAATGTGATGGGATTCGAAGGTGGGGGGCCTTTGGGAGATAAAGAGGTCATGAGGGTAGAGCCCTCAAGAATGGGATTATTGCCTTATAAGAGGAGGCTACAGAGCTAGCTCCCTTTGCACCAGATGAGACGTTAGCAGTCTGCAGCCCAGAAGAAGTTTCTCACCAAAACCAGACTGTGACCTCAGACTCCTAGCCTCCAGAACCATGAGGAATAAACTCCTGCAGTTTACAAACCACCCAAGGTACTACATTTTGTTAGAGTAGCCCAAACTAAGACAGGGAGGAACAAGAGATGGCCAGGTAGACCAACCTCTGGTCCAACTTCCCCAGCAGCTAGGCAAGACCTCCCAGGCTATTCCTAGCAGAATCAAAGAGTTGGAATTACCCCCAGAAGTTGTCACAGGCCAAGAAGTACCACATAAGGAAGAAAGTGCAGACATTTGATATGACTGAGAATGAACAATGTCACCACAGTAAATGTAATTTTAAAAATAATTAATTAATTAATTTGAAAAGAACAATTTGTGAAACAAAAAAACCTTTTCTAAAATATCAGTAATTTTTAAAAGAAATTGACAAACATGCTGTAAGAAAGATATAATGTTTTTCTAGTCTCCCTATAAAAAGTATTATGAAATTGTTAAATATGCAGCCAAAATATATGCAAAAAGATTGCAGAAATGTATTAGGCAGACACATATTATTAGTAGTAAGACCTTATATTTTTGCATTTCATGATGCTGATGGCATTTGTCAGTTTTTTTTTTTAATTTAAATGTGTAAGTTATAATTTCTTTTCTTGCTCTAAATAAATTTTCACTTTTGCACCTAATTTTATATTTTCTAATTTTGTATTATTTTTCTTAAAGATGGTTTTCAAAGCTTCTTATGTTTCAGACTCCATAACACCTGAATCCACCTATGTGTGTATGTTACATACTAGGAAACTGAGGCACAGAGAGGTTAAGAAAGAAGCCTAGGGTGGGGGAACTAAACATGGAGTCAGAAATTAAGCTGAAGAAGTTTGAACCTACTGTGTTACATCCTCTTTTAACCTGCCATAAAACTTGACTTTGACTATAATTACTGAAATACATTTTGAATGAGTTTAAAGTTTTTACACAACTGTTTAATGACTAGAATCTGAACAGGGACTGTAACAACTCCTTATATACATCTCCAGCAATTACTTCAATAACATGCAGTAAAATGCACATTAAAAATCTGATCAAAAGATGAACGTATAAGCAAATGAAGGAATAGTGAATGAACTCTTTTTATTCTGCTTTTCTGGTGGAACACTAGTTCAGAGGAAAACAAGAAGTCAATGTCAGACTGGAGAAAAAGACACTTAGGTCTTTGAGTCTGTGATTCCTAATCCTTAAGTTGAGGGCTTCTGAGGAGTCAAGACCAAGACGTTAATGCTTCCTGTATGTGCCACAGATTTGTAAATAAATTGATGCCTAAAGCTCCTTCCATGAATGTGAGCAAATTTTCTGAAAATAAAGTGTCCTGTGTATATATATATATATATATATATATATATATATATATATATATATATATAAAAAACAAGATAGGAACCACTACTTTCCTCTAAAATCCAACATGTTTTCTTGTCACACTGAACTGAAGGGTCAGAGGGAGATAACGTAGTTTGGGAGCCCGGGGAAAGGAGACTGGCAGGAACAGCCAAGGGTGAACCACCATGTCAAACAAAGGACAGGGTCTGAGGTCAGAGAGAAGCTGGTTTCTTGGAAAGAAGAGGAAATTGGCATCAGAATATAAGGAAGCACAGGCACAGCAAAAGCCAGTGGATGAAATGAACAGAAGGCACAGAATACGAGGTAATACCTAGATATATGTTTTCAAATGGTTAAAACTGTTATCAAAATTTGTATACTGCTGTTAGCCATGCCTGGCCCCTCTAAGTCCTATTTCTTAGCAGCCTTGGCTGTATCCTAGGGGACCCCTGTTGTGCACACGGGATCCAATGGCACCACTCCTTTCAAAAAAGCCATTACTCTCCAGGACTCTTCTTTCAAACTCACAGGAAGGCTCAGGAGACCAGCAGCTTGAATCAGCCCAATGCAGGCAGGAGAAGCAAGCTGAGCAGCACAGAGAGAGGAACTGGAAAAGAGAAGGCCAGGTTTCTGGCACCCAGTGTCCGGTATGACCACCCTCCCACAAAAACTAGACTTAGAGTCAATCAGTGTGGAAAACTGTCAGCCAGTGTGACAGCTTCATTCCCTAATGTTTTCTTTGTTAATGCTTACGTAGAGATAAGATATAGAAATGTGGATAACTTGTGATTCTTTTTGGTTTGGAGTTTGAGGGATTTTCCAAGTTATAAAAAAGCTTGGCCACCTGGGACAAAGATACTCACTCAGTGAACAGGAAAAAGAAAATACTGCTTGGAGAAAAATGCATTGAGAACTCCCTGAGCATGGCCCTACTACTGAAGACAATTCCTCTCCTGGAATAACACAAAGCCCAGAGGAGGACATCTCAGAAAAGGGGCAGGCCCTGGAGACATAGGCATGGGCATTTGAGAATTATGTGAACATGCAAGGTCTCCTATGTCCAGGCCGATGCTGGGTGTTAGGGGTTGAATTGCATTCCACCCCAAAGCTGTGTTGATATCCTAACCAACTGTATTTAGAATGTGGCCTTATTTGGAAAGAGGACTGTTGCAGATGTAATCAATTAAGATGTGGTCATACTGGAGTGAGGTGGACCCTTAATCCAATATGACTAGTGTCCTTATAATAAGGTTACATGAGGACTCAGAGACACACACAGAGGAGGCTATGTGCCGATGAAAGCAGAGATTGGAGTGATGCAGCCACAAGCCAAGGAATGCCAGAGAAGGCCAGAGAACCATCAGCAACTAGGAAGAGTAAAGAATTTCCCTATAGTTTTTAGAGAGAGCACGGCCTGGCCAACACCCTAATTTTGCCTTCTGGTCTCCAGAACCAAGACAATAAATTTCTGGTTCTTTAAGTCACCCATTTATGGTAGCTCATTCTGGCAGCCCTGGGAAACTAAACACTGGGGTGAAATAAGGTGGACCTACATGTGCTGGGTCCAGAGAGGAGTTGGGAAGGAGAGTATCCAAATGGACGATACTCTACACAGTGAGGAAGGGAAGAAGTATCGTGTGTGTGTGTGTGTGTGTGTGTATATGCGCATATATATAATTTTAAGAAGGAAAGCCAAAACACATCACAGCAAGTCCAAAGTGTTTTTCTTTCTACTGATAAAAATCGACTAAATGACCATATGACAATCACCAGTTTCAACAAATATGAAGTGAAATAAAATCAAATAATAATGAAATTTCCTCAAGGGCAATTTCTACTTTTCTAAAAAACATTTCAACACAGTTTTGTACCTTGGGACCATGAATCTGAACAAGCATTACCAAACAACTGTATATTGTCAGTGGCCTAATGTACCCACATTAAATAAAGTAATTATGGCTTTAGATTTAGCAAACACAGGTTCAAATCCTGATTAAACCACTCACTGGTTTGTAGCCTTCGGTAAGTTGTAAACTTTTATACCAATTAACTATCATCAAAATAACAAATGTTATTTATTCTTGCTCATGCATGTGAAGGTTACCTAGGCATTGGCTGATCTAGACCAAGTTGGAATAGGCTCAGCTTCAAGCTACAGGTGGGAATCATGATGTCTCCATATGTCACCTGTCCTCTGTGGACCAGCAGGCTAGTACAAGCATGTTCTTCTTCTGGAAATCGCCAAAGTGCATACATGCCAGGCCTTCCTTTGGCCTTAACTCATAACTGAAACTTCTGCTCACATTCTTGGCCCACAGCAAATCAGAAGGCCAAGGCCAACATCAATGGGTCAGAGAAATGTGCACTGTCTCTAACTGGAGAGTGAAGACTGAATATTTGTTGCATAATTCAAAGTGTCACACTCCCTGAGAATGTTTCCTTACCTGCAAACTGGAGATAATAATAGTATCTGATTGACAGAGTTGTTAAATTATTTGTCTCCCACTTTATGTGTTTACATAAAAAAAAAAACACAAATTTTCTCTTTAAAAAAAATCTAGAATACTGACTAGAGATTCAGTGGGTTTTATCCTATTCAAGAAGAACTTAGCAGATTCCCCATCCAGTCCAACAATGTGAACATTTACGTTACCTATTCAGCACCTGTAAGCCTCTGAGTTTGTGGCGCTCTACACTAATCTGGGTGTAGAGTGTGAAGTGTGGCTGTGTTGAAGCTACCCTCGCATGTTTCCCTAAAGAACCTCATTGATGAACAGCACTGTGAGGCCAGAGAAGAAGACAGGAACAAAGTTCAACTTCTTCCACTGGGCTCCCAATGCACATGGTTGGGAAAGATATTTTATAACCTAAGGAAGGATAAAAGGGAGCATTCGTATCCAATAAATCTTTTGTGTCTAACTCTCAAAATTACTTTAAAAAACGTTTACTGCATTGCTTTTCAGAAACCTATAGTTAAATACTCTAGTACTTTGGCTTTCTCTTGCCAAACAGAATTTCTGGTGCTATGACCTAAAGGGGGAGTAACACCTGAAAGTCCAGCTCTAGTCCCCAAATTTAGCAGCACATGAGCAGAAGTAAACAAACAAAAACACGTTTAGGACTCCCCGCTTACAGTTCTCTTAGGGTAGTGTACTAAAAGTATGACTTTTTTTTTCCTGGTGATTCTGATGAACAGGTAAATGTAATAAATACAGATGAAGGTCTTCCCAGGGAATGTTGTGATGCAGAGAAGGGCTGAGAGAGAGAGAGAGAGAGAGAGAGAGAGAGAGAGAGAGAGAGAGACCTCTCCTCTCTACTGTGAATGTCACAGACAGGCACTGTTTGGTCTGCCTTAACATAGAGGTCATCTTATCAAATTTCTGAGCTTGAAAAAAGTAGGTGAACAGTTTTTCCAATTTGCACAGGACTCTGGGTCAAATGTACTCCTTTGCAATAACTTGGGTGGGATTTCTTGAAAAGTAAATGAAAGCTAAGTGATAAATTTTCTAACTGTTTTTCCTGCTGTGAGCATTAGCCAGTGGAAGTTATGTTGTGAGATCTCTTGTTACCTATTAGTAGTGAATTACACATGATAAAATCATAGACCATGGCAGAGCATGCTCTTCGTATATTCAGTAAAGATTTCTCCCAGGATATCCATCGTTAGATAGCCATGAACCCGTGAAAGAGGTTGTCCAGTCGTTTGCATTTACTGGGATTTGCATTTCTCACTGGGAATCCGGCATTTAAATTTTGTTTTCATAATCTCACACATATACCAAATTATACAGTAATAACTTCAACTCTGAAAAGCCCATACCAACACTTAATTCAGTAATACCGATCTTCAGTCCCTTATCTGCAATTCCAAAACTTTTTCCAGAAGTTCCGAAAATCAACTTTTTCATGACTCACTTGTCAGCAAAACCTGACCAAAACTGAACTCCTTTCATTGCAGAACCTGTCCTTAACTTGGGTGAGACTACTTATAATCTCTGCATATTTCATTTATTATAAACATTCACACAGTTCACTAAAGAATTACTAATGTGTTTGATTATAGGGTGTTTCTCCAAACCCAACTGGTGGTATTACATGCAGCATATATTATTTCAGTACCTTTATAACATCTGAAAAACATTAAGTTCCTAAATATATCTGGCTCCAAAGGTTTCAGATAAGATTGAGTATCTGAGTTATTGAAATAATTTTTATTTACTTTTATAAAGTAATCTTACCTTTCCAGAATTGAAGTCAAGCATGTCCATTTGGCTGCTCATACTCATATAGTCATAAATATTATCTGGCACTTGTTCTTTAGTGATGCAGAGGTAAACAAATTAACTCTTCTTCAAAATCAATATGCCTTCATTGAGAGCCTACTATTATTAGAAATGAGAAAACTGGGGGTTTGGTGAGCTTCTGTGACTTGACCTGATAAGGAGTACAGGATTCAAAGCTAAGTCACCTAATAATAATTTTCAAATTCTTTAAACAGAGGAACCCATAATTAGTAACCTTGACAATACCCAGAAATGCTAGGAGCAGGTGCACATGGGTTTGTATGCTCTGCCTTTACTGCATCTCTATCTAATCATGTACCCCCATATATTAAAATGTTCTGTGTAGTCATCCTTCATCTAAATGCCACCATTTAATTTCCTACACTCGACTCTCCACACCCCTGGGTGAATATTGTGTGAGAAGATAATAATACATTAATTTTAATGTAAGCCCAGGAACATCACTAAACTCTTCCAGCTGCCATCAGTCACTCTTGCCTTCTTCTTACTTTAACTGAAGGAAATTTAAAATTCAAATGACAAACCTGCAGATGTACTTGGTGGTGGCAATCAAACCAGATTCTAGACCATTGAGCTACAAAGCCCTTTCCCTTAACCCTCTGCTCCCAGTTCAGATTAACCCATCAGTAGGAAGAAAAACTTTTATATCAAAAAATTCTGTGGTAGGACCACTTTTGGGGTGGTATGCACTGACCTCTGTTGCCCCCCCCCCAATTCTTATATTGCAGCCCTAACACCCAATGAAGTGGTATTTGGAAATGAAGGCTTGGGAAGGTAATTAGGTTTAAATGAAATCATAAGGATATTAGTCCCCTTAGGAGACAACAGAGAGCTTGCTTTCCTCCTCCTCTTTCCACCATGATGACACAGTGAGAAGCTGCCCGCATGCAATCCAGGAAGACAACTCTCACTGGAATGCGACCATGTTGCCACCCTGACCTCAGAGGTACAGCCTCAGAACTGGGAGAAAATGAATCAATTTCTATTGTTCAAGCCACCTAGTCCATTTGAGATGCCAAGAGACTAAAATATGTTGGTTTTATTAGAATTCCATGGATACCCACAAACACTAGGAAACTTTGCATGTGCTCTCTAAAATAAAAACTATATATTAAAATAGAAATAGTCATTGAGTGCCTACAATATACCATGTTAAGTCCCATTATTTCCAATTTCCACCATAAGCATATGTTTTGTTCTTATAACGCTGTGAGTACAGTTGCTTAAAAGAGCTGTCCAGTAGTGACAAGACAGTCAATGGTAGGGTGGGGATTCAAACTCAGTTTTGTTTACATTTCTCTACCTCTAGCAATTTTGCCTTTCTATGAAAATGAAAACATACACAACAGTCTTTAACAGAAGTCTGAGGCAGCCTTGACTATAAGCACAAAGAAAGCTGCTTCCCTGGCATGCAAAAAATTCTACTCAGCCCCAAGTAACTCCATTATCAAGCCTGAAATGATACCATTATTATTTCATTTGCATTGAATGTTGTCAATTCCTAACATTTCTTTTGACTTGTGAAAACTCACCTGGGAATAATGCATAAAGCTCTAAATACTTTAGGTCCAACGTGTCTGTCTGCTCTGTTCAACTAACAAACATTAAACACCTGCTGTACACACAGATTGTGCTCAACTTCTCAGGAATGCAATGATACATAAAACTTTCTCCCACAGTATCTAATAATATAGAGCTACCTGCTAGCAAGAGGAGGGAAGTAGCATTTTTAATATTTAAATGTACAAAGTACTTTTAAGTAACTTGTACTAAAAAAAAATAGTATGAACAAGTGGTTAAGAAAATGTCTCTATCAAACAAGACCTTACAAAAATTTGAGTACATACATGTTATTTGTTTGTTCTTACGTGCGTGTTCAACTTTTGGGGGGAAAATAAGAGTTAATTGAAAAGAAACTAGTTAATGAATCTGAATCTGAATTGAATCTGAATGTCTTTCATTTGACATATCTGATTCCAATACAGAATTTAATTTCCTTTAAATTTGACAAGTACCTACCAAGAAGATAGAACTCTATTTTCCCGCATCATGCACTTATTCACCTCAGTCTATACTCTACAGACTGAACACCAAGAATATGGGAGGGCCTGTATTTGGAACTTAGTAATACTCAAGAATTATTCAAATAAATAACATAAATTTACAAACAGGCAATATGAGGTTACCCAACAGAGGGAAGGATTGCATCTTGTTAGTGTAAGATTAGGATATTCTCTCTGCCAGCCTGTGATGGATACCAGACTTTGGTTGGCATCTGAGTGACCCCACGCAACAGCATGTCAACACACAGCTACAGAGAGTCACACAGCCCAAATGCCGGTAGAGCACATATATCACACAGCACTCTGGCTCTCATCATCCATTCATCTAGGGAAAACAGGTTTAGGAATATAATACGTTAACTAAGTCAAGAGAGCTGTTCTGGGCACACGTAAAGACAATGTTCCCTGTGGGAAATAGAGGAGGTAGAAATGGCTACAGGCTGATGTAGGCAGGGAAAGACTTTTTTCATTACCAACCAGATACTCAGGTTTATGCTGACATTTGATTTCCTACCAGGAACCGCACAACTAAGGTTTAGTTTTCATCTTCCCCCAGTGCTATTCTCCTGACGCTTATTACAAGTCAAGTAGCAATATAGCACTGTCCTCGAGGAGAAATATTCTCTCATTTTGACTGTCATGTCAGAAGGCAGAGGAAGGAGGATATGTGTTCACGGTGTAAATTTGTTCTTGATTCTTCCATGGCCACCTCAAAAAAGAACAAGGCCACAGAACTTTCAAGTGCTGGGCAAAGCAGTGAAAGGAGGCCATGTTTCCTCCAAAAGTGGTCCACTACCTAGCAATTAATTTCTAAATCTATCATTTAATAATTAGCTCAAAAATAACACAGAAAATGAATGCCATTGCTCCATTTACATATTTAATTGGATTAGACTGCTGACTTTCAGATCCTGACAACTAACTGGTCTCCATGTCCCTTTTCCAATACTTAAATGATTAATCTCTCCATATTTCCTGGTCCTGTCTAAAAAGAGGTTCATGATTAAAGTTGAATAGGCTAAGTTTGAGATGCAAAACATCAGTAATAAAGAAAAACTGGCCTAACATAACCTTATTGTAGACTACCCCCCTTGCTCTTGGCAAACAAAGCCACAAAGTCTCCAGACCTTTCTGGAATGATCCCAACCCAATTCACCTTGAAAGATATCATATAAGGTCACCTGAAAACCAGAAGGGACTGGGAATGGGCATAGAGTAGGTGGTTCCCTCAATGGTGTGTTTAAAGAATTTGGAAAGACAGAAAAACGGTCTCTAGAGTAAGAGTCGGCTGTGTGTCCCTGATGTGTCATTTAATGTCCAAGTGTATGTCTTCACACAGGGTAATAGACTTTCCTAAATTACATTGTCCTTTAAAATGGAGCTAATAATGAAAAATAAAACAGGGCTAATAATGGCACCAACTTTCAAAGGGTGTGACAAGAGGAATAAATGAGGTAATGCAAGTAAAGAGTTCAGCTCAGTGTCTGGTACATAGAAAGAATGGAAGTAATGTTAGTGGTTATTTTAATACCTCATTGTTAAGGTATGTAGCCCACTGTGCTGAGACCTGAAATGATTCTGGCCTTTTAGATTGTAAAGTTTCCAAAAAATTTTAAAACTCAGAAGGCAGGGTTTTCATTACCAACCAGATACTCGGGTTTATGCTGACATTGGTTTTGGTACCAACTCAACACTCATGAACTTTGTCATCTGGAACTCAATCTAACTCCATCATAAAATATATTAGCTAGTTCCCATTCAAAAGAATCAGTTTTGATGACCACGTCCTTGTCTCTCATTCTTACTCAAGTTAGAGGGTGGGATTTTGCATAAATACATTTAATGGGATAAACAACAGCTTGAATTTGGGGGAATTGTCATGATTCTCCTTAGTACTATAAATCAAGTGTCTCAGTGAGAAGCCAACAGAGACTACTTTAGAGTATAAGCCATGTGTAAGTTTTCAGCTCTATTCATTCCACTAACATTTACTTCTGAAGCTCAAAAAATTCAACTCCACTATAGTCAAGCACAAGCAGTTATCTGGATACATCTCAAAATCTCTGGTGCTAAGAATCTGTTGCCCTCAGCAGCTGGAACAAATTAGAGCTGGGACATAGGTTTAAAGGAAGGTTTTGGCATCTGAAAAAAAAGCTTATTAAAAAAATTATCTTTACTGTTCTGTATTTTAAAGTAATTTGTGCTTCTATTTAAAATTTTCAGACAATACAAAAAGGCAAAGTAAGAAATATTTTTCATAATCCCTCCCACACAGAAATTATCATTGTTATATAATCTAAGGTCTTTTCTAAGCAAATATATATACACAGCTATATATACATAGACAAAACTGTAAACATACACACATGTAAAAGATACATGCATATCCCTATAAACCGTTTTTGCAATTTTCAACCTGATTTTTATCACTAAACACAATGTATATCTTTTCATATTAATAAATAAGAACTTAAATTTGACATAACTTTTAATGGTTTCAATGTTTTCCATTGTACAGAGGTGCCATGTTACATTTTTCTAAGCCTTTTTACTTGGCAGTAAAGTACTTGTCTTTCTTTCTTTTTTCACGTATTCATTGATTTGCTCAACACCTAGGCATGGAGTACCTGCAAAATGCCTGACCTGTTTCAGAGAATGGGACTATAGCCATGAGCAAGACAGGTAAAATTTCTGTTCTTGTCAACTTTACAATCTACATGGCAAGGGAGTTAATAAAATAAAACAGAATAATGGGACAGAGAAGAAAAAAAGTTGATGTGTTTGATAGGAGATGCATGCATATTTCATATATATATAAATATGTATATTTATATGTATATTTATATATACTTATATATGTATATATATTTTATATTTATATATATATAAAAGAAGAAATTTGATAGTCTTAATTTTTAATTATTAAATTTTGATTAATTTTCTACTCTCTACTTGAGAATCTGGACAAGGTGGCCCTGACATTTATAAAATGCATTCCATGTGGGCACTTGTTGCCTGTGCCCTAGAAACTTCTCTGAATCAGGTAAAAACCAGGGAAAATTCATTTTTCTCAACCCCTGACTCCTTGCTGCCCACACCAAGTATCAGTCTTTAGACCATCAGCCAGAGACATCTCCACTCATTCTAAGTGAGTCTTCACTATTGTAGTTTCTGTGAATATTTTCCCTGCTCAAAATAAGAGGTTGCATAAGCAGCTAACATATTGCATCTTACTGAACATATGCTACTATTAATGAGTTGTGGTGCTGGTTGTGGTTAATATTTGATAACCACCCACCTCTCATCCCTGTAAAAGATTTGTTTTCTTTTCTCACTGGTGGAACTTGCTGGAGCGCTGCCTCGATTCTTCATCAGCCCAGACAGGTGTCTGAAAAACCCAGCAGCTCAGGACTGTGCGTCGTCAGGATCTACAGTGAATTCAAAGACGAGTTGTGATGCTGGCGATCAGAGAGGACATGAAGAAGAAAAGTCATCTCTGTGAGCGTGTGTCAAACGGCGCTCTAGTAAACTGTCACTGCTTGCTTCTTCAAAGTGGCCATCAACCAGCAGGAAGGGCAGAGAGACCTTTAAACAGCACCTGAAAACCTGAGTATCTGTGATATGGCCACAGAACAGCTAACGTTTACTGAGTGTCATCTCTGTGCTAGGTATTGGTCAAGTGTCTTACGTCAGGTAACTCAACCTGACTTGGAGGTAGGCGCTCTTATTACCCTCCTTTTGGAGGTAAGGAAAGTAAGGCACAAAGCAGTTAAGTAGTTTACCCATGCTGTGAAGCCAGTCATCAATTCTAGCAGCCTAGCTCTGGAACTGGTTCCGCAGTATAAGCTCACACACACACAAACACATACACACACACACACACACACACACTCACACTCACACACATACTCACACACTCTCACACTCACATACACACACATGAAAGACCACACATACATACCACACATCATCCATGATTACACTAGGCACAGACCACACACACAACTATGTCACCCCATACCACACACACCCCATGCATACACACATATTCCACAAATCTCATGCATACCCTACACACCACACACTCACCACATGCCACATATACACACACTCTTTACATACACATGCACATACCTCACACAGTGTATGCATCATACACACACAGTATGAACCCACCATACTCACACATACTTCCCCACACATTCACAAAGTATGGACAAAAGTAGGTCTACAGTCATAATACAAATAAATAATAAATAATTAATACATAATAATACAATAAAATCTGTGTTTTGCATACTACCAAGTGTAAACCTACCTTCGCCTAATCCTTTATGCACCACACAAGCATACCATACATCATATACACACACATCCTATAAACCACAAACCCACCACATACCGCACACACAACATACCCACCGTCCACCTGCTACACACCATCCACATATATAACACACATGCATACATCTTGCACCTACAAATACCACATACACACATTCACTCCCCATCCATCCCCAAACTGGGCTAATAAATAAATAGTAAACACCAAGAGTAAACTCCTTATAAGAGAATTACAAGATCTGCCAAGGTCTATTCTTTCTCCCATGTGGTAGTATAGATGCTTCACAGGGTTGTTTGAGAAGTATCTGTGCTATTTGGCAAAGTTTTGGCAACTTTCCAAAGGCATTATTCTCTTCCTGTAGATCTCAGATGGGCTTTGGGATCAGGAGGATAAGTTGCAGCCACCTCCTCCTCCACTCAGATGACTGACAGCTCACAGCATGTCCAATGTGCCATTTCCCCAGGACTAGCAATGTGGACCTCATGCTTCGTGTTATCATTGAAAACTCTCAGCTCTTCCATCTCTTTGAAATGTTCCCATATAAACACACGTCTCAGGCACACGGAAGGACTCTTCATGTCCTGCGCACTCCTGCCAAGCCTCACATTACATCTCTGATTTTTTCCTACCTGAAGCCTGACAGTCCACCCCAGCCTACATCAGTCTTTTCAGCACCATGAAGGTCCCTTTCACCCTGCCCTCTCCCAAACCTCTCTACCCTCTAAACTTCTACAGTGCGTATTATCTGTCCCACTTTGTTGGCATTTTGATACATGTCATACCACCTTCTTAGCTATGTCAGAGGATTTTTTTTAATGCTGTATTATTTTCTAGGTGCTCAGAGACCTCTGCCTATTTATTATTCAGTGGCTGTCATTGCCTTAGAAGGAAAGCAAAACAGCATTTATTGGCTCTGAGGTTCAAAATAAGATTTGGAAACTTGGAAGTAAATGAAATCTTAAGAGCAAAGTGCTTTTGATTTCTGAGAAACCAGCTTTTTGAGAGAGAAAGTTTTGTTCAATTCCTTCAGCTATTAAGAACTAAGGCCCAGAAGATATATAAAGTTTATTTGATAAACAGGGTTTTAGGATGAATGCACAATGACATGGAAGCAAGTTTTCCCATTCAAAACAAGTGAAATTGCAATGAATGAGGAAGGAAAAAATACTCGAGAGGAAAGGGGCAGCTTAAACAGCAGAGGGTGTTACCAGACCCTGCAATTTTTAGCCTTGGTCTTCACAAACACCTCAAAGAAGCTTAGAGATGAGATAGTAGCTGTACCCCACTTTCTAGAGGCAAGTGTCTCCATGCAGCAGAAGGCACGGGAGCATTAACATCCAAATGGTAGTGCAGCATGTCTACCATGAGAAGGATTAGGGTCTTCCCCATAAGTGTACCAAGGTACTAGAGGGTCATGGGGAGCATATGCTGGAAAATATTTAACAACTAACTCTCTTGAAAATAAAAATCTCTAATTTTTATGGTATGGCAGCCATAATAATGCCCCCCCCCCCAAAGATATCTATGTCCTAATCCCCAGGATTTATAAAGATGTTACCATAGACAGTAAAAGGAACTTTGCAGATGTGATTGAATCAAGAACATTGAGATTATCCTGGTTTATTCAGGTGAGAGAGCAAAGAATAAACTTGTATATGTGGTAATTTGCTACATAGTCAATAGAAAACAAATACCAGAGTTTTCAAGTGGGGTGAAGAGTCCCCAAGGTTAATTTCAAGCTACTAAGGTGGAGTCACACAGTCAGTCATTGTGAACTGCTACAGGCTGGCTTCGGCATGCCACCTGTGTGAGCGAAGATTTGGAATTTCTTGTGTCTCGAAAAGTCCAGAAGAGGATGGGAAAGATGGGCACACTGGTAGGATCCTGCAGTCATGATGGGAGAGAACATGTAGCATGGAGCCCCAAATCTGGAGTTCATTGTACAAGACTACACGCCAACACCCAAAGACCAGGAAGCTGAACCACAACCAGCACTTATGGAGGACAGAGGGTGGCCACAGACCAAGTATGTACTGCTTCCTCCGCCATGACTTAGCCTCCCCGAGCCCCCCAGAGCTTCCTCTTTCTAGGGGAGAAGAAGTCAGTGAGCGAAACCACTGAAATGACTGATTTTTCCAATGAACCCTAAATTGGCTAACTTTAAATCCTAATTTGACTAATATGGCTTGGTTACCTAGAAGTGACTCAACTGTTTCCTGATCCCAAAGATAAAGGGGGCAGGCCCAAAACAGAAATTAAGTTCAGTTTTCTGACCTGAAAAACTGATACCCACTGTTCAGATGATTTCTCCCATGTAATTTACAAATGCATTTAGAAAACGCAGCAGGTCTTTTGTCGTCTACCCAGCAGAGCCGGCTGATCAGAGCAGATCAGAGTCAGCTACGTGGCTCTCACAGAGCGGCTGTCCTCCGTGGATGCACACTGGAATCACATGGAGTCTTATATGTATTGATGCCTAGGTCCCACCCGGGAAAATGCTGATGTAATTAGTCTGGGGTACAGCCTGGGCACTGGGATCTTTCAAAGTTCCCCACAGAAAATTCCGATGTGCAGCCAAAGTTGAAAATCTATTGCTCAAACCTATTCCTCCTCCTGGAGACAGTTTTGAAATCCAATTAACCCAGGTTTAGATACTAACTCTATAGACTTCTAGTATGACCCTGGATAAATGACTTAATTTTCTGTACCTTGGTCTCTTCATCTTCAAATGGACTAACAGTATCTAAGCAGAGAGTATTAAGAAGATAACATGCATACAGAGCCTTGCATGTGGTGCATATTCATTTGGTTAGTTAATGGTTACCATTCTATATTATGTTAGAGACTGCCTGTGAATCCTGTCTCCAGTTACTGGGTATTCCTGCTGACACAGAATCTATAGATCCTGCCCATGTACCTAGAATAAAAATATTAAAGCTAAAATCATTCTTGTTATATAATTATCCCACTTGGAAAATAAAAAGTACAAATAGAAATTCATGGCTTGCCTGTGTATCAACGAGGAAAGTGCCTTCTGCATAGAAAACCATGTCAAAAAGCCCCCAAGCCTCAATCTCATTATAGACCAAATGAGGTTTTTCCAAGGTAGAGGTGGTAATGTGTTCTCGGGTTTCTGAATATCAAACTGAAGAGGGCACTTAGGGGACTCCCCAACATATATTTCGAGGATAAAAGTCTTTTTGTCTTCAAAGAACTCACTTACTATTCAACAAAGATGATTACAATGTAAGACAAATGGAATTATTCTGCCTCCAAGGTGCTGTATTAAAAATATACTTGCATATATACAAAAGGAGTTGAGACAGCTAAATTTGTATAAGTGAATGAAGGCACAGTACAGAGGGTGTACATGACATCTCCAGAGGTGACCCTTACTACTGTTCTGTGTTAATAGAAAGTACGAATATTATGAAAGAACTTTTAAAAGGGCTTGTCTACAAAAGAGAGATGGTTAAAATCAAAGGTTCTAGAATCAAATCCTATAGATTTATTCTATATCTGTTCCTTACTTAACTTCTGTGAGCCTTGGTTTTCTCAGGGATAAAATCAAAATAACTTAAGTGTCTATATCAAGTAGATTTTGGGAGGATCAGAAAGACCATAGGAGAAAAGTATTCAGTGCAATATTTGGTACACAGCAAATTATTCACAAGTATTAGCTACTGTGGTTATTTAAAATATTTATAAAGAAAACAGTAGAACTGAGCTGTCCCATAAAGTACTCATAGCCACCTATGACTATGTAAACTTAAGTATAGATTAATAAAACTAAGTAGAATTAAAAATTCAGTGCCTCAGTTGCACTGTCCCTACCTACTTCAAGTGTTCAATGGACACATGTGGCCAGTAGTCGCCAAAATGAAAGAGGAATATTTTTATCATCACATATATTGCGATCTCTATTCCAAGCAACAAGTACTATGTTCTGGAACCTCTCTCATCTGGTTGAAGGTGAGGGAGAACCCTCTCTCTTTTCTCCTATATGAGTACTGCAACATACACGCAGTGACAGCCCACTCCCAAGATATCCTCTCTCCCAAGACAATGCCTCCCTCAACCTTACATGCTCTCCGGATGGATGCTGGGCTGCTGCTGAATGAACTTCCTTTACAATCACCTAGCAAGCCCTGCTAGGTGGTCCTCACTCAACTTAGGACATAGAGCCATTTAGCAACTGTGCCATTATTGATAGATTTAGGGCCCTTGACAGGTTTCTATTTTATCAGCTGTCCCTTCCAGTGTCCTTAAAATTTCTAACTCCTGGTTCTGATTTTACATGAACTAGAAAACCAGATAAGAAAATTTATTACATAAAACTAAGTCTCCAGAATGGGCTTTTAGCCTTTTGCAAGAATGTCAATGCACAAACACTTAAAGAGTTTTTTGTTTACCTGCCCCCTGGCCCCTGTCTCCATTCCGGAGAGCTGAGAGTACCACATGCCCAGCTTATGGGAAAGGCTTTATTTGAAATAGAAAAATAATGGAAGTGGTACAAAGAAATATCTTGAACCAGCATATGTGCAAGGAGTGCAAATTTAAACAAATGGCCAATTCTATTCAATCGTGAACAAATTATATTAAATCATTCATGGATCAGCAAAATTCATTCTTCAACTATAAAGCACAAATTCAGTTTGTATAATCATGTGTGTGTTTTAATGTGTAACCAAATACTTCTTAGGCTATGTCTATACACATATATGACAGCTTGAGGGAAAGAGATGAAATCACCTAAATGGGTGTTACTCAAGTGAACTGAAAGATGCATTCATGCTAAGTTGATATATCTACAGGAGAGGAGTGCATGAGGAATCAACTAATTCAGGCCAGAATAAGTCAGCTGATTTCGGATTGTTGCTCATACTGCATCACTCACTACACAGAGCCTCATTGCCCCAAGAACGATCATTGTACTATAGCAAAAATATAGCCTATGATTGCCCATTAAGCAGCAGTAAAGCCAAGTTTAAGATGAAGGACCTAAAGTAAGATTACCTGGAATCAAATCCTGGCCTCACCATTTATTATTAATGTGACTTTTAGGCAAGTGCCTAAATTTTCTAATCTATAAAATGAAGTTACTAATAGTCCTTGCCTCATAGAATTTTCTTTTATACCAGTTTTATTGGCCTATAATTCACATACAATAAAACTCACCCTTCTAAAGTGTAAAATGTCCTTTAAAGTGGTTTTAATCATATTCACAGATTGTGCAACTGTCACCACTATCTAATTTTAGAAAATTTCATCATCCCTAAAAGAAACCTATATTCACTAGCTGTCACTTTGCTTTCTCCCCTCAACTTGTCACTGGCAAGTAATAAACTACTTTTTGTCTTTTTGTCTTTGCCTATTCAGAACATTCCATATAAATAGAATCATACAATATGTAGTCTTTTGTGACTGATTTTTTTTCACTTAGCATAATGTTTAGGTCCATGTTGTAGCATATATCAATACTTCATTGTTTTTTATTGCAAAATAATGTTCCATTGTATAGATATATTACATTTTGTTCATACACTTACCAGTTGATGGACATTGAGGTTGTTTCTACATTTTCTGAATAATGCTATGATGAGCGTTTTGGTATAAATTTTTGTATAAGTGATTTTCACTTCTCTTGAGTATTTACTTATGAGTAGAGTTTCTGAGGTTTATGGTTTTAATTTCCATTTCACTAATGACTAATGATTCTGAGACTTTTTTATTTTTATTATTAACCACTTATGTATAATCTTTGGAGAACTGTCTATTCAAATTACTTGCCCATTTTTTAAACTGGGTTAATTGTCTCTTAATTTCTGAGCTGATGTTTTATATATTTTTGATACAAGTCCTATATCAGATATATGGTTTGCAAATATATTTCCCAATCTGTGTATTGTCTTTTCACTTTTCTGATGGTTACCTTTGAAACACAAAGATTTTCATTTTGTTGCTCTCCATTTTACCTGTTATTTTTGTTGCTTATGTTTTTGAGAAACCATTGCCTAACCCAAGGTTATAAAGATTTACACTTGTATTTTTTTCTAAAAGCCTCATAGTTTTGGCTCTTATATTTAGATATGTAATCCATTTTCAGTTAGTTTTTATGTGGTATAAGGCAGAAATCCAAATTTATTCTTTGATATATGAATATGCAGTTGCCCCAGAACAAATTGTTAGAAAGACTATTATTCCTCCCCACTGGCATTCTTGAAAATCAATTGACCATAAATGTGAGTTGATTTCTAGATTCTAAGTTCTTGTCTATTGATATATATGTATATCTTATGCCAGTACCACAGTGTTTTTTTTTTTTTTTTTTTTAAGATTTAATGTGTTTTATTGATTAAAATATTACATTTGTGCCACTTTCCCTTCCCTCTGCTCCCCTCCACCCGGTGGCCCCCTCCCTCCAGTTGTCCCCCCCTTTTAGATTATGTCCATTAGTTGTGCTTACAGTTCCTCCCAACCTCTCTCCGTCTATTCCATTCCCTCCTACCATGATCTCCAATTCCTATATCATCTCCCTCCCTCTCCCCACTCCCCCTCCCTGTTGACCTCCCCCCACTATATTTCCCTTACCCACAGTTCCTTTTCCACTCTCGTTGCCTGTTTCGTTTGCCTTTGTTTCATCTCCCTAGCTTCTGTTTTTTAAACCAGTCCCTTTAACTTCTCATATAACAGTGGTTTGGATCTAATGAACTCTTTCAGTTTTATTTTGTCCTGGAAACACTTTCTCTGTCCTTCTATTCTGAATGACAATTTCGCTGGATAGAGTATTCGTGGTTGTAGGTTTTGGATTTTCATTACTTTGAATATTTCTTGCCAGTTCCTTCTTGTCTGTAGGGTTTCCCTTGAGAAGTCTGCTGATAGTCTAATTGGGACCCCTTTGTACATAATTCTTTTCTTCTCTCTTGCTGCTTTTAAGATTCTCTCTTTATCTTTAATTTTTGACATTTTGATTATAATGTGTCTTGGAGTGGTTCTCCCTGGGTCCAGTCTCTTGGGAACTCTCCTTGCTTCTTGGACCTGCAAGTCTATTCCCTTCCCCAAGTCTGGGAAGTTCTCCTTTATTATATTTTCACTCAATTTTTCAAGTTCTAGTTCATCTTCCTCATTCTCTGGCAAACCAATGATTCTTATGTTGGGCCTTTTATAGCTGTCCCAGAGGTTTCTGATCCTCTCATTGTTGCTTGCCATTTCCTCTCGCTGCATTGGTTGACTGCTAGTTTCTTCTCCATATTCCAGTTTGTTGAAATGGACTCTGGATTCCTCACCATCTGTCTCATATGTGGTTTTGTTCCTTTCGTTATGAAAGTTTTTCGCTTCTTTCATATCTTTTTCCTGCTCTTTTGTGAATTCTGTAAGCCACCTGATAACAATGGCCCAGAACTGAGCCTCTGACAGGTTTCTTATCTGTTCATCTGTCAGGTTCTCTATCTGCTGTCTGGTGAGTTGTGTTACCGGTATTTCTAAAGTTGCCTGCCTCATTTTGACAGATGCGTTTTGTTTTCCTGGGCTGGCTGTCGGGAGCAGGGGGCAGTGCCTGCGTACGCGTCACAAATCAGCGACCGGCAGGCGCGCGACCTATTTCGCAGCCCTGTGGTGCTTTCTGTGGGGGCGGGGGTCCAAGATGGATTCACACAGTTATTCAGCTAGGAGACCGGGATCCGTCCTCCCGCCCCCCTGGGCCTCACTGTTCAAGGCGATGCTGCGGCTGCTCCCCAGCGCCGGAGTCGCGCAGGAGTCGCGCAGGAGTTGCGCAGGCCAGGGGCTTGATTGGAGTCGCGCACGCCAGGGGCTTGAATGCCTCCAGGATTTTTCGCCACCCCGCCCCGCCGCTCCGCAAGCAGCTTTGCCTTCTTTAACTCTTACCTGCCCAAATGGCACCGCTGGTTTATAACTTCATATGTTGGGCTTCCGTGTAGCTTTATTTTCTGGAATTTCTAGTTATCCTTTGTTTTGAAGTAGTTGTATTCCACTATAGTTGTAGAGGGAGACCTAGCGTGTCCGTCTAAGCCTCCATCTTGGCCGGAAGTCAGGAGTTCTTTACTCCCCACAGTGTTTTAATTACTGTAGCTTTATAGTAAGTTTTGAGATTGGAAAGTGTGAGTCCTCTTTCTTCTTCTCTTTCAAGACTATTTTGGTTATTCTGGGTTCCTTGCATTTCCATCTGAGTTTTAGGATCAACTTGTCAGTAACTGCAAAACAGACATCTGGAATTTTGATAAATATTGTGTTGAATCTGTTGTCAAATGCTTTGTAAGAAGATGAATAATGTGGGGAAAAGAGTACTGGGATAGAACTTAAGAATCATAGGTTCCTGCCCTTGGAAAAATCACTTCTATTCCTATGACTACAGTTTCTTCATCTGTAAAATAGGGGAGTTAGGCTATATTGATTTGGAAAATTCCATTCAAATTCAAGACTCTAGGGTTCTTTGTCTGCCTGGGGACTGAAAATAATCTAGCAATTTGGTAAAAATAAGTCAGGTTTAAAAAATCAGCAATTTTGACATCTCAATATTTCCTGGCACCTGGAAAACACAATAATTCTGGAGATAAAGAAGATCCAAATTTGTAAAAAATCTTTTTCTGCTAGGTTAAATGCAAGCCAATTTCAACCAAGCAACTTGTTAAAACCTGCAGTTATTAGTGGGTTTTTATGCTTTTGTTTGCTTGAATGTAGGTGTTTTGGTATAGAGCCACTTAAAATTATACCTAGCTGTATCTTAAATAGCTATAATTTCATCAAGCAGAACCCAAAAGCCAAAGGGAACATATGTCAATTACTATTTCAATGAATATAGATTATCTCAATGATTAAATATTAAATACATAATTATTTAACATATCATATAATCCAAGGTGACATTCATTATCATGAACATCTGGCAAGTACTTCTTTTTTTAATCTACAAATAAATTGTCCAGCACTAGTTGGCTAAATATATCATATGCTCAAGTTCAAGCCTTCAAGAGGTCTAAACATTTATTAAGCATGTACCTTGTACTACATACCAGGCATAGACGATGCAAAGATAAATAATATATAGTTCTTATTCTCAGAGTGCACCATCTAATGTCATTGGGGTGTCAAATGTCTAAGAGAATCATAGTATCTGCGATACGTGCTATAACAGGAGTATAGTAACTGGAACCAGAGAAGCTATTGACTTCTGCAGGAAGGTAAGGCGAATATGGCAAACAGTGATAAATGAGGCAAGACTTCAGAGTGAAGACATTTGTGCTGATGTAGAAAGTGAGAGGACAAGAACTGTGGATAACTCTAAGACGTCTAACTTGGGACATGCTTGTCTAGCCTGTCTAACTTGCTAGATGGTGATAAAACTTTAGACACGCCATTCTCATCGACAAACAAGTCCTCATGATGTCAGTGGGTTGAACTTCAGATAAAGAAAAACACTAACTCATCATATTGCCTCTTCCCTCACCTTAAACTAGAAGCAGAGTTCCAAAGTACTTTAAAGTGTTCTTCTACATTTAACCCAAACAATTGTTGCATCATAAAGCTCTCCTAAACAGAACACCTTCACAGATGAAAATTCAAATAAGAATCAAGAATAAATGACAGAATATTTATTTCTGTAATATATACACTGTCTTTTTTGCCTTGTTCCACCATATTTTTGACATATAAATAAAAAATAATATTGCATTTTATGCAATTTTAAACCAACAGTTGTAACTTTCTCTGGAAAATATCTCAGCTTGAGTGGCTACACTAGTATCAGATTTTTAAAATTCTAAAAGAAAATACTTATTGATGAAAAAAGGAAATTTTTATAATACTGTAAGTGTAGTTCCATCAGGAAAATACAGCAACATATATGCACCTGACAACAGGGACCAAAAATATGTGAAACAAAAACTGACAATGAAAGAGACAAACAGACAATTCAATAAAAATTGTTAGAGTTCACCACCCGCATTCAATGATAGACGGACAACTAGACAGAAGATCAACAAGAAAAAAGAAGACTTTAGCAATGTGTTCATGTGATCTTGTTTTTGTAGAATTTGGAAACACTATACATTTTCTGTGAAAACACTTTAAGATTATGCTTCTTCATACCCTGACTTTCCTGCCTGTTGTACTTGCTCTCTCTCGTGTTGGGCAGCAGTGCAATAACTATGGATATAATTGGGAATCTAAGAAAGAGTTGAATAAGATCCTTATTAAGTGGGACATACTTATGTGACTTACAGTTACTTCCACCCTTCCCTGGGTTGGAAGGGCTTTCAAGAATGCTCCCACTTCCCACTGTGCCAACTAACCTAGTATCATAAATGCCACAGTACAGGAAAAAGATTCTATTGAAAAGTGACTCTGTCCTATAACACCTGGTAGTGAAGGAGAAACCAAGTTTGAAATGGAAGTCCTAGAACCTATTTGTCAAGTCATCAAAAATGTAAAATTATGCCCTGGCTAGTGTAGCTCAGTGAATTGAGTGCTGGCCTGTAAATTGAAGGGTTGCTAGTGTGATTCCACATCAGGGCATATGCCTGGGTTGCAGGCCCAGTCTCCAGTTGGTGGTGTGTGAGAGGCGACCAATGAATATATCTCTCTCTCATCAATGTTTCCCTCCCTCTCTCTCTCCCTCCCTTCCACCCCCCCTAAAAATAAATACACAAAATCTTTGTAAAATGTAAAATTATAAGCGTAAGAAACAGGAAAATCCTCCTCTCTCAAGAAAGTACTTAATGATGTGACATCTGCATATATAGAAGAACAATACTTTTTTATTTTTAGGTGGGAAAAATGGAAAATAGACTTTATCAGAATTCTTTCATTTTTTTAATTGGTTGATTATAATAATTTTTATTGTATTTTTTTCCATTTATCATTTAGTCCCCTTAGACACCGCCCCCACAATCACCACCCTGTTGTGCACGTCCATGAGTCCTTTTTCCTTTTTGCTCAATCTCTCCACCCCCTGACCCCAATTCAGTGGTCATCCTGCTCTTCACCTATGAGTCTGTCTCTGTTTTCCTTGTTAGTTCAATTTCTTCATTACATTGCACATATGAGTAAAATCATATGGTATTTGTCTTTCTCTGATTGGCTTACTTCACTTAGCATAATGTTCCCCAGGTCCATCCATGCTGTCACAAAGGGTACATTTACCTTTCTTTTTTTTTCCTTATACCTGACTAGTATTTCATTGTGTAAATGTCTCACAGTTGTTTTATCCATTAATGGACACTTGGGTTGCTTTCATATCTTCATGATTGTCAGTAATGCTACAATGAATATGGGGTGCTTTTGTT